>NC_051314.1:41204622-41527759 GCF_015220235.1 Choloepus didactylus
TAAATTGGTCATTTTCATTGACATTCTGGAATTGGCTCTCCGGAAGTCTATTTGCGTGAACAGGATTCACCAAGTTCCCTGGGACGTAATACCCTCAGAGCAAAAAGAGAGTCTAGGGAACAAGTTTAAAGCAGAAGCAGAGCTCTAGTGGTAGAGAGGAGAAGTGACTGGAAGCAGCAGAGTATTTATCTTTTCTAATTGTCTGACAGTCTCCATGGGCTTATGACTAGTTCAATGTGTAAAAGTTAAACCTGAAAGGACAGCTCAAGATCTTTTTAAGGTGTTGATTCACAAGCAGCATTGCGTTAGAAACTCTTCAAGAGACTGTATGCAAAATAAAAAGGAGAGAAAGGCCTTCTCTATCACTTGGTAGCCTTGAGTTTTGAACAGATCCAGTGCTTCAGTGGTAGCTGCATCAGTGGTAGCCTTGGCACATACAGAGGAGCTCCATAGGAAGAGAATCACATGGTCTGTGAGAACACATAAGGGGAACATCTAAACTTGGAAAATCAAAAGTTTCCTGGAGGATAGACTACCCAACTTGAGATCTAAATGAAAGATTGGTGAAGTGAAGGGAACACCTGCTACAAAGGCTTGGTCATGACAAGATCATGGCCCATTTGGGGCACCACAACTCATTTAATTCTGACCACAACTCTATGAAGTAGGTAGTAGGTACAACTACTATCTCCATTTTCAAATGAGAAAACTGATGCATAAAGAAGTTAAGTAACTTGCCTTAAGTTGCATAGCTAAAAAGTGACAGATCTAGGATTTAAGCCAGGCAGTCTAACTCCAGGGTCTGTGATCTTAACCAGTAGTCTGTATCATTACTAACATAATAACAACCTTTAATTAAACACATACTATAAGCCATGCACTGTATTGAATGCTTGTATGCATTATCTGATTTTAACATGTTCCAGTATTCTACACACAAATCACCCAAAATTCAGCGACTTAAATCAATGGCTGTCATTTATTTTGCTCATGAATCTGAATTTGGGGCTGGGCTTTGTGAGGAAGATTCCTCTCTGCTACACCCAGTGTCAGCTGAAGCATCTCAGTTGAGGTCTGGAGGGGCCCACTCACATGACCGGGAAGTTGGAGCTGGCCGAGAATGAGGACCAGGTACCCTGATTCCTCTTCATGTGGGTCTCTCCATATGACCTGGGCTTCCTCACAGCTCAATGGCTGAGTTTCAAGGGCAATCATACCAAGAAGCAGCCAGGTGGAAGCTGTATTACGTTTTATGAGTTGCTTCAGAAGTCACATAGCTCCCACCAAAGCATACACAGGTTCAAAGACAGGGACTGTTCTAGTTTGCTAATGCAGCTGGAAGGCAAACACCAGAGATGGATCGACTTTTATAAAAGGGGATTTATTTGGTTATACAGTTACAGTCTTAAGGCCATAAAGTGTCCGTCAACCAAGGGTACCTTCACTGGAGAATGGTCAATGACGTCGGAAAAACCTCTGTTAGCTGGGAAGGCACGTGGCTGGCATCTTCTCTAAAGTTCTGGTTTCAAAATGGCTTTCTCCCAGGATGTTCCTCTCTAGGCTTTAACTTCTCTCCAGAATGTCACTCTCAGTTGCTCTTGGGGCATTTGTCCTCTCTTAGCTTCTCTGGAGCAAAAGTCTGCTTTCAAAGGCCATCTCCAAAATGTCTCTGCAAACTGCAGTTCCTCTCTCAGCTCCTGTGCTTTCTTCGAAGTGTCCCTCTTGGCTCTAGCTCCTCTTCAAAATGTCACTCTCATCTGCACTGAGCTCCTTCTGCTTGTCAGCTCATTTATATGGCTCCAGTGATTTAATTTAGACTCACCCTGAATGGGTGGGGTAACACCTTCATGGAAATTATCCAGTTAGAGTCATCACCCACAGTTGGGTGGGGCACATTTCCATGCAAACAACCTAATCCAAATGTTCCAACTTAATCCCCACTAATATGTCTGCCCAACAAGATTGCATCAAAGAATACGGCTTTTTCTGGGGGACAATACAGTCAAATCGGCAGGGACATAGAATTCACTTCTAGATGGGGAAGTACATGTGGCATGGGGAGGCACATGTGGCGTGAGTATTGTTGAAGCCATTTGGGGAAAATGAAATCTGCCATAAAGGCATTATCTGATTTAATCTTCACAGCATACCATGATATGGGTTTCATTGTCCTCATTTTTAAGATAAGAATTTAGGCTTAGAGAGATTAAATAACTTGACTGCAGTTATGTAGCTGGTAAGTGGTGGGAAAGAGAGTGTGTTTCTGATTCAGTATGCCATGTTGTTAATCACTACATTGTACCATCTTCAGCCTCAGGGTCACCTCCTCACTTAAGCTGCCCATAACCACTGCTTTCTCAACAAAATTAACTACTTTCTCTTTGAAATAGTTCATAACCTGCTTCATCTTTCTGTTATATCATGTATTGCACTGATATGTATGAAAAGGTAAGGTCTCAGAGTGTGGTATTAAAAAACATGGATTCTGCAGCCAGACTGCTTGGGTTCAAACCTCTGTCCTTCCACTTGCTAGTCATGAAACCATAGATGGTCACTGGACCTATCTGTGCCTCAATTTTTTCAAATACTGCCTTCTTAGGCAAGTTGTGAAGAGCAAATAAGATAAAATGCTCAGGACAGTGCCTGGCATATAGTAACTGCTAAACAAGTGTTAACAATGACTCTGTATTTATTTGTTTGAATGTATACTTCTGCTATGAGATTGTAAACCCTTGAGGGCAGAGCTCCATCTTATTCTTCTTTTTACTCCTGAAGTTCCAGGACCTCAGTGTTTATTAGATGTACTGAATAGAAGGAATTTTGCTATGTGATTTATATTGCCCAATAAGTCCTCAAATTTCAAGTGATCAGAATTTTCCACATTCTCCTTTAGAGGGGAGGGTATTTTAAAAGAAAACCAATTACATTGTCAGGAATTTAGTCACAAGAGCTGATATGCATCATAATTAGCCCTATATTCTATACCTTTTACATTTATTACTTGCGGGAGGTTAAATTATGTACCCCAACAAATGCAAATTTGTAATCTTAATTCCAGTCTCTTTAAGTGTGAAAACATTGCAAATAGGACCTTTTGAAGATGCTATTTTTAGTTAAGGTGTGCCACAACTGAATAGGATAGGTCTTAATCTGGTTTCTGGAGGCCTTATAAAGAAAACCAGGAAGTCACAGAAGTGAGAAAGGAGAGGACAGCACATGTGATGGGTGGCAGATATACAAGTTAAGGACCCCCAAGGACTGCTGGCAGCCAGCAGCAGGGCATACAGACTCCTGGAGAAAGCAAGTTTTGCTGATGTCTTGACTTGGATTTCTTCTAGCCTCAAAACCATGAACCAACAAATTCCTGTTGTTTAAGGTAGCCCTGTTGTGATATTTGTGACAGCAACTCTGGCAAACTCAGACACTACTTAAATTACAACATTTAAAATATTTTAATGGCTAGAAGAGGCTTTAGAAATCATTACTGCCATCTCCCTTGTTTTATGGATAAGGAAGCTACATCTCAGAGAGGTTAATTATGTTTCCATTGGTCACTTTGTTAGTAACAAGGCTCAGACTAAATCCAGGACACTCAATATCCCTGTTTTTTTTTTTCCATTTATTCCACCCCATTTGCTTAAAGTAAAAATAAATGGTAATATGACAATTAGGAAACTCAATAAGACCCATCAATTAATTAATTAATTAAAGTAGTCTTTGTATGTTCACTATAAATAGGTGCCATGCTAGGTTCTAGGGATGCAAAGGAATGAGTTCTAATCCTAGATCTCAAAGATAGTCATTGCTAAGGGTTGAATTGTGTCTACCAAAAGATAGATAGAAGACCTAACCCCTGGTACCTGTGAATTACATGACACCACTTGGAAATAGAGTCTTTGCAGACATTTTCAAGTTAAGTTAAGTCATACTAAATTAGGGTGGGCTCTAATCCAACACAACTGGTGGTCTTAGAAGAAGAGAAGAGACAGACATCTGACACAGAAAGGAGAAGGCCATGTAGAGATGGAACAGAGGTGTATCTACAAGCCAAGAAACACCAAGGATTGCCTGCAAACACCGGAAGCTAGAAGATGCAAGGAAGAGTTCTTTCCTGCAGGTTTCGGGAGCATGACCCTGTTGACCCTTGAATTTTGGACTTCCAGCCTCCAGAACTGTGAGACAATAAATTTTTGATATTTTAAGCTAACTAGTTTGTCATACTTTTATATGGAAGCCAGTGGCAGCTAATACAGTCATGTTGAAGGAGACAGGCATAAAAAAAAATAACCTCTATGCTGCAAGAGAAGTCCAGCACAGCACAGGATAATCTGTACAATATGCTGTAGGCAAAAAGAAGCCCCAAATTCTAATTAAGGGAGGAAATCAGTGTGGTTTTTCTAATGAACAAGATCGTTAACGTCTGTGCCTCATGCAACTTTTATTTTGGGGGGAACTTTAAACAGTTAACTATAGGTGATTTGTTTGTTAAAAATGCAAAGACAGGGTATGGTATGGAAAATGTGATGTATGGTCAGGAGATTTAACTGGTGGGTGGAGAGGAGAAGGGGGAAGCAGGGATGCTTCCTGAGGAAATGACATCAAGCTAAGTCCTAGAGGATGAAAAGCAGAGTTAACTACCCCAAGTGGGATGTGGGGAAGGAAGGGCTTTAGAGACAAAGGCAATACCTTGGGGCAGTTAACAGCTCATTATAAAGATGAGTATGGCTTGGACATAAACAATGGGTGGCTCAAGATGGCGCTAGGGAGGTAGGCAGGGCCAGGTCAGGGAATTCATACGGGCTACATCAGTGAAGGTATTGAAGGGTTTAAAATAGAAGGATCAGATTTTCACTCTTAAAAATCATCTAAGAGGCGGGGCAAGATGGCGGACTGGTGAGCTGTATGTTTTAGTTACTCCTCCAGGAAAGTAGGTAGAAAGCCAGGAACTGCGTGGACTGGACACCACAGAGCAACCTGACTTTGGGCATACTTCATACAACACTCATGAAAATGTGGAACTGCTGAGATCAGCGAAATCTGTAAGTTTTTGTGGCCAGGGGACCCGCACCCCTCCCTGCCAGGCTCAGTCCCATGGGACGAGGGGCTGTCAGCTCCGGGAAGGAGAAGGGAGAACTGCAGTGGCAGCCCTTATCAGAAACTCATTCTACTGATTCAAACTCCAAACATAGATAGACTGAGACCAGACACCAGAGAATCTGAGAGCAGCCAGCCCAGCAGAGAAGAGACAGGCATAGAAAAAAACAGCATGAAAAACTCCAAAATAAAAGCGGAGGATTTTTGGAGTTCTGGTGAACATAGAAAGGGGAAGGGCAGAGCTCAGGCCCTGAGGCTCATATGCAAATCCCGAAGAAAAGCTGATCTCTCTGCCCTGTGGACCTTTCCTTAATGGCCCTAATTGCTTTGTCTCTTAGCATTTCAATAACCCATTAGATCTGTGAGGAGTGCCCTTTTTTTTTTTTTTAATCTTTTTTTCTTTTTCTAAAACAATTATGCTAAGAAGCCCAATACAGAGAGCCTCAAAGACTTGCAATTTGGGCAGGTCAAGACAAGAGCAGCACTAAGAGAGCTCTGAGACAAAAGGCAATAATCCAGCGGCTGAGAAAATTCACTAAACACCACAACTTCCCAAGAAAACGGGGGTGTCCTCTCACAGCCATCATCCTGGTGGACAGGAAACACTCCTGCCCATCGCCAGTCCCATAGCCCAGAGCTGCCCCAGACAACCCAGTGTGACGGAAGTGCTTCAAATAACAGGCACACACCACAAAACTGGGCGTGCACATTAGCCTTCCCTGCAACCATCAGCTGATTGTCCCAGAGTTGGGAAGGAGGAGCAGTGTGAATTAACAAAGCCCCATTCAGCCATCATTTCAGCAGATTGGGAGCCTCCCTACACAGCCCAGCAGCCAGGAACCGCCCTGGGGGATGGCACTCACCTCTGACATAGCACAGTCATCCCTCAACAGAGGACCAAGGGGTGCACGGCCTGGAAGAGGGACCCACTTGCAACTCTCAGGAGCCATACTCCAATACCAAGGACTTGTGGGTCAGTGGCAGAGACAAACTGTGGCAGGACTGAACTGAAGGATTAGACTATTGCAGCAGCTTTAAAACTCCAGGATCACCAGGGAGATTTGATTATTAGAGCCACCCACCTCCCTGACTGCCCAGAAACACGCCTCATATACAGGGCGGGCAACACCAACTACACACGCAAGCTTGGTACACCCATTGGACCCCACAAGACTCACTCCCCCACTCACCACACAAAGGCAAAGCAGGGGAGAACTGGCTTGTGGAGAACAGGTGGCTCGTGAATGCCACCTGCTGGTTAGTTACAGAAAGTGTACTCCACGAAGCTGTAGATCTGATAAATTAGAGATAAGGACTTCAATTGGTCTGCAAATCCTAAAAGAACCCTATCAAGTTCAGCAAATGCCAAGAGGCCAAAAACAACAGAAAATTATAAAGCATATGAGAAAACCAGACGATATGGGTAACCCAAGCCCAAACACCCAAATCAAAAGATCAGAAGAGACACAGCACCTAGAGCAGCTACTCAAAGAACTAAAGATGAACAATGAGACCATAGTACGGGATACAAAGGATATCAAGAAGACCCTAGAAGAGCATAAAGAAGACATTGCAAGACTAAATAAAAAAATGGATGATCTTATGGAAATTAAAGAAACTGTTGACCAAATTAAAAAGATTCTGGACACTCATAGTACAAGACTAGAGGAAGTTGAACAATGAATCAGTGACCTGGAAGATGACAGAATGAAAAATGAAAGCATAAAAGAAAGAATGGGGAAAAAAAATTGAAAAAATCGAAATGGATCTCAGGGATATGATAGATAATATAAAATGTCCGCATATAAGACTCATTGGTGTTCCAGAAGGGGAAGAAAAGGGTAAAGGTCTAGGAAGAGTATTCAAAGAAATTGTTGGGGAAAACTTCCCAAATCTTCTAAACAACATAAATACGCAAATCATAATTGCTCAGCAAACTCCAAATAGAATAAATCCAAATAAACCCTCCCCGAGACATATTCTGATCACACTGTCAAACACGGAAGAGAAGGAGCAAGTTCTGAAAGCAGCAAGAGAAAAGCAATTCACCACATACAAAGGAAACAGCATAAGACTAAGTAGTGACTACTCAGCAGCCACCATGGAGGCGAGAAGGCAGTGGCATGATATATTTAAAATTCTCAGAGAGAAAAATTTCCAACCAAGAATTCTTTATCCAGCAAAGCTCTCCTTCAAATTTGAGGGAGAGCTTAAATTTTTCACAGACAAACAAATGCTGAGAGAATTTGCTAACAAGAGACCTGCCCTACTGGAGATACTAAAGGGAGCCCTACAGACAGAGAAACAAAGAAAGGACAGAGAGACTTGGAGAAAGGTTCAGTACTAAAGAGATTCGGTATGGGTACAATAAAGGATATTAATAGAGAGAGGGGAAAAATATCTATGACAAACATAAACCAAAGAATAAGATGGCTGATTCACGAAATGCCTTCACGGTTGTAATGTTGAATGTAAATGAATTAAACTCCCCAATTAAAAGATATAGATTCGCAGAATGGATAAAAAAAAAAATGAACCATCAATATGTTCCTTACAAGAGACTCATCTTAGACACAGGGACACAAAGAAATTGAAAGTGAAAGAACGGAAAAAAATATTTCATGCAAGCTACAGCCCAAAGAAAGCAGGTGTAGCAATATTAATCTCAGATAAAATAGACTTTAAATGCAGGGATGTTTTGAGAGACAAAGAAGGCCACTACATACTAATAAAAGGGGCAATTCAACAAGAAGAAATAACAGTCATAAATGTCTATGCACCCAATCAAGGTGCCACAAAATACATGAGAGAAACACTGGCAAAACTAAAGGAGGCAATTGATGTTTCCACAATAATTGTGGGAGACTTCAACACATCACTCTCTCCTATAGATAGATCAACCAGACAGAAGACCAATACGGAAACTGAAAACCTAAACAATCTGATAAATGAATTAGATTTAACAGACATATACAGAACATTACATCCCAAATCACCAGGATACACATACTTCTCTAGTGCTCATGGAACTTTCTCCAGAATAGATCATATGCTGGGACATAAAACAAGGCTCAATAAATTTAAAAAGATTGAAATTATTCAAAGCACATTCTCTGACGACAATGGAATACAATTAGAAGTCAATAACCATCAGAGACTTAGAAAATTCACAAATACCTGGAGGTTAAACAACACACTCCTAAACAATCAGTGGGTTAAAGAAGAAATAGCAAGAGAAATTGCTGAATACATAGAGATGAATGAAAATGAGAACACAACATACCAAAACCTATGGGATGCAGCAAAAGCAGTGCTGAGGGGGAAATTTAGAGCACTAAACGCACATATTAAAAAGGAAGAAAGAGCCAAAATCAAAGAACTAATGGATCAACTGAAGAAGCTAGAAAATGAACAGCAAACCAATCCTAAACCAAGTAGAAGAAAAGAAATAACAAGGATTAAAGCAGAAATAAATGACATAGAGAACAAAAAAACAACAGAGAGGATAAATATCAGCAAAAGTTGGTTCTTTGAGAAGATCAACAAGATTGACAAGCCCCTAGATAGACTGACAAAATCGAAAAGAGAGAAGACCCATATAAACAAAATAATGACTGAAAAAGGTGACATAACTGCAGATCCTGAAGAAATTAAAAAAATTATAAGAGGATACTATGAACAACTGTATGGCAACAAACTGGATAATGTAGAGGAAATGGACAATTTCCTGGAAACATATGAACAACCTAGACTGACCAGAGAAGAAATAGAAGACCTCAATCCACCCATCACAAGCAAAGAGATCAAATCAGTCATCAAAAATCTTCCCACAAGTAAATGCCCAGGGCCAGATGGCTTCACAGGGGAATTCTACCAAACTTTCCAGAAAGAACTGACACCAATCTTACTCAAACTCTTTCAGAACATTGAAGAAAATGGAACACTGCCTAACTCATTTTATGAAGCTAACATCAATCTAATACCAAAACCAGGCAAAGATGCTACAAAAAAGGAAAACTACCGGCCAATCTCCCTAATGAATATAGATGCAAAAATCCTCAACAAAATACTTGCAAATCGAATCCAAAGACACATTAAAAAAATCATACACCATGACCAAGTGGGGTTCATTCCAGGCATGCAAGGATGGTTCAACATAAGAAAATCAATCAATGTATTACAACACGTTAAAAACTCGAAAGGGAAAAATCAAGTGATCATCTCAATAGATGCTGAAAAAGCATTTGACAAAATCCAACATCCGTTTTTGATAAAAACACTTCAAAAGGTAGGAATTGTAGGAAACTTCCTCAACATGATAAAGAGCATATATGAAAAACCCACAGCCAGCATAGTACTCAATGGTGAGAGACTGAAAGCCTTCCCTCTAAGCCCAGGAACAAGACAAGGATGCCCGCTGTCATCACTGTTATTCAACATTGTGCTGGAAGTGCTAGCCAGGGCAATCCGGCAAGACAAAGAAATAAAAGGCATCCAAATTGGAAAAGAAGAAGTAAAACTGTCATTGTTTGCAGATGATATGATCTTATATCTGGAAAACCCTGAGAAATCGACGATACAGCTACTAGAGCTAATAAACAAATTTAGCAAAGTAGCGGGATACAAGATTAATGCATATAGGTCAGTAATGTTTCTATATGCTAGAAATGAACAAACTCAAGAGACACTCAAGAAAAAGATACTATTTTCAATAGCAACTAAAAAAATCAAGTACCTAGGAATAAACTTAACCAAAGATGTAAAAGACCTATACAAAGAAAACTATATAACTCTACTAAAAGAAATAGAAGGGGACCTTAAAAGATGGAAAAATATTCCATGTTCATGGATAGGAAAGCTAAATGTCATTAAGATGTCAGTTCTACCCAAACTCATCTACAGAGTCAATGCAATCCCAATCAAAATTCCAACAACCTACTTTGCAGACTTGGAAAAGCTAGTTATCAAATTTATTTGGAAAGGGAAGATGCCTCGAATTGCTAAAGACACTCTAAAAAAGAAAAACGAAGTGGGAGGACTTATACTCCCTGACTTTGAAGCTTATTATAAAGCCACAGTTGTCAAAACAGCATGGTACTAGCACAAAGATAGACATATAGGACAATGGAATCGAATTGAGAATTCAGAGATAGACCCTCAGATCTATGGCCGACTGATCTTTGATAAGGCCCCCAAAGTCACTGAACTGAGTCATAATGGTCTTTTCAACAAATGGGGCTGGGAGAGTTGGCTATCCATATTCAAAAGAATGAAAGAGGACCCCTACCTCACACCCTACACAAAAATTAACTCAAAATGGACGAAAGATCTCAATATAAAAGAAAGTACCACAAAACTCCTAGAAGATAATGTAGGAAAACATCTTCAAGACCTTGTATTAGACGGCCACTTCCTAGACTTTACACCCAAAGCACAAGCAACAAAAGAAAAAATAGATAAATGGGAACTCCTGAAGCTTAGAAGTTTCTGCACCTCAAAGGAATTTCTCAAAAAGGTAAAGAGGCAGCCAACTCAATGGGAAAAAATTTTTGGAAACCATGTATCTGACAAAAGACTGATATCTTACATATATAAAGAAATCCTACAACTCAATGACAATAGTACAGACAGCCCAATTATAAAATGGACAAAAGATATGAAAAGACAGTTCTCTGAATAGGAAATACAAATGGCCAAGAAACACATGAAAAAATGTTCAGCTTCACTAGCTATTAGAGAGATGCAAATTAAGACCACAATGAGATACCATCTAACACCGGTTAGAATGGCTGCCATTAAACAAACAGGAAACTACAAATGCTGGAGGGAATGTGGAGAAATTGGAACTCTTATTCATTGTTGGTGGGACTGTATAATGGTTCAGCCACTCTGGAAGTCAGTCTGGCAGTTCCTTAGAAAACTAGATATAGAGTTACCGTTCAATCCAGCGATTGCACTTCTTTGTATATACCCGGAAGATCAGAAAGCAGTGACACGAACAGATATCAGCACACCAATGTTCATAGCAGCATTATTCACAATTGCCAAGAGATGGAAACAACCCAAATGTCCTTCAACAGATGAGTGGATAAATAAAATGTGGTATATACACATGATGGAATACTACACGGCAGTAAGAAGGAACGATCTCGTGAAACATATGACAACATGGATGAACCTTGAAGACATAATGCTGAGCGAAATAAGCCAGGCACTAAAAGAGAAATATTATATGCTACCACTAATGTGAACTTTGAAAAATGTAAAACAAATGGTTTATAATGTAGAATGTAGGGGAACTAGCAATAGACAGCAATTAAGGAAGGGGGAACAATAATCCAAGAAGAACAGATAAGCTATTTAACGTTCTGGGGATGCCCAGGAATGACTATGGTCTGTTAATTTCTGATGGATATAGTAGGAACAAGTTCATAGAAATGTTGTTATATTAGGTAACTTTCTTGGGGTAAAGTAGGAACAGGTTGGAAGTAAAGCAGTTATCTTAGGTTAGTAGTCTTTTTCTTACTCCCTTGTTATGGTCTCTTTGAAATGTTCTTTTATTGTATTTTTTTTTTTTTTTCATACAGTTGATTTAAAAAAGAAAAAAAAGGGGGGGGGGGAGGGAAAAAAAATGTAGTGCCCCCTTGAGGAGCCTGTGGAGAATGCAGGGGTATTGGCTTACCCCACCTCGATGGTTGCTAACATGACCACAGACATAGGGGACTGGTGGTTTGATGGGTTGAGCCCTCTACCATAGGTTTTACCCTTGGGAAGGCGGTTGCTGCAAAGGAGAGGCTAGGCCTCCCTGTATTTGTGCCTAAGAGTCTCCTCCTGAATGCCTCTTTGTTGCTCAGATGTGGCCCTCTCTCTCTGGCTAAGCCAACTTGAAAGGTGAAATCACTGCCCTCCCCTCTACGTGGGATCAGACACCCAGGAGAGTGAATCTCCCTGGCAACGTGGAATATGACTCCCGGGGAGGAATGTAGACCTGGCATCGTGGGACGGAGAACATCTTCTTGAGCAAAAGGGCGATGTGAAAGGAAATGAAATAAGCTTCAGTGGCAGAGAGATTCCAAAAGGACCCGAGAGGTCACTCTGGTGGGCACTCTTATGCACAATTTAGACAACCCTTTTTCGGTTCTAAAGAATTAGGGTAGCTGGTGGTGGATACCTGAAACTATCAAACTACAACCCAGAACCCATGAATCTCGAAGACAATTGTATAAAAATGTAGCTTATGAGGGGTGACAATGGGATTGGGAAAGCCATAAGGACCACACTCCACTTTGTCTAGTTTATGGATGGATGAGTAGAAAAATAGGGGAAGGAAACAAACAAACAAACAGACAAAGGTACCCAGTGTTCTTTTTTACTTTAATTGTTCTTTTTCATTTTAATTATTATTCTTGTTATTTGTGTGTGTGTGCTAATGAAGGTGTAAGGGATTGATTTAGGTGATGAATGTACATCTATGTAATGGTACTGTGAACAATCCAATGTACGATTTGTTTTGTATGACTGTGTGGTATGTGAACTTATCTCAATAAAATGAAGATTAAAAAAAAAAAATCACCTCAACTCCATGGGGAAAGGCACAGAGTTGTGAAAGACACTGCACAATCAGGAACTGATGGCAGTTTTATAAGGCTGGGGATTAGGGCCTGTGTGGGAAGTTGCAGGAAATGGGCAGGCAGAAGTCAGATTCTGGAGGAAATTGCCTGTCTCACATTAAGACGTGCATTTTATCCAGCAGGAATTAGGGACATCTTGATGGCTTTTATGCAGGAGAATAAAATGTTCAGATCATAAAAATCACCACCAAAGCATTCATGTGCATCCAGAATATTGTACTGTATTCACATATTTTACAAATATTTTCTAGAAAGTTGGAAAGAAAAAAAAAATCAATATATTTCAACTAGCTAGCTTGCCTATTTTCTGAATAGACTAAGTGTTTGAGGTCTTGTTGAGGACTTCAAATATAAGAAAAACAAATTCAGAAATGGCAGAAATGGCAGAGAAAAGTCAACTAAGACTTTGGCATACAATGGCCTAGGGAGATGGGCTTTCTGATAAACTTTACAGGAGCTCCCCAGGGAATTGCCTGGGCATATACCAGAATAGTGCCTGCCCATGTGATGCAACCTAATGTTGCCTCTACTTGCTACAATGTTATTTTGTGCCTCTGGGTGGTAATTAGAGATGGTTTGATCTTAGTCAATAAAATATTATTCAATTTCCCTTGAAGACATCAGAGATACATTTACTACCATAAAAATATTTTCTCATGCCACTCTTTGAATTTCAGGCATCCAAGTCTTCTCATTTAATTTCTAACTTACTTACACTGACTTTTTAACATACAGACTAAATGCAAATTAAAAATATAAGAACATTACTCATGATTCTGGAGGCAAGATGGATGGATGTTCAGTAAATTGCACCCACACTTATGGAAGTTGCTGTTCATGAAGTTTAACTTCTTCATCAGTCTCCTGTGTCACAGTCTCTATTCAGAAGCTTAGATTAAACTGATGATGCAAGAAATAGCCACATGCAGAATTTGAGAGATACCTTTGAAAGTTCAATGGAATCTTATTGTAATAATTCTCTTGTTTACATGGCTCATGCATATCACATCCAAATTCTGTCGTTTAATTTATTATAACTACTCATTTTAAGTTTCTCTATAAAACTGGAAGCGATTCTTTTAGAAACCTCCAGTGTTATTATCGAGTGACGCCGTTCTCCCTAACTTAAGAGGCTACTATGGTGAGTGCACTTGTAGCAGTGGTTGACTGAGAAGAGAGACAAATATCTTGGGTTTGTCCAGTGATTAAGTAAGTAAACCTCATCTATACATTCACTACGAAAAGTCGAGTAAAGCTCACTGTCACTCAGCGCCATTGCCACCATCGAAATGTGAGTCCGTTTGCATGCTTGACAAACTGGTGAAGTAAACACCTCTAAATTTGGAAGTGGAATGCTTTCTGTTTACTTCATTAAGTATAATGATGCAATTTATTAGTATGACATTAAATAGCAGCTTAAATAACTATGATTTTAAAATGTGAAAGAAGCTATTATTATTTATCCAGTAAAATATGCCTTCAAAACAAGTTAAAAGCACCTGTATTTTTTGTTAGAAGTCTCCAAAAAAATAGAATCTAACATTACAGTGATTCTAATAAGTTTGGTAGAGGATAGAAATTGACTTATTTTGTGGTAAGAGTTAAAGTAATATTCTGAAAATGCGTTAGTAGTAATGCTAGACTTTCAATTCATTGACATAAAAAGCACTAGTTTGTTTTGTTCTGATTAGTTTTGATTTTAAGAAATATGGAATAGCACTAAATCAGGAGATATAAGGTACACAGAGAAGTATGGCAACCCCACCTACAAAGGGCACGTAACCTTGAGGAGATTAGACATGTACATTACGAGTTAAATAATTGAGTGGTTGAATAAAGAGCTGTGGGACATGTGAGACCACAGTAAAATGGTGGCCACAGTGCAAATACATGATTAAATAATAATAAAATTAGCAGTAAAGATATTAAACGCTATGATGTCAGAGGCTATAGAGTGCATTGTGTTGGTGCTGTCAAGAAGGCTTCATAGGGAATTTAGACACTAAATGGTGTTAAAGCAGTAGTAGAAAACAAGCAAGTGGAGAAACTATGGTAAAACATTCAGAACAGGGGATAACAGTCACAAGGGCAAAGAGGAGAGGGGTATCCAATGTTACTAGCAGGCAGTAGCTAACTTCATCTGAATGCAGTCAATTGTTTATGAAGGGGAATAGTGGCAAGTGGCCGGAATGTTAGGTTGGGGAAGGTATGGGATCCCTATAGTTCAGACTCTATGGAAAACTTCTCCTGAATGGTAGTCTTCACTTATCTCCCAACCTTTGGTGGTATATTGACTTGTGGTAGATTATGCTAGACATCATTAATTCCTCATTGAATTCATCTCCTCGTATTCAGAATTAAAATATGGAGCTTGGTACAAACTGGCTTTTCCAAAAGAAGAATGCAGATGACTGCAGAATCAAAGTTTCTGGAATGTACATCTCAGTTTGTCATTTATCTCAGCATCTATTGGGTATTTGCACTTTGAAATTCTACTATTGCTCTCTCCAACCAGATTCAAAATTAAATTCTTCACCCTCCTGAATGCCCATATTCCCTATATTTGACAGAGGTGCTGCAAGGCAATTCCATCATCACAAGCACTTGGGCTGGTATATATAAGACGACTATATAATTTATCATGTAAGTGAAAAGGCATGCTGTCAATAACTACACTGGGACAACATGTCAACTGGATGGCCCTTAGGAAACCAAGATTCACAGTCACCCCATCTGATCTTCTGCCATTAATTTCTGTCAATTCTTTAATTCTGTTAATTTTCCTCCCTTTCTTTCTGTTGTGTCTGTCTCCCTAACCCACACTGATTTCTGTAGCACCCGCATTTACTTGCCTGTCCTCTGTCCTGCTCCCCTCATTTCATACTGATACAGATAAATGTGCCTAAAACACCACTCCTGGTGCCACCCCCTCGCACACAAACCCCAGTGAATTCTCACTGTGTCTCCTCAAAAGAATAACCTACTTTTTCTAGTTTTTTAAACTACTTTGAATTACATACATCTACCTTCCTTCATCACCTTCTCCTCCCAACCAAAGCACAAGATTTCCCAGTAGTTCCCACAAGTAGCCATTTCCTTCTTTTTGCTTTTGCAGAAAGCAGAGGTCCACACTAGAATGTTCACAGCTATACCACGCCCTTCTGGGCTTTTCTTCTAATCGGGCTACTCTGTAATCTTTAGGAACTGAATCAGTCCCACTTCCTTCCACAAAGTCCTTGACAAACCACTCAGCTTCTGAGTTCATGTTTGCTACCACTATTACAGGTTTTTGTTCTTAAATAAATTTCTTTAGCTAGATTGCTAGCTACTTGAGGCTAATACATCACTCACAAAAATGCATTTTCAAATATTTGAGGAGAGATGTGTTTTTCCCATCAAAATCACTTCCTGTTTCCCTCTTGCCTAATTTCCCTCTGGAACAAGACAAAATCAAAGCATCTTTTTTTTTTTTTTTAATTTCATAAATATCTGCCCTATAAAATCTGAAGCAATGGTATCTTCTCCTAAGTGAAATAAACAAATTCCAGCACATGAAAGTATTAGTGGTCTCTGTCTTCAAAGTTGTCACCCAATTCATCAGAATCATTCTCAGAGGGACAACGAGCTTGCTTTCTCTGCACAATGGATTCATACAATAAACTGTCCTGATCAGGATTATTTCTGGTGAAATTTAAACCTAGGGTTATTCCCTACCTTTGCACTTGACTATAATGCCTTATGTAAACCTGTGTTTGTGGGATAGGCATGTGTGTGGAGTGGATTAGAGGCTGCAAATTTAATTTCCACTAGAATTTAGGTCTTCAGAGACAATGAGAAAAATTCCTTTTGAATATCCATCTGCTGATTAATTTGAAGAGGGGAATTAAGTTTCCAAACCAGTATACTTAGTGTTTCAGTTTCCTAGGCTGCTTAAGGACATACCATGCAATGGTTTGGCTTAAACAATGGGAATTCATTTGCTCAGTTTTGAGGCAAAGGGAGAGTCCAAATCAAGATGTCATCAAACCAATGCTCTCTTCCCAAAGACTGGTGTTCTGGGGCTGGCTGCCTGTGATCCTTTGTCCTTAGCTTGTCACATGGCAAAGCACATGGTGGTGTCTCCTGCTCTCTCCCTTCTGTTTCAAGTTCTGTTGATGTTCAGCTTCCGGCTGCTCCCTCTGTGGCTTCCTCTCCATCTGTCTAAATTTCATTCCACTTGTAAAGAACTCCAGTAACATGATTAAGACTGATCCTGATTGGATTGGGCCACATCTTAACTGAAGTAGTTTCATCAAAAGGTTTTACTTATGATGGGTTCACACCCACAATAATGGTTAAGTTTAAGAACGTGTTTTTCTGGGGTCTATCCAGTTCCAAACCACCATACTTTGTATATTCCAAAAATGTTAATAGTCTTTTAACTAGTGTCCTGTCTACCTGTTGGTTAAATGCTACTCTCCATTAGTTGGAGTCTTCTTAAGAGTCAGGGGGTGGGAGGTAAGGGGCTTCTAAGTGGCAAAGCATAGGTATCTTTGGGTGTGATGTCCTCTTCTTCTTCTCTTGCCCCCTGAGGTCCTCCTGGCCCTGCTACATGGGCCAGCATACATGGCTATGGCTAGCAGCTGAGGGTCTCTTGGATCCTCCATTTGGCCTCCTAGTCTGGCGATTTAGCCCGAGTCTCTGTTGTTCCATCACAGTGGTTGTTGACTCAGCATCTGTGACATCTGGAACTGAGGGTGGCTCAGAAACTCTAAATATCAGGAAAGTAGGAGCCACCATTCCAGGCTACTGTAAGTCTATCATCAAGGTGTCTCCTTCCCAGAGTTTCAAAATAGGTAACAGGGACAGGTACTTTGCCCTCACTCTTTCCCTCAACTTCTGAAGTCTCTATCTCTGAGTCCTATTCAGAGAAGAGAGGAAATCTTGCTCCCTTACTTCTTACTTTCATTTTCCTTTTTTAAAAAATTATTATTGTTGTTCCTTGAGTATAAAAAGGGGTAGGATTTCTCTAATACTCTCTTTCTTTCCTGATTTTAACAGTGGATTGGGCACTCTTAAGAGCTGGGATCCCAGGTTTTGGCCCTTGGTTGTTAAAAGAGAGCATGTACTTCTTACACACAGAGCCAGTATTTAATCCCTATTGTCTTACTAAGAGGCCAAGTCCCAGCTTTCTCCTGCTCTAAAGGCATAAACTTTAAGGCTCAAACCATATTTAATGAGAAAATTAAGATCCATTAATTTATTATTTGAAAAAAAAAAGTCTGGATTATACATGAATTAGATAGAATGCCTCTCCTTTTTCACTGACAGAAAAAATTCCTCCCAAGATATACTTGTATGCTCATATGTGAAGGCATTAGTTTTTATGAATAGATACTAATATTATGTAGCTAGCAATTACTTCTTAAAATTGTTCAGAGTAATATATGTGTGGATATCACAATGCAAAGCTTAAATTCCAATGATCCATGCAGTTACCCTTATATCTTTAAAGAAGTTAAAAACACTAGCTTCCTATATAGCATCATTTTGAGTAATAATTATTGTTACTGTTAATTACTTATCTATTGTACCCTACAATTGTTCACTCAAAACACTGACATTAATAATACACTGTTGGTATTTTAAGAGATAAAAGCAGCCTGCTTTCTCTTTGGTTATTCTCTCTTTTCATTTTAATTCAATGCTCATTCACTCAGCATTTATTAAAAGCCTACTTTGAACCAGGAGTATCATGGAATGGAGCAACAGGGATGAAGGTAATAAATATGAGTCCTTTACCAGAGCACCTCACTTATTTATTGTGTATCAGCCATGTTCCATGCTATCTTTCTCCTTACTTTCATTTAAGTTCATAGTATAATGATTTCCCAAATGCATGGCAAGTATTTCTTTGAATAATGTATAGAAAAGAACACTAGTCTTATAGAAGTCACTATTTTACCCACAAGTGGAAACCAATGCTCCACTTTTTAATCATGTTTACTTGTTCATTCCGATTTTTGCATATTCATTTGTTCATTCATTTATTCATTCATTCAGCACTTAGTAAGCAGTTGGTGTGAGCCAACAGCCGTGGTTGGCCTCCAGACATAAACCATCTGTTTTAGCCTTCAAATTGATCTTGTTCTAATATGAACCAGCAGTTATTTTACAACATGATAGTGCTAATGATATAGTGCTATGAATATAAAACTAGGAGGGAGGGTAGGCCTGAGTCTGCCTGGGTTAAGGGTGGGAACCCCTCATAGAGGAATGGATAGCTTGAAATCCATATCGAAGGAATTAAAGTTGCAAAATAATTAAGTGGGAAAGCGCAGTTTTGTCCAAGTGTCCCGTATATACACGAAGGCATGGAAACTTGAGAAAACAATTTCTTCAAGACTGGAGGATAGAGTATACCAAAGAATACTATAGAGCAATCCAAACAATCTACTCCAGTGTGCTCACCCAAACGTGAGATTTCTTCATCTTCCTTGCCAAATAAGGGTGAAGGATAGCAATGTAGCGCACACCAGGTTAATGAACTAGAAGTGGCAATTGTGGAGTGATGCTCCCAGGCAAACTCCTTTAAAAGGGAACAGGCTCAGCTGAAAAGGACCTTCTGCCCTTTGCCCTTTGCCCTTTGCCTTTCCCTCTCTTCCTGCCTGGATTATAAACAAGATGCCCAGAGGAAGAACAATCGCCTGTGACCACAAGACAAAAAGCAAGCGCTAAGGATGGCTGAGCAGAGAGACTCGAGGCATCTGCGGCCCCAAGACATGACGGAATAGCTCTGTTGGCCCTGAACTACCTACCTCAGATTCTCATAGGGGAGAGGAAAAAAATCCTTAATTAGTTAAGACGCTGGTAATTAAGGCTTAAAGAACAGGCTGAACGAAGCAGAGCATGCTGAGCCTTGTGCAGTTGGTTTGAACTGTGGCTGGTAGAGCCGAGGCCCTTAATCTGGAGTGAGCTTGAGAATCACTGGAGGATCTCATTTCTGAGACAGAACCACACAGATTCCAATTGGAGTCCTCTGGGTGGCACCTAGGAAAATCAACTTTACTTTCTGATGCAGGTGGTCCTAAGAGCACTTCTAAATGAACCAACCAAACTCAACAAAAGATGAAAAGAATTAGTGGATGTGGAACAATTGATGCATTTGATGCAGCAGGTGAGGCAGGTATTCCTTCTATTTCTTTCTCTTCCTGCTGTACATGGAGAGAGAGAACTGTTGTCCATATTTTACAAAATCTAAGTCTGTGGCATTCAACATAAAAAAATATTTTATTTTTAATAAATAATATTTTATTTTTAATTTAGCAGTACCTGTATAGGACTTACTGTAGGACAGCCCCTGTTCTGAGCTTAACAAGTATTATTTCATTTAAATTTTATAAAGACTCTGTGAGATTGGAACTACTATTATCCCAATTTTATAGATGCCGAAATTGAGGCACAGAGATGTTAAATAACTAGGTCACACAGCTATTAAGTGACTATGCTGTGTCTCTAATCTTTGGTCATCATAGGGTTATCAATCATAGGTAATCAATTGATAATTATCAATCAATTATCAATATCCAGGAGACCACAAAAATCCATGAGATGGTCAATTATAATGAGAATAAAAACATTCCCACCACAAGTCTTACCATTCTGAAGTTTAAACATCTGGAGAAATGATCTCATAACAAAGCATCTAGCATGAATTTGAATCTTGTGGGCTGGGATATTGGTTTTAATAAGCAAGTTACTTAGCTAGCCTTGCTAATCCCCAAACTTCTGTTTCTTAATTTCTGGGTTTTATGAATTTGGGAATCCTCAAAAGTCTGGGGATGTAACCAATGTGGATATTATGGTTCCACAGTAGCATTTCCCAAATTATTTGTTCTTCAAACAGCTGTTCCACAAGATGTTAATTACAGAAGGTTTCCTGTTTAAATAAATTCAAGAAATATTAGATTATGCAAAATCTTTGCTGCAGGATTTATCAGAACCTTATGAATATGAAAGTGCCCATTTTGAGTCTTCAAGAGGAAAATTTATGAATTGTTTCCTGATAATCTGGCCCATTTTCCTCAGAGTTATTTAAAGAAATTGTCCCACAGAATGTAATTCAAGAAAAGGTTACTTATTGTGTATTCAAAATTTTAAATTACTCTTTTGTACAACTTGAAGTCATATTTTTGGCAGAACTGTTTATATAAGTTTTTTGTAAGCTGTGTGTACTCGATATGTGTAGTCATGTAGATCACAGAATAGTGAGGAACAATTGTAAGACAGAGAGAGAAAGAAATACCACTATTATAAGCTTCTTCCCCATACCCACAGGAAAAGCACTGCTTGGGGAATACTTTTTAAACATCATATAATTTTTGTAATTCTTTATGATTTATCTTAGCATTTTCCTCTAAAATTTTTCCTCATCATCTGTTTTCTGAAGATGAGGCTTATACCCCATCTATAGCATATATTATATAACACAATTATCTATTTTATTAGCAATGAAAGCAAGAATAACTACAAACTATATTGATTATTTATAAAATTTCCAGTGCCAAGGTGTCTAGAGATTGTAAATTTCCTAAGTTTATGAATTTGGGAATCCAGATTGTCGCTTGTTTCTGATGGGTGGCTTTTTCCTCTGAATTCTTAATTCCTCCACCTCCCCTCCCTGTCTTCATGAGACTTCTCCCCAAATACACATGCTTTTGGACAACATGCATCCAAATAAGGATAATGAATTATTTAGAAAGTAAACGGAAGAGAAAACATGATGTGTATTATTATGACCATTATTTTTATGATGGTAATTTCCATTTCCTAGCTCTAAAGCAGTTGGTTTACTTGATAGCTGTTTCTATTTCCTCGTGACTTTTCCTTAGGTAGGCTCTAGAGCATACATTTTCCATTCCTGGCTTTGAAGGGTTCTGCAGTTTTCCCTCTAAGCTCTGTAATATTCAGTGTTTTTGTGTATTTTCCTAGTTTTTTGTTCTTTCTCTAATCATAAGGCTGTAATTATAAAACATAGAAATGAAAATTTCACCTGCTTCACCCAGCCAGTAGAGAGCTTCTTTCATCATCTGAAATAAGTGAGAGAAGAAATCTTAATGTATGAGTATGCATCATAGGAATCAAGTCATAGTTTTCTTAATGAGTTAAATAAGCTAAGAAATCTTTGTTGTGGATAAACAGCATGGTAAATAGTAAATAAATATGCCTGAACCTCTCTAACAAGGAAAATGCACCCTCATTAATGTTGGTGCTCTACTGTTTTGGTTTCATCAAACATTAAAGAAAACTTCAATAATTTGAGTGTGCTAAGCTTAAGGCTCTGAAGGGATTGCTGGATTTAATGAGATGCAGTGCCACATATATTCAATTAATTATTTTGGCTGATTTTTTTAAACACCTTCTCACTGAACGGTAATGAAGGTCAAATTAAGTCAACCAATTCAACGCGGATCATTCATGGACTTGTTTAATGTCAGAACACTGACTTCTTGTGTGGTCTGACTAAAAACAAATTGAATTCAGTTTTTTTCTTCTCCCTGGGGAATATGTCTTTCTTAGGGAAGGAGTACTTTGGAGTATTATTCTCATCTTGCTACTCTCCCTTTCATCTCTCTCTTTCTGCCTTATTTTTTTAAGAAAGGAGATTGTTACAGAATTATGAACATTAATTACTGCTGTTATTCACTTATTCCCAAATCTGTTACATGACAAAGATAAAAAGATGGATTAAAGGCACTCCAGCTTGCTGCAAGAATATCATTTGAGTAGATAAGCAGTAAAGAATTTATAAAGCCTATCAATGAAATTACTAAAATCTTCTACAATAAACCAGAGAGCTCATTTCCCCATTTTTTTCCAACAAAAATCCCCACTCCTCTTTTTGTGACAGAATAAAAATTAATTAAAATCTGGATATTGTCATATTTTCCAAGTCTTTTATTTCTCTCTCATATCTTTGTATAGCTATCATGAAGCAGTGGTTTCCTAACTAACAATTTCACACAAATAATTAACTATTCTACCAAAATCTTTCAGCACTTTTTTTGAAAAGCATCTAAGATTAGCTGGGAGAATTAGGGTAGATTGCTGAAAGACCAAAGTCTTAATCCCAATCAAACACAACTGTATATTAAATGTTCATTATGTACTTGGCACTAGACTTAGTCATTTATTGAGTATCCAGATTGACTCTATCATTGGGACTTATTAGTTGCCTTTCTGTTTCTCTTGACCTTAGCCTGGAATTCCATCCACAGCCAATTGGTTCATAAATGTATAGCCATGGAAATACTAAGCAAATCATTGCTGCCACCAGGATTTTTAAAAAAGTCTAATTCAATTAGGCTCATAACTTCTGATTTAGTATTAACAAATTTGTATGGCTATTGTTATCATAGTTGTTAATGTCCAGAGCTGTGCTTTATAAATACTAGACACTAGCCATATATGGCTATTGAGCAGTGGAAATGTGGCTAAATCCAAACTGAGATGTGCTATAAGTTAAAAATATACACTAGAGAATATATATATATATATATATACACACACACTCTAGATTTAGATTTAGCACAAAAAAATGTAAAATATCTTATTCATTTTTATTTTGATTTCATATTGACATAGTATTTTGTATCTATTGGGTAATATGAAATAGATTACTAAAATTAATTAATTTCACCTGTTTCTTTTTACTGTTTCAATTAGAGTACTAGAAAACTAAAAGCACATGTGTGACTGGCATTGTGGCATGCATTCTATTTCTATAATATATTTAACTTCTAAATTTAGAGCTTTATATTTCAACATCATTGTTCTAGCGCATTCTATCATATTTATAAAAATATTTGAAAAGTTACTATCAACTAAGTATTTTTTAAGAGTCAAAAATTTTGTATGATGCATAACTTTAGAGATAATAAACAGAACGGAGCATTTTAAGGCACACAATATTAAAAAGGTTTAATTTTTGATGAATCCTCCCACCAATTTACCTCTGGATAGATGCTTACTACAAAGAAAACATTTTTTATTCAACTGTAATCTCTACTTGTTATCCAAAATAAGTAAGATTTTTTTCACCTAATTGTAATATGTAAGTACCAAAGCACTTTTTCTACCTTTGTATACATATAAAAGTCTCTCAAGTTACTGCAGTATTTGTTGATACAAAGAAATCCCCAAAGAGAAACCAATAACAGAACTACTTTGATAAAAGTCAAAGAATTGTACATGAATTCATCAACTGCAAGGAAGACTTTCACTTGCTATATGATATATTTTCTATTATGACTTAATTTTTTATAATGAGCAAATATTTTGTAGGCAGAACAAATAATATTTAAAAGAAGTCAATTAAAATACATACCTAGTAGAGGGATTACTGTCATATGATAATTCTATACTTAGCTTTGTGAAGCACTGCCAAACTGTCTCCCTCAGCGGCTGTACCATTTTACATTGCCAACAGCAATGAATGAGCTTTCCTATTTCTTCACATCCTCTTCAATACTTGTAATTTTCTATTTTGTTAATAGCAGCCATTCTTATGGGTACAAAATGGTATCTCGTGGATTTGATTTGCATTTCCCTGATGGCTAATGATGTTGAGCTTCTTTTCAGGTGCTTTCTAGCCATTTGTATGTTTTCTTTGGAGAGATATCTATTCAAGTCTTTTGCTCATTTTTAAATTGGGTTGTTTTCATTGTTAAGTTGAGGATTTCATTGTATATTCTGGATAGTAAACCTTTACAGATATGTTGTTCCCAAATATTTTCTCCCATTGTGTAAGTTGTCATTTTACTTTCAGGATAAAGTCCTTTGAGGCACAAAAGTTTGTAATTTTGATGAGGTCCCATTTATCTATTTTTTCTTTGTTGCTTATGCTTTGGGTTAAAGTCTAAAATACCATTACCTGACACAAGAACCTGAGGATGCTTCCCTATGTTTTCTTCTAGGATTTTGGTAGTTTGGCTCTTATATTTAGGTCTTTGATCCATTCTGAGTTGATTTTTGTATTAGGTGTGATGTAGGGGATCCTCCTTTTTCATTTTTTCACAAATGGAGATCCAGTTTTCCCAGCACCATTGGTCAAAGAGACTAATCTTTCCCAATTGAGTGGTCTTAGGCCCTTTGTCAAAGTTGGCCATAGATGTGAGGGTTGATTTCTGAGCTTTCAATGAGATTCCACTGGTCTATGTGCCTGTACTTGTGTCACTACCATGCTGGGTTTTTTAACATATATATAGAAATGGGGGGGGGAGGGGAAGAGGGAGGGGGAGAGGGAAAGAGAGATGAGAAATTTTCTATAAGGAATTGGCTCATGAGTCCATGGGGGCTGGCATATCTCAACATAAGGCAGACTACAAGCTAGAAATTCTGATAAAGGCCATACTGGAGTCCTCTGTCTAAATTCCCCAGGTGAAACTGGCTGGCTGGAAGTTCTAGCGAGAGCCAATGCTGAAGATGAGGCAGAAATTATTCTGACCTCTGCAACCCTTAGTTTTGGCTTTTAAGAATTCCAACTGATTGGATAAAAGACTTCCCACATTGCTGAGGGCAATCTTCTTTGTTGATTGTAGGTGAATTCAGGTGATTATAGATGCAAATCCCATCTACAAAATATCCAGTCAGGCCAGTGCTTGACAAAACAACTGGACACCATAACATAGCCAAACGACACATGAAATTAACCATCACACAAGTCATGTTATGTAGGTTATGCTAGTAATTGATATCTCTGGGTGTTGGGATACCTGTATTTTAATGTTCTAAAATTTAGTAAAACTGCTGTTATAGGCAATCCACTGTGCAGCTACATCCTTGGTGTACTTGGGCTCACTTGGCCATCAGGTTCTGAGAATCAACCTGTTTGCATAGGTTTGAGTCCTGACTCTTGTACTCCTAGTCTTTGATGTTTTAGCAAGTCACATCTTTGAACCTTGGTTCTTCATTTGATTTAGCATCAACCTTAGTTCTGCCATCCTCCAGAAGCATCTTCTTAGAAATCTATAGCTGGGGCATCTGTCCTCTCGAGGTCTTCTCCTGCCCACATTCCTGTTCCTTCTCCCCTACTTCTGGAAGTCCTGTCACCCACTTTGTGATTTGGGGCTTAGCCATCTCCTAGGTTCATCAAAAATGGGGTTTTCATTTTTGTTTCCCATTCTGTTTTAGGATAATTTCTGGAGGGAAACAGGAAAAAGATGATCCATTTGTCTTCAAATTGGACATCCTCCAGGTAATCTTACAATAAAACAAAGAAGTAGGTATCATTATCACGCATTTTACAGATGTAATCTCTTAGACAGGCTTGTTAGAAAGCATGTCCTTGTGAAAAGGTGATCCTGGAATGTGAGTTCTAGCTATAACTCAGCTATTCTTCTCAAACGCCTTGGACAAATCGCTTCTCTCAGGGCCTCAGTTTGCCCACATGTAAAATCAATATACTAGGTTCTACTTGTGACTTTCAAAGTATGTTCAATAGAGCCAAAATTCCCTCAGAAACTGCCCAAGAATGAAGAGGACAGAAAGAAGCAAGCGGTGGTGGGGGTTTCCCACTTCTGCTTCCACCAGGGAGCACAGCTTTTCATCAGAATTAACATCATTGATTTATGCTTTATTTTGTTAAAAGGGTAATTAATAGGGGAAAAACAAACAGAAAAAAAAAAAGGAAAATCATTGAACTATCTCAAAAATTGCAAATTCATGGTCCATTGGCTGGAAGTGGCCTGATGTTTGGCTGACACAGTACTTTTAAAATTATTTAATTGGTTGCCAACATTTTAAAAATCAGAGACTTCACATTTAAAATGTGCAACTCTTGCTTCTTTAAAGAAAATCAAAGATCTAGCAACAGAGAGTTCACTAAGCTATTTGGCAATAATTGGCTGGAGTTTACAGATCCAGAAACTGACCATCACCAGGAACCCAGAGGACCCTCATGCCCCCTTCAGTGATGTTCCCCAATTCCTGTTCAACATAGGGGTTACCATGGTCTGGAATTTTAGCAGCACTGATTTGTTTTGCCTATTTATTTAAATTTTTTTTATTAGAGAAGTTGTGGGTTTACAAAACAATCATGCATAAAATACAGGATTCCAATATAGGACCCCACTACCAACACCTTGCATTGGTGTGGAACATTTGTAACAATTGATGACAGCACTTTTTAATAATTGTATTATTTTTTAACAGTAGTAACCTTTGTTACAATTGAAGAAAGAGTATTAAAATAGAACTATTAACTATCATCCATATTTTACATTAGGTGTTTTGTCCCCATATGCCACCCTATTATTAACACCTTGTACTATATAACGAAATTAGTTTTATAACAAAATGTACTAGTACTATATAACAAAATGTACTAATGTTGTATATTTGTTATAATCCATGAAAGAACATTCTTATATTTGTACTATTAACAATAGTTCATCATCTATAATAGAGTTCATTGCACTATACAGTCCTATTTATCTTTTAATTTTTATTCTAGCAATGTATATGACCTAAAGTTTCCCCTTTTAACTACGGTCATTTATTTAGTGCTCTTATGTACACTCACAACATTGTGCTACCATCATCACTATCTATTTCTAAAACTTTACAATCAACCTAAATAGAAATTGTACAAATTAAGCAGCCATTCTTATTCTCTAACCCTAATCTATCCCCTAGTAACCTAGATTCTAGATTCTAACTCTGTGGATTGTGTTATTATACTTAGTTCATAACAGTGAGATTATACAATATTTGTCTTTTTGTGTCTGCTTATTTCACTCAGCATAATGTCCTCAGTTCATCCATGTTGTCACATGAATCAGGGCTTCATTCCTTTTTAAGGCTTTATAATATTCCATTGTAAGTATATACCACATTTTGTTTATTCATTCATCAGCTGACGGACACTTATTTTGCTTCCATCTCTTAGCAATTGTGAATAATGCCACTATGAGCATCAGTGTGCAAATATCTGTCCAAGTCCCTCCTTTCAATACTTCTGGGTATATACCTAGTAGCAGGATTGCTGGTTCATTGGCAAGTCTATACTTAGCTTTCTGAGGAACTGCCTAACTTCTTCCACAGCAGTTGCACTAGTTTATATTCCCACCAGCAAGGAATGAGTGTTCCTATTTCTCCATATCTTCTCCAACACTTGTAATTTTCTGTTTTTTTAATAGTGGCCATTCTAGCAGGTGTGTAGTGGTATCTCTTTGGGATTTTGCATTTCCCTTATAGCTAGTGATGCTGAGCATTTCTCATGTGCTTTTTGGCCATTTGTATAGCCTCTTTGGAGAAATGTCTATTCAAGTCTTTTGCCCATTTTTTAATTGGGTTGTTTGCCTTTTTATCATTGAATTGTACTATTTCTTTGTATATTCAGGATATTAAACACTTATTGGCTATTATGGTTTCAAAATATTTTCTCTCAATGAGTAAGCTGTCATTTTACTTTCATGATAAAGTCCTTTGGGGAAAAAAAGTTTTTAAGTTTGAAGGGGTCTCATTTATCTATTTTTTCTTTTTTGCTTGTGCTTTGGGTATAAAGTCTAAGAAACTGTTGCCTAACACAAGATCCTCAAGATACTTCCATACATTTTCTTCTAGAAGTTTTATGATCTTCATTCTTATATTTAGGTCCTTGATCAGTTCTGAGTTAGTTTTCATAGGTGGTATGAAATAGGGGTCCTCTTTCATTTTTTTTTTTTTGCATATGGCTATCTAGTTCTCCCAACACCATTTCTTGAAGAGACTATTACTTCCCAGTTGAATGGACTTGGAAGCCCTGTCAAATAACAATTGGCTATAGATATAAGGGTCTATTTCCGAACTCTTAATTAGATTCCATTGGTCAATATATCTATCCTTATGCCAGTACCATGCTGTTTTAACCACTGTAGCTTTGTAATATGCTTTAAAGCCAGGAAGTATGAGTCCTCCAACTTTATTCTTCTTTTTCAAGATAGCTATTTGTGTCCCCACTACTAGGTATACACCCAAAAGAAGGCAGGGACTAGAGCAGGTATTTGCCCACTGATGTTCATAGCAGAATTATCTACAATTGTCAAAAGATGGAAGCAACCCAAGTATCCATGAACCGATGAATGGATAAATAAAATGTGGTATATACATACAATGGAAATTTATTCAGCCATAAAAAAGGAATGAAGTCCTGACACATGAGACAACATGGATGAACCTTGAAGACATCAGGTTGAGTGAAATAAGCCAGACAAAAAAGACAAAGATTGTATGATCTCACTGATTTGAAATAATTATAATAAGTGATCTCAAAGAGTCAAGATCTAGAATATAATTTACCAGGAATCAGGATAGGGATAGGGAATGGCTTACTATTTGGAACGATAGAAATGTTTTTATTATGGATGGTGGTGAGGGTAGCACAACATTGTGAATGCAATTAACTGCACTGAAATATACATCTGAATACGATTAAAAAGAGAAATATTAGGTTGTATATATGGTAACAGAATAATGTTTTCTTTTGTTTAAATCCATGGAGCTTTATTACAGAAACAGTGAACCCTAAGTTAAACTGTGGACTGTAGTTAAAAGTACAATTATAAAAATGTGCTTTGTCTCCGGTAGCTTTTGTTAAGTCAGCAGGGTAAGGGACACACTTCAGCTTGTTGTAGGAGTCACCCAGCCTAATATGTGCCCGGCTTTCCAGCGAGCTCCCACCGAAGTCCTCCAGCTGGTCTAGGGGAGTCCAGGCACTGTCTAGATGAGGACCCTGCTGGACCACAGACTGGGCTCCATCCGTGCTGCAAGCAGGTCATGAGGTGCTGCCTACCCTGCTGGGGCCATGTGATGCAGGGCTTTGGTCTTGGCTCAAAGCTGCTGGGCATCCCCACAGCTAACTGTCCTGAACAAGTAGTAGATAATCTTCCAGTGATATATCCATTTTTTTATGGCATTTGTTATAAACTGGCTAGTGTTGGAAGTGGAAATGTCCATAAGATGGTGATGAACATAGGATATAACCCACACCACATGCATATGAAAAAAATCCATGGAAACTCACATTATACATGCTTTTCAAGAGGACTTCTATGGGGAAATTCTCAATGTGGTCATCGTTGTCTTTCTCAGACCAGTAAAGAACTTTGATTCTTTAGAGTCACTTATTTCAACAATTCAAGGTAATATTGAAGCAGCTGAGTACAACGAGAATTCCCAGAACATTTGAAACTCAAAGGAGATAATTTCTGCCAGGTTTCTGAAAGCAAAGTAATGAATGGCCACTAATGAAAAATCTTCTTGTTTATTCATTCACTGTTTTCTAGTATTTCACTGTTCATAACTACACAGTCTCATGTTGGATATGTTTTATAATCAAACATTTTCCTATAGCTGTGAAATAGTTCAAACAGTATAATGTAATTATTTTGCTTCAACTGTTAAATTAAACCCATCATGCCACAAGACTAAAAAGATTCATTTAAAAATAAAGATTATTTTTATGTCCTATGTTGATTAAAAACTTCTTCAAAGCTTTCTAAAATGTACCACTGGAAAGGTCTTAAGTTTCTTACAATGGAAATAAAATGTATATAACTTTGAGTGAATAACACATTACTAGTTTGAGATGAGATGTATAATTCTCATGGTAAAATACCAGTATGAATGTATTTGTATGGCATGTGCTGCTAAACAGAGAATGCTTGTAGAAGTAAATGCATTAAACAGAGGTTTGGTAGTATATTTATAAACCTAAGAGGAAAAATCCAGACTTTGTATTTTTTGTAATTGTGCCTTAACATTTTTTGCATTAATATATTTTATTATAGACATAAAAACTTGTGAAATTTCATTTCAGTCATTTCCTTCATGAGATTAAATTATTTTATTCAGTTCCATTTTTGGATACACCTGCCTCCTTTCTAAATGGACTTGACTCCCTCTTTCCACCAGTTTTTGTTCGTATTTTAAGACAAAGAAAAATGAGTGTTTTTCAAAATCTGTAGTTCTCATTTTTGTATTGGGTAACATTTTTCTCCTTTTTAAGAGGAGACATTCATATTCTTCAACCCTTTTCTTGATTGATTCTTTTTTTCTTTAAACGATTGTCAGTGTCGAGTTTTATTTTGTTCAGTTTTGTTTTCCATTTAAAATAGTTTGCAACTGCACTTACAGGAGATTGAATCTGTCTTTACCATTTTATCTTTTCATTTTATGAACAGTAATGGCCATGCATATCTGCATCACACTTTTGGAAAAAATCTTCTTTAGGTTTCTTCAAGATTTAATGGAACATAGCAGTTCATTTAAATACACCAGTTTCTTAAAGAACACAAAATGCTTGGGATTCTCCTCCCCTGAAAATATTTAAGAGCCAAGTAAACTATGAAAGAGCTAGAAAGTTATTTATTTTTAATGTAGTTATGTTCCTGGGCAAATCTAAACTCTGTAATTCTGTATATTTGATGCCAGTCTAAAGAGTGCCTGTACCTTTGGGGGAAACATATATAATAAAGTTCTAGTTAAATAATCTTCATCTCATGCATTTTCCTTCTGGCTATCTATATGATTTTTGGCCATTTGAGTATTTTTTTTTATATTAGCAGAATTTGTAATTGATACTTGAGAAATTAAGGTTACATACTGCTTTGGGCCCCTGAAATAGTACATTGCAACAGTGTTCATTTTAGCACCAGATTTGCTGGAAAGGAGGGGCAATATACAGAAGGTAATTTTAAAGATGAAAGCAATTCATTATAAATCAGTTTTCCTTAACTGCATAAATGAATTAGAATATCTGCATAAATAAAATGGAAAAACATCTAAATATCACATTGAATTAGAGGGAAACATGGATAAATTTGGTTGATTATATTTTACTTTATTGTGTATGAGTTTGAGGCAAACAAAGCAGTTTGTGCATTCTGCCCTTCTTTATAAAAAATTTAGAAAATGTAATTGAATATTAGAAATAAAATACTTGAACAAAGTTTGCCTCAATTATGAATGCTTTTATGAAGGACAGTTAAACAAACATGCAAAGTGTAAAAACAGATTTGTGTTTATTTTGTTTGCATAGCTTGCTGCTAACTACAAGTAGCACCTCATAAGTTTATGAAAGTTCTTTGATATTTTATTGTTGCCTCGCATTTTTAAAACTGTCGTTGCTTTTGAAAAGCTGATAGTGAGCTGCTTAAAGGTTAGGTAATAGTATCAACATTTTCAAAAGTTTTATATAAAGTATTATGTATTTTAAGAAATTACAATAGTATCATTTTGATTAGTCGAATGTTTTCAGGCATTACAATGAATCTTGACTAAAAGATTTAAAAAAATACTATTATCAATTGTAACAAATGTTCCATGCCAATGCAAGGTGTTAAAATAGGATAGTACATGGGATTCCTGTATTTTATGCACGATTGTCCTGTAAACCCACAGCTTCCCTAATAAAGAAAAAAAAGACATTTGATTTAAAATTCAGTTAATGTAACTGCTTTAAAAAAACCAAATACAACATAGTAATGAAGAAGTCTACTTACAGAAATGGAAAGATATTGATGATTAAATGCAGCATGTAAAGCAGTATTATAATTCCATTTAAAATATAATTTATTAATGTGTTCATTAAAAAGTAAGCAACCTGAAATGTCAACAATAGCTATCTCTGAATGGTAGAATTACTGTTTAGGCAGTTCTTTTTGTTTTATTTTATCTGTATTTTGTTTGTCTTCAATTTCTAATTTTTCTACAGTGAAAATATAATGAATGCATGAAGTTCAAAAATTAACATGAATCGTAACAGGCTTTATAAGAAGAAAAGAACCAACAAGATGGTGGGAAGAGGCATACAGGTGGAGGACAAGAGGAGAGGCAGACAATAGTGAAAGAAGTCTGGCAAGAGAATGTTGTCAGGGCAACCAGTGTGTCCCCTTACATCCAATGTAACTCTAGCATTTGAAGCCAGTAAGACCTGTGTTCAGGGTTTTGAAACTGAATTCGAATCTAAGCTCAAAACTATGACCATAGTCAAATTCCTTAACATCTCCAAGACTGATCTGATCATAAAACTTACCTTGAAGGCACAATATGAAAACTACATGAGATGATTATGAAAAACAAGTAGCACCATGTTTCTCCCACAGTTGATACCAAACAAATGATGAGTAAGCGATTATGAGGGATTCTTTATTCTTCATCAACATCAGAGCATCCCTGAACTTAGTCTGAAGTTTCCACTCCTATTATGCAGCCTGGGAAAAGAAGCAATGAAAACTCAAGAGACAACGCCAAAGAACATGCTAACTCCAGCTAAGTATCAGAAAATCCCCACTTGTTACTATCTGTTTATATGAATCATTCCCATGTTTATTTTAGAAAACAATTACAATTCTATCAATAAATGTTGACTTTATGTGTGCTACTTTTACATGGGGCCAGAAGTGAACTGACTATTACTGGGCACATTGACATCTTGGATCCAAAGGGCAATGGGCAGCTTAGTAGGCTGAGAGTAAAAGCGAAAGGTGTTCACGGATGTCTTGAATGGTTCTTGGAAAGGAAACAAGCATTGAGAAGGTGGACCAGATGCCCTTGAATGTCCTTCTCTATTCTGAATGTCTATGATTCTATGATTTTTGCTGCAATACATGATTAGGAAATCTTTAGATTTTATAATCACAGCTTTTATTATTTAATCATACATCTGTTTTAATTGTTTTCTTAATGTTATTACTTTTTTGTGCTTCTCTCTTTCACAGTGTCCTGATGTGTGCCTCTGTGTGTCTCCTCACTTTCACAGCTGACATAGCTATTCTGAATTATTGTTTTATTAGGCTAATATCTTTAGTTTGTTGTGGTCAAATTTTACAAGTCTAGAAGCTATTTTCCTCTTCGAAGTATCTTTTCATATCCTGCCTGACGTGAATCTGTTTGACTCTGAATGGGCAATCTAAATCCCCTTATTTCCAAGTGCATATTTCCTGAGCCAACCATACTGACCACTGATAAATAATTGAACAAATTACTTTCAGACATTCACTTACTCTGGTGTTGTTTTTTAAATTTAGAATTCAAAGATGATCTATTGTTAAGATTTCAAATTTATAAACTAATTTATACTGCTTTCTTCCTGAGATATGAAGAATTGAAAATAAATCCCATCAACAAGGAGCAAATGTCAAGAAAACTTAATGCATCTAGTTTGATAAACTTGTTCACATTTGACTTTGAAGTCCTAAAATTTATTTTTGAAATAAGAGCTACCTCTTGAGAACTAGGGAAAAAAGGAGAGTTGAATTTAGTCATCTGTGAAGAAATATTATGTAAAAATCAAGCGAGTAACAGATGGATTTTTCTTCCCTTTCAGCAGCTGGTGGGGTGGAGCCTCGCCCTGAAGTAGCCTTGGCAGATTTTTATGCCAAGTCTACAATCAAGAAGGAAGAAATAATAAATACTCCCCTCAGCTCACACACACACCATACACACATATACCCCACACTTCCTTTGTCTTCTAAGTGATTCAAAAATTCCAAAGGAAAAAAAAAATCTACAAATATGAAATGTTGGGGTACATATTCTCAAAGGTACTAAGAAAAAATCTCATAACAACACATTTTAGTACTTAAATTAAACTCGTAAATATGCAGGCATCATTTTAAATGCAATTAAATTCATGAGTGCTAGAGTGACATAATCCAAAGATGCAGACCTCTATCTAACAAAAATAAGGAAGGTATTGTCATATCTTTTTTTATTTCACCCCATCCTTCTTCTACTCCTCTTCTTTGTCTTTATTTTTGTTTGTTTGTTTTTAGGTCTTAAGTGCAGACTTAACTTATCCCTACTCTAAACTCCATAGCACACAATCTTTGGTATGTGGAAGCTCCTTCTCACTCTATATTATTTCATTTTCCCCTTTCATCCCTTAGCCTCAATACATTTACCTTCATTATTATAAGCTTTCACCCTATTGTGCTTGATAGATGGCCTTGGAGATACACGCACTACTGAAATATACATGGGCTGTGCATGTTTTTTATATTACAGATCTTCTCTCGTTCTTCCTTAATCACTACTGTTTCCTAGTTCTGCTCATTAGTGGCAGATTAAATATGGCTTTAAATTCTTTGACACTCCCTCCATCAAGAGGTGAGTTTATATCCCTTACTTTGAATCTGGCTGTACTCAATGAATGCTTTGGCTAATACAATATCGCAGGAGTGACACTGTGTCAGTTTCAGAGCTCAGGCCTTAAGACACTGGCATCTTCTACTTCCTGTCTCTTAGAATGCTCTCTCTGGGAGCCCAAAGACACCATGTAAGAAGTCTGCCTACCCTGAGACTGCCATTCTGTGGAGGCCACATGAAGGCACTTGTTGTGGTTTGCTAATGCTGCCATTTTCAAAATACCAGAAATGGACTGGCTTTTATAAATGGGCTTTATTTGGTTACAAAGTTACAGTCTTAAGGCCATAAAGTGTCCAAGGTAAGGCATCAACAATAAGGTACCTTAACTGAAGGATGGCCAATGGCGTCCAGAAAACCTGTTAGCTGGGAAGGCATGTGGCTGGTGTCTGCTGATCCTGGGTTGTGTTCCAGCTCCTCTCTCCAGCTCCTGTGCAACCACAGGGTTGCTCTTGGGGCATTTTGTCCTCTCTTAGCTTCTCCAGAGCAAACTCTGGGCTAGTATCTCCAAAGCATCAGCAAAAGTCTGCTTTCAATAGCCATCTCCAAAATATCTCTCTAAGCTGCAGCAGCGAGCTCCTTCTGTCTGTGTGCTCTTATAGGACTCCAGTGACTTAATTAAGACCTGCACTGAATGGGCAGGATCACACCTCCATGGAAAAAATCTAATCAAAAGTATTACCCACAGTTGGGTGGGTCGCATCTCCATGGAAACAACCTAACCCAAAGATTCCAACCTAATCAACACTAATATGTCTGCCCCCACAAGATTTCATTAAAGAACATGGCATTTTGGGGGACATAATACATCCAAACCAGCACAGTACTCCAGATGACAGTCCCAGGTGAATCCAGTCTTTCAGCCAACATTATCAAGGCTACAGGCATGTGGGTGAAGCTGTTTGAGATGCTCCAGACTAGTCCACCTACCATAAATACCACTTGGTGACTCCAGTTAATTCCCTGTAGAGTGGGAATCACCTAGTTGAGCCATGCTCAAATTCCTGGCCCACAAAATTGTGTGATAATTAAATTGTTGTTGTTTTAAGTCAGTAAGTTTACAGGTAGTTTGTTACTAAGAAATAGTTGAACCAGAACATTGAGATACTGCAAATACTATTGGTTTATGATTTCTGACTGCTGTATAGTGTATATAGGCTTCCTTTATGCATGAATTCTTTTAATTTGCATCTATATAGGCATTGCACTATAGATCTATTTTATTTTTCTGATTCTTCTCTTTTTAAAATCCACCCATATTGCTGTTTGAAAATCTAGTTCTTTGCTCTCAACTGTTACACTGTAGCCACCACATTTTACTTTTCCACTTCTCTAGGAATGGAATCACAAAAAACAGTGTGATACACATGCTTATACACACTTCTCTGTCAACCACTGGGATAATTTCTCTGGGATATTTTCCCAGGAGTGGGATTGCAGGATGACAAGTTATATATACATTTAGTTTCACGTGGTTACTACCATTACATAGCTCTCCATAATAGCACCATGATGTTATACCTGTGGTATTTTCTGTCATATTAGGAATTGCTCTATTTCTTCTATCATATTTTGTGCTTTCTGTTTCCATTGAGTAGATTAATTTTCCTTCTGCTGGGATATCACAGTATATATTCTAATGTATTACATTTGGTGATTACCAAAATATTAGCCAGGATTCAGTCACAGAAAACAAAATCCACTTTAGCTAGTTTAGGCAGAAAAGAATTCATACAGTTTTAAATGGTTTATGGACTCATTGAGGGGACTGAAGAAATGTGCTCTGTTAAGTTTTTAGAAACAAGGGAAACAATCGTTTCTTCAAATATTTCTTCCCTTCTATTTGCACTTCTGTGACTCTTGTTATTTAAGTGTGGATTCTTTTTCTATTTATCTCTTGAGTTTTCTTTTATATGTTACATTTCTACCCCTTTTCTGATGCCTTCTGGATGATTTCTTTCATCAGTTCTTACAGTCTATATATTCATTTTCAGCTGTATCCATTTTGCCATCTATCCTACACTTGTGGAGTTCTTTCTACTATCATATTTTTCATACCCAGTATTTCCAATTCTTCCTCTTTACAAATGTTTACAATGTTACCAATGCCTGCCTAATTCTTTTGAGGATAATAAGTTTATTTTAAGTCCCTATTTTTTCTTATTTATTGTTTTTCTTCAGGTATACGCTGTTCTATCTGTTGTCTTTCTTTCCAACTGCACTTCTAAGATTCTCTTTGTTTTTTCCTGTGTGCTTATCCCTGGGGACAGCAGCTTATAAACAGCAAGTGGGGTGGATATCCTGTAAGATGACTGCCACTGATAACTTCTTCCAGTATGCACATGCTTGTCTATTCTCCTCCCCTTGTGTGCGGGCTAGACCTAGTAACTTGCTTTTAATGAGAAAACGGTGTGGGATGTCACTTCAAAAATTAGGTTAAGAAAAGACTCTGGATTCTGTCCTCTCTTTCCCTCCCACTTGCTCACTCTGACTGAAGTTAGCTGCCATGTGGTAAACTTCCCTGTGGAGAGGCACATGGCAAGGAGCTAAGGGAGACCTCTGGCCAACAGCCCACAAGAAACTGAGCCTTACGAACAACCACATGAGGGAGTTGGGAAGTGAATCTTCCCCCAGTTGAGGCTTCAGATGAGACCACAACCTTTGACGTCACCGTGACTGAAGCCTACGAGAGACCTTGAGGCAGAGGCACTCAGCTAAACCATGCCCAGATTTCTGCCCTCAAAAACTGGGAAATAATAAAAGTTTATTGTTTCAAGCTGCTAAGTTTGGGCATAAATTGTTATGCAGTGGTGGGTACTAATAGAACAAGGCACATATACCTTGTGAGAGGGTGAAAACCCTGAAGTCAAAGGAGAGGCTAAACCTGCTTATAATTGTGCCTAAGAGTCTCCCCCTGAGTGCCTCTTTGTTGCTCAGATGTGGCCTCTCTCTCTAGCTAAGCCACCTTGGCAGGTAAACTCACTGCCCTCCCCGCTATGTGGGACCTGACTCCCAGGGGTAGAAATTTCACTGGAAATGCAGGATATGACTCCCGGGTATGAATCTGGACCTGGAATCGTGGGATTGAAAACATCTTCTTGAACAAAAGGGGGATGCGAAATGAAATGAAATAAAGTTTCAGTGGCTGAGATATTTCAAATGGAGTTGAGAGGTCACTCTGGTGGACATTCTTACACACTATATAGATAATACTTTTTAGGTTTTAATGGATTGGAATAGCTAGAAGTAAATACCTAAAACTACTAAACTCCAACCCAGTAGCCTTGACTCTTTAAGACAATTGTATAACAATGTAGATTACAAGAGGTGACAGTGTGATTGTCAAAACCTTGTGGATCGCACTCCCTTTGTCCAGTGTATAGTTGGATGAGTAGAAAAATGGGGACAAAAACTAAATGAAAAATAGGGTGGGATGCAGGGGATGATTTGGGTATTCTTTTTTACTCTTATTTTTTATTCTTATTCTGATTCTTTCTGGTGTAAGAAAAATGTTCAAAAATAGATTGGGGTGCATTATTCACAATTGCCAAGAGATGGAAACAGCCCAAATGTCCATCAAAGGACAAGTGGATAAACAAACTGTGGTATATACACATGATGGAATATTATGCAGCTGTAAGACAGAACAAAGACATGGATCATGTAATAATGTGGATGAACCTTGAGGACATTATGTTGAGTGAAGTTAGCCAGAAACAAAAGGACAGATTCTGTATGGTCTCACTAATATGAACAGACATTAATGAACAAACTTTGGGAGTTAAAAGCTGACAACACAGGTGACCAGGAGATAGAAAGAGGGCAGAGATCAGCCATTTGATGCTGAAGGACTACAGAATGTTTAGGATTGATTGCATAGATCCAGAAATAGATAGCATAATACTGTGTGATGGTAGCACGGTATTGTAAGTACACTGAACAAAGATGTCTGTGAGTAAAGCTGAAAGAGGTGGGATAGGAGAATGTATGACACCAGAGGTAAAGATAGATGATAAAGACTGGGACTGTATAACGTGGCAAAAACTGGAGTGGCCAATGACTGTTACTAAATATACAAATATAAAAATGTTTTTGCATGTGGGAAAGCAAATGAATGTCAACCATGCAGAAATTTGAAAAAGGGATGGTATTCAGGAAAAAACATAATCAAAGCAAACTGGAGTCTATGGTCAACAGTAACATTGTAATATACCTCCATTAAATGCAACAAAGGCAATATGCCAATGCTAAATGTATATGAGAAGGGGATATAGGGGAGTAATATGGGATTCTTGGTAGTGGTGTTATTTGCTGTCCTTAGTAGTATATTGTATTGTATGACATGTTATTTTTCTTTATATCATTTTTTTCTTATTGCTAAAAAAAAAACAACAATTTTTCTTGTAGTAATCAGTATGTTCAAATGCTGATTGTGGTGATAAATGTACAACTTTATGATGATACCATGAACAACTGATTGTACACTGTGGATAAATGTATGGTATGTGAATATAACTCTATAAAATTGTAGGAAAATATATATATAGGAGTTAAAGTGTTGGAGAAAACATGGTGAGAGGGATGATGCCTCACCAATATGGACTAACTACAATGTGTAAACTCAGAATTGAATCTTAGAACATAGCCTAACGTGGACACAATAATTGTAATAGTCCCTAGATTGTAAGCTCTTACAGCAGTTAACTCTATCCCTGAATTGTAAGGCCTATCTCTAAACTTTGAGATGCTGATCCCCTAGCGTATGTTGTCACAAACATTGGGACTGGTGGTTTGATGTGCTGAGCCCTCGAACATGGGACTTACCTTTATGAAGCTCATTACCACAAAGGAGAGTCTAAAGTTGTATGTAATGGTGCCTAAGAGTCTCCCCCTGAGTACCTCTTTGTTGCTCAGATGTGGCCCTCTCTCTCTCTAACTGAGCCATCTCGACAGGTGAACTCGCTGCCCTCCCCCCTACATGGGACCCAACTCCCAGGGGTGTAAATCTCCCTGGCAACGCAGAGTATGATTCCCGGGGATGAATGTGGAACCGGCATCGTGGGACTGAGAGTATCTTCTTGACCAAAAGGGGGATGCAAAATGAGACGAAATAGTTTCAGTGGCTGAGAGATTCCAAAGGGAGTTGAGAGGTCACTCTGGTGGACATTCTTATGCACTATATAGATAACACCTCTTAGGCTTTAATGTATTGGAATAGCTAGAAGTAAATACCTGAAACTACCGAACTCCAACCCAGCAGTCTGGACTCCTGAAGACAATTATATAATAATGTAGATTACAAGGGGTGACAGTGTGATTGTGAAGACCTTGTGGATCACACCCCCTTTATCTAGTGTATGGATGAGTGGAGGAATGGGGATAAAAACTAAAGGACAAATGGGGTGGGATGGGGGGATGATTTGGGTGTTTTTTTTCACATTTATTTTTTATTCTTGTTCTGGTTCTTTCTGATGTAAGGAAAATGTTCAGAGATAGATTGTGGTGATGAATGCATAACTATGTTATCATACTGTGGACAGTGGATTGTGTATCATGGATGATTGTATGGTGTGTGAATGTATTTCAATAAAACTGAATTTAATTTAAAAAAAAAAAAAAAAGAGGTCACACCCTAACCAAAAGATTAATCAATCTGCCCCACAAGACTGCATCAAAAAAAAAAAAAAAAAAAAATAGATTGGGGTGATGAATGCACAACTATATGGTGGTCCTGTGAACAGCTGATTGAGCACCATGGATGATTATATGGTATGTGAGTATATCTCAATAAAACTGAATTAAAACAAAACACAACAGAACAAAAAAATCATGCAGTTTAACTTGAGAAGAAGCTTGCCGCAGGGGATACAGTCTCTGTCATTAAAACCTGAGTTCAGTTTCCCCCTTTGCCATCCTCTACCAAGTTACCTTTCCTTTAGGGAGCCAGTCAGTATTTCTGTGCAGGAGAATGCTCTTTCTTTACACCTCTTCTTGGGTGTAATCATCCAGTACTTGGGGCATGGGAGGGAAAGGTAGAGCAGGGACTATTGAACCCCACCTCTTCTGCTTATCATCTATCAATGGTGGAAGGGCAGGTACTAACCCGAAGGGGAAATGTGGACAAAGGAAACTTACTTTTGCTCTTACACTGGGACAAAAGTTTGGCTGAGTAGAGAACTCTCAGATCTAAATACTTTTCCTCTGGCACCTTGGAGACATTGTTTGCTAGCAACCTACATCAGAGCCAAGAAGTCAAATGTCAGTTTAGCTCTCCTGGCTTTTTAAGCAACTTCATTTTTGCTCTGGAATCACCAAAATATGTTTATTGTATCTTTAATTGTTTGTTTATCTATATCTTCTCTAGTCTCTCTTCGGAAACTTCAACAGATTTTCTAGATCTATTCTGCATGTATCTTAAACCATATAGATGATATTGTGTCAGCATATTACTTATATGAAAAGGTTTTTAAAAAGTAGGAATTGCTGTATCTTTTACAGAATCAGGCAGTAACTAATATAATTTTAAATAAGCTTACCATTAGATCAAGAAATCTTCCACTTAGTCTAAAAAATAAAATTATGATGTATATATTCTATGGAACAGTATGCAAATACTTAAATAAAATGAATTAGATTTATAATATTAACCATTATTTTTCCTTTAATACCTGTGACTGTATCCAGCAATAACATTACTACTTTCAAAGAAAGAAAGGAAGGAAAGATGGAAGGAAGGAAAGAAGGAAAGAAGGAAGGTATGAAGGAAGGAAGGAAGGGAAGAAGGAAGGAAGGCAGGGAGTAAAATGTGGAAGAGAACGACTATCCCACAAGTCATCTTAGGCTTTGAATTGTTCTGAAGGCAAACATCTTTATCTGGTGCTTTTGTGTCTTAGCCTTGGAGGAACCTAACATTTAGAAGATTTCAGGTTGTTTTTAGAGAACTGAACAGCTGGGAGAAATAAGTCCCCCCCCCCCCCCAGATATTTATTGGAAATCCTATTTCTATAACCTCTCTTTGCAAATCCATTAAGTAGGTAATTTTTTCTTTAAATTGGCACTCCTTATTTGTACTAACAGCCAAGTCTAGGAGTAACTGCAACAACCTATTATATCTAAGTTTTTGAGAAATGATAAATTTAAAATAAAATTTTAGTTTTATTAGATTCCCAAGTAGATTCTTTTCTGTGCCATTTTTTCATGACAGCTTGGTATAATATTCAAGTTTATTATTTTTTAACATCCTGGCAATTCCTATCTAGTTGGGGCTTAAAATGAATTTAGCAATAAACAAATAATAGACAATTTGAGAATACCAGTTTGTTGACAGAAGATAAGGAGGGAAGTTTCTCTCAAAAGGCAAAAAGAATAGAGTTTTAGGTACTCTTCAGACCACAAAAAAAGTATTTCTAAATTTGGAAAATCTGCTTTAACAATTCAGTCACATTTAACATTCTAATTTCAGAAGCTGGGATAATGAACAATAACTATTTTCAAGATTGTGCTACTGGAGGAGGGACACTAAGTATTTAGAGGAGGGGATCCTAAATGATGATATTCGTAAAGTTTTCACAAGAATTATCCACAGGGTCCTTTCCACTCTGTGGGTTAACCTATGGATAAAATTTAATTTGAATGGGAACATTCCACTTGGAAGAATGACCTATGGGAAAGCAATCCTCCCACTTGAAAATGAGTTCAGGTAAGGCTGTGGAAACCCTACCATCTACCCTGACATTCAAGTCTGCAGCAATATTTATTTCATCTGTCGGATACTTGGACTAAATGGAATTCACAAGGCTATTGAATTGCAGCTATGTAGTGAAACAAACAATTGGTGTTTTGGCAGGAGGATATAAACATTGAGGAATTTTACATCCGTCTTATTTGGGACTTGCATCAAGACAAGGAGTTCCTTTTACATAAGACCAGGAGCACAATAAAAATCCCTTGGTAGTAACTGAGATTATAACAGATGACCCACCTTTATTTCCATCTTTCTTGATTTTCAACTGAGAAATAAAAACTCAAATTATTTTTCAGGATCAAATTTTCCTGAAGGCACAAACTTAAAACTCAGAAGAAAAATGCCAATTGAATTGAATTTCTAAAATCAAGACCCTATTGAGTCACATTGCAGGAGAGGAGTCTTGGACACTGGACGCACACCATTTGGACTCCAAAATAAGGGGAAATGTCTCATGAAGCATAGAGTTAATTGGGGCATAACCGTCAGTTGAATGACCTTATCAAATCTGGTTCCATCCTCATTCATTGGGACAAAAGTAGAGTTCAATGTAGGGAAAGTCCTGCAGGTTTTACAGGACTTACATCATCATCCTGAAGGGTAGTGGGAAAATACATCACAAATAAAAGAGGTAAAGACAGTTATGGATTTTGGAAAATGACAAATCTAAGTTAACTTCAGGAAACGGTTGTGAAGAGAGATCAGGGGAAGATTGGGCAGTATGGACAATTGGCGAGGAAGTCAATTGTACAAGTCCATCATTAGGAGTGACGTCTTAATGAGGTTTTCATCATGAAATGGAGAAAGCAGCATTAAGCTCTTTTTCTCACAGGGAGGATAATAGAGTAATGCAAGGGCCCCCAAGTCCCTAGCCTCCACACAGAGGCACCTGAGACTGGGATTAAAAATGAAATAGATGCCTGATTCTCATGGAACCTTGGCATTTTCAACACACCTGATCCAATTTTTGTGAACAGGGACCTAGCCTTCATCAATTTCCACTTGTACCCCATAATAAGGGAAGGAAAATAAGAAGACATTTATAGGAGGATTCCTATTAGCCCATTTGAAATGTAGGTGACTCCAAATAGCTGTAATCATAAATCAATGTAATTTGAATTATCATTAGCATATGCCTTTCAAAATAAATACACCCACTGGCTGCCTTAAGAAAAGCAAGTTTCCAGAAAGAGGACACAGTCCTTTAAAATGATCAATCCATTCAATAATTTGTTAAATATTTATTAAATGTCTATCATGTTCCTGGTACTATGACTTCAGCAAAATCTGTTCTTAAGAATGCCTGGAATATTTTATTCAGGAACAATGACAAACTGGAAAACAGTTTACTAAACTTTGGGGGGAATCATATATCCCTTTGTGTTATGAAAAGGCCTATGGGCCCACTTCTCAGAAAAATGCTTATATGCTTTTAGTAGGTTGAATTGTGTCTCCTCAGAAGATATGTCCAAATTTTAACCTCTGAAACCTGTATATGTGACCTTATTTGGAAAATAGGGTCTTTGCCGAGGTAATACAGTTAAGGACCTTGAGATGAGGATTTAGGATGGGCACTAAATGCAGCAATGCATGCCATTGAAGAGACAGAAAATTGATCAGAGAGACAGAGAAGATGATCATGAGAAGACAGAGGTGGGAATTGTACCTATATTGACACAAGCCAAGGAATGTCAAGGATTGCTGGAAACCACGAGAAGCCAAAAGAGAGGCATGGAACACAATCTCTCTCAGAGCCTCCAGAAAGAAGCAACCATACTGAAACCTTGATTTCAGCCTTCTGGGCTCTAGAACAGTGAGAAAGTATATTTCTGTTGTTTTAAGTCACCCACTTTGTGGTACTTCGTTATGGTGGCTCAAGGAATCCATAAAATGCTCTTATATGTGGTATTTCATACAGAATTTCAAACTCTATGCACAGACCTCCCAGGGGTCGAAGAAGCCTAGGTTAAGAATGTCTGAATTAGAAAATGTCCAGAGGGACTGTGGCCATAATAGTGAGGGGATTGAAAGAATTCTGAATGTGTGTCACTTGTGGTAAAGGTCAACCAGGAATATTTAGATGAGAGATGAAATGCATGATTGCTTTCCTCAAATATTTGGAAAGCAGCTAAATCTATGTGGTTTCATAGGTGGGTGAATATAATTTATCATCCAAATAGGAGCATAAAGTGAAAAGGGGCTCTATTAATAATTATACTGGGACAACAGCTTATATAAACCAGGAATGTCCCATGCATCTAAGGGCATATGGTAAAACTACACATAGGGAAAATCCAGAATCAAATGATGGGATGGAGAAAAAGTAAGAGGCAGAATGTGGCTCAAAACAAGAAAGAACTTTCTTAAGAATCCATTCCCTCACTAGATCTGCTTTAGCAGAAGGAGCCTGAGCCACCACTAGGCAGAGAATTCTAAAGGGGATGCCCTGTGTATTGAAGAGGGCCTCTGCAGCCAACTCAATGGGAAAAAATTTTTGGAAACCATGTTTCTGACAAAAGACTGATATCTTACATATATAAAGAAATCCTACAACTCAATGACGATAATACAGACAGCCCAATTATAAAATGGGCAAAAGATATGAAGAAACAGTTCTCTGAAGGGGAAATACAAATGGCCAAAAAGAAACATGAAAAAATGTTTGGCTCCACTAGCTATTAGAGAGATGCAAATTAAGACCACAACAAGATACCATCTCACACCAATTAGGATGGCTGCCATTAAGCAAACAGGAAACTACAAATGCTAGAGGGGATGTGGAGAAATTGGAACTCTTATTCATTGTTGGTGGGACTGTATAATGGTTCAGCCACTCTGGAAGACAGCCTGGTAGTTCCTTAGAAAACTGGATATAGAGTTACCCATTGATCCAGCAATTGCACTTCTCAGTATATACCCGGAAGATCTGAAAGCAGTGACGTGAATAGATATCTGAACGCCAATGTTCATAGCTGCATTATTCACGATTCCCAAGAGATGGAAACAACCCAAATGTCTTTCAACAGATGAGTGGATAAATAAAATGTGGTATATACACACAGTGGAAAACTATGCAGCAGTAAGAAGGAACGATGTTGTAAAACATATGACAACTTGGATGAACCTTGAAGACATAATGCTGAGCGAAATAAGCCAGGCACAAAAAGAGAAATATTATATGCTACCACTAACGTGAAACATTGCCGGGGGAGAATGCATGGGGTGTTGGGCTTCCCCACCTCGATGGTTGCTGATGTGCTGACAGACATTGGGGACTGGTGGCTTGATAGGCTGAGCTCTCAATCATGGGATTTGCCCTTGGGAAGACTGTTACCACAAGGAAGAGGCTAGGCCTGCTTATAATTGTGCCTAAGTGTCTCCTCTTGAATGCTTCTTTGTTGCTCAGATGTGGCCCTCTCTCTCTAGCTAAGTCAACTTGGAAGATGAAATCACTGCCCTCCCCGCTACGTGGGATCTGACACCCAGGGGTGTAAATACCCCTGGCAACATGGAATATGGACTCCTGGGGAGGAATCTGGACCTGGCATCATAGGAAGGAGAACATTTTCTTCACCAAAAGGGGGATGTGAAATGAAATGAAATAAGTTTCAGTGGCTGAGAGATTCCAAAAGGAGATGAGAGGTCACTCTGTTGGGCACTCTTATGCATAACATAGATAACCCTTTTTAGGTTCTAATGAATTGGAATAGCTAGCAGTAAATACCTGAAACTATCAAACTACAACCCAGAACCCTTGAATCTTGAAGACGATTGTATAAAAATGTAGCTTATGAGGGGTGACAATGTGATTGAGAAAGCCATGTGGATCACACTCCCCTTTGTCCAGTGTATGGATGGATAAGTAGAAAAACGGGGGCAAAAAAAAAAAGAAAAAAAAGCACCCAATGATCTTTTTTACTTTAATTGTTCTTTTTCACTTTAATTTTTATTCTTATTACTTTTGTGTGCATGTTAATGAAAATGTTCAAAAATTAATTTTGGTGAAGGACACACAACTATATGGTGGTACTGTGAACAATCAATTGTAAGCTTTGTATGACCGTATGGTATGTGAATATATCTCAATAAAATTGAACTATTAAAAAAAAATTAATCTATCTAATTACTTAAATAAAAGAAACTTTTACTTGACTATATATGAATTGAATTTAAAGTTCATTTTTTAGGAGTGCCAATTAGTGTTCATTTACATTTATTTTATATGAAAATAAAAGAAATAGAAATACTGGAATTGGAAAAAAAATAAAAATAAAGAGGACCTCTGAAGTCACTTCCCATTCTGAGTTTCTGTGTTCAATATCCTGGTCAAAATTTGAAATTAACCATTTTAAACATTTACTTCTGGAATGGCAAAGTACTGTTTCTAGAGTCCCTCAAGAACTGATTTGAATTTCGCCTTTGCCATTCTCCAATTAAAAGGGCTTAGCAAATAAATTCGACTACCTTAAGCTACAGTAATATCTATTACAAAGGGTGGTTTTGAGGTGTGAGTGTCAAAACATACATAAATTTAGTACAGTGTCTGACATAATTTTTGATCAATAAATTAAAATTCCTTTCACTCTAGTGAAATCCTAAATACTTAACACAGTATTTGTTATGTGTTGGATTAATTGGATTAATTAATGCCAGCCTTTGAGTTATTGAGATATCATTATGACAAGAGCTTTGGGAGTAGAAAACTAGGTTTTTCACAAGGGCTTGAAAGAAAGAAAAAAGGAATGGAGGGAGGCAAGCAGGGAGGAAGGGAGGAATAGGAGGGGGGAAGAAGGAAAAAGGAAAGAAGGAAAGACAAAGGAGAGAAGAAAGAAAGGAGGGAGGAAAAGAGGAAGGGAAGGAAAAGAAACAAAGAAAAAAGGTCACAGTGATCCTTTTGTTACACAAGAGGACTTCTCAAGGAAGATTTTAACTGGCATCAAAAGGGCTATAATCTGATTCAGGGTAAAGTATCTAACCAAAGTAATGACCCTCAAATCCCCTGTGGCAATTCCTCTAATGTTTTGAATGGATTAGTATGTGAATGCCTTAGATATTGTGCAATGATTTTTCCTTAGTTGAAATGAGACATAAATGCCTTGGGTACAATTCACTCTGGATACCTGGAACATGTTTTTGGCAACTTAAATTTCTATCAACAAATCTTCAGTGAGCCTAACTCCTTTTAAGATCCCTAATCAAGACAATAGTTAGGGGGCATAGATAATAAAATTTGTCCTAGTTTTCAGGGTTCTCCTGAGGATTGAATGAGATAATAGAATGAAAAAGCTTTAAAATCTTAATTGCTATAGTGTGCAAATTTCTATTAATAATAATGAGAGTCAATAATGACAACAATTTTGCTGGAAATAGTCAGATCTCCTCAGCAGCAGGGACACTAAGTGTCCACTCTGACCCAGGGGGTATGTGGAGAATCCAGCTCTGCTCTTAAAATGTAGGGCATCTGGAGAACACATGAAATGACTTTGAAGGGGACTCCAAAGTGGAAAACTGAAAAGCCCTGTGGCTGCCAACTTTACAGAGACACAAGCTTTGTGGATTTGAAGTACATGCATTATAAACCCCCAAAGTAGACTGCTTACAAGAAGTGGTGGGACAAGCATTGGTGATGTGCATCAAGCCCGCTAATGATGATTTTCAGCACTGTGCACATGGCCACAAGTGCTCACAGCACCACAGCACTTTCCCAACTTTGCTAACTGAGACTGACCAACTTCCTCTAACCCTTCTCATGGACCATGCACTTAATGGCAGGCTAATTTACTGAACATTTAAATTATATATATTCTGTCCATATTTTTCCCTTCCCCTTACTTCTAACAGGCATCAGGCTTTGAATTTCCTGGTCTCAAGGATATGAGCAGAGCCAAAGCAGAGCAGCTGAATTCAAGAGCTCTTTTTGCCTTTTGTTTAAATGGAAATCTCTGGAAGAGACTATGCCAGGGAGGGAGAAAGGACACAGAGGGGGCTTTGGGAAAGCTGAGAGACTCTAGGAGAGAATCCCAGACTTGGCAGGGGTGGGTTAGAGAAGGAGTCCTGACAGGTCAGCAAGAAGCAGGCTTCATGCCCTGTACCCATACAGCACTCCAAACTGGGGGCAAGACCTTCAAAAGAGGATAGTGCATTTAGAAAAACAGGATCCCAGGGAGTGGAGTTCCCAGCCCCTCCAAGGATCTCTGTGTCCAGGTGGCAGAGTCGCCTAGCCCGAGAGAACCATGGACTTGGAAAATAGATACCCAGTGATAGGTATTGCAAATCCAAGGTCCTATCACCAGAGGATTCCTCACATTCTTTGCCTAGTGCTGAATGGGGAGCCTCAAGAGTGACTGAGATATAATTTATCGCCACTCTAACAGGTTCGGGGTTTGGAGTTCAAATTAAGTTGACTGAAAGAGAACATTTTCTATGTGATAAGTTTGTAAGTGTGTGGACTGAGTGATATCCAGTTATTTTGACCTCTGACTTCCAATGACTCCATTTGGGTGTTTCACTCAACCCTACACTTCCCTGAAGTGTGATCCACGCAAGCATCTTTCTTACCCTTCTCTTTAAGCCCTATCAGAATGTAGGGACTTCACAAAGAGGTAGGAATGAACAGGAAGTTTCATTTGTTAGAATTCTTGGATCCCTGTTTACACAGATTTTTATAGAGATTGGATCATGTGCATCCTGAGGGCAGAAACTAAGTCTTTATACTAAATCCTCCCAAGGCGTGTCTGAAAACAGCCCAGTTTTATATGATAAATGAATATAATGGAGTAAATGATGTCCCATGTCTTATCAATAAATCAGTCACCTTCTGTTCCTAGCTATAGCACAAAAGAGTCAACCTGATGCTTTAGAGAGGTGATTAATTCATGAATTAGAGTTCTGAGAAGAAGAAGACTTCTGAATAGAGTAGTATGCAAATGTATTAAATACTGTGCAATGATTTTTCCTCAGTTGAAATGGATCTACACAGGAATTCCTTTCATTAATAATAGTTTCTCAATTGGGGATGCTGCTTATCTTTTTGCCTAACTTGAAAACTGAAGTTTGACTTCAGAAAGAAAGTATCTCTCAAGTTCAGTTGTTAAACACATATCAGGCTTAGTAAATGTTCAAAAAAGGAAGAGATAAAGGAGAGAAATGTACACAATATTGGAATTTGGAGTTTTTCCTGAAATCAAAATACCATTAAAAATGTCACCCCAAAATGTTTAATAAGGTTATTTGTAGCACTTCAAAATTCTCATGCCATCAAATATAATCAGTCTAATAACTAAAAACTTTGGTATGAATGAAAAGCAAAATTTTCTGGCATGAATTTCAAAATTCCAAAGACATATAGTACAAGAAAAATATTTAGAATTTTGGAATTAAATACCATAAAATCAGAATTCAATCATTTTCGAGAGCCTAACACAACTTTCCATTCCTATCTCTTTATTGAATTTTTGATTCTTCTCCAATATTATGGATATTCTGAAAGGCCTTTTTATTAGCAATCACATGTTATATGAATAATTTTTCCTCGTTTAATTATTAGTGAACTATAAAAGGAAACCTTAGACTCTTTAGCACTGATTCTCATATCACATTTGTTGCTATTGTTAAAATTATTCTTTTTCACAGCATTAAAAAAAAATGTGATGTAGGATGAAACCTGGTTTACAGAGTCACAATTTACAAGTGAATTTTAAATCTATTCATTAGTTCATAATATGCAATTCTATGAATCAAAAATAGGCATGATAATTTTAGATGCCTTTGCAGTTGCATCACCAACAAATGGTTTGTTTAAAAATATAGTTGTAATTTAAAAAGCACACGTGCTTCCGTACTATTTTAATACCCTGTGCCTTGTGAGGTATGCAGGAACAGAAAAAGCACTTTATGTTATTTTACCTTTTCATTCTTGAACTTTCAACGTTTACCTAGACCATTGTTTTCAACATTTTGTGGGGGGAGCGGAAATCTTTTTCCAAATTACTTTTTATTTGGACTGGTAACCCACACAAAACTTATAAAAAATAAGACTTCTCTGGTTGAGATAGAGGATTTGAACCCTACAGGCTGGGCTGCCTCAATGGTTACCACCTCCATACTCTACCCATGGCCTCTGCAGTGAGTGACTTTGGGGCCCACTTGCCTCAAGGCATTCCTGGTTCATGCCAGTTGTTCCTGCATAATTATTATCATTTTTTATAATTAAATTTGGTTGTACTGAGATATATTCACATACCATACAATCATCTGTGGTGTACAATCAGCTGTTCACAGTACCATCTTATAGTTGTGCATTCATCACCCCAATCTATTTTTGATCATTTTTCTTATGCCAGAAAGAATAAGAATAAAGAATAAAAGTAAAAGAGAACACCCAAATCATCCCCCCTCCCACCCTATTTCACATTTAGTTTTTGTCCCCATTTTTCTACTCATCCATCCATACACTGGATAAAGGGAGTGAGATCCACAAGGTTTTCACAATCACACTGTCACTCTTTGTAAGCTACATTGTTATACAGTCATCTTCAAGAGTCAAAGCTATTGGGTTGGATTTTGATAGTTTCAGGTATTTACTTCTAGCTATTCCAGTACATTAAAACCTAAAAAGAGTTATCTATATAGTACGTAAGAATGCCCACCAGAGTGACCTCTCCTTTCCATTTGAAATCTCTCAGCCAGAGAAACTTTTATTTTGTCTCATTTCATATCCCCCTTTTGGTCAAGAAGATGTTCTCAATCCCATGATGCTGGGTCCAGATTCATCCCCGGGAGTCATATTGTGCACTGCAGGGAGATTTACTCCCATGGGAGTCAGATCCCACATAGGGGGGAGGGCAGTGAGTTCACCTGCTAAGTTGACTTAGCTAGAGAGAGAGAGGGCCACATCTGAGCAACAAAGAGGCACTCAGGGGGAGACTCTTAGGCACAGTTATAAGCAGGTTTAGCCTCTCCTTTTCCTGCATAATTATTAATAACTCCCTCTTTTACTCTCCTAAATCGTATGGTCACACTGCCTCTGAGGCACCACCATCTAACTGAGGTGCTTGATAAAACTCTAACAAAAACCAGTGGTCTAGAACAGTTGTCAGGTAACTGGACATTTCTTTTCCTGAGTTCCTCCTCCTCTCATGGCTCTCTGTATGCAGTAGACACAGTGTTCTATGAACTGCACCACTTCAATCAGATCATATTACATTCTAGGCCATCTCAGTTCTCCAAGTGGTACAATAGAGGTTGGCCCACACAAAAATTCATCACCTTCCCTACCAAGGTCCCACTCCTCTGTCGAGTTTTTCTACTGATTCTACCAACTCTCTAGTCATGGAAGCCAAAACTCTCATTCACTTTTACTTCTCCTACCTCCTTATGCCCAAATCCATTGAGTTGTTAACTTCTATCAATTCCATCCTTAAATAGCTCTCCTATGTGCTTTCTCCATTGTTATTTCTCATATGAAGGCCCATGTTTTCTCTCATTGGTCTATTTCAAACATCTAATCAATTTGCCATCCCCGCATAAAGCTTTCCTGATTCCTCTCAGCTTAAAGCAATCTCTTCCTCCTCTGAATGTGAATGTACCTCACTTATGGCTCATGCAACTTTTTAGTTTCAGTTATAAGTATTGGCATGTTCCATTTCTTCTATTAGTTTATCAGCTCTTTAAGGGCAAGATTTATAATTCAACTTGGTCTTGTTGATAAAACCCTGTAGTTTGGAAATCTTCTATGAATGTTTATCAAATGGATAAATAACAGCTGCATGAACAAATAAATGCAAATAAATGAGTTGCTTTCAAGGTATTGATTGCTTCAACCTCCAGAGTCTGACCTGGATTATGATGCCCCCTTCACTTCGTCCCCATCCCAAGCAGGAACATCTACCTAATTTGTCTCAAGCATAAGCCATCCTCCTATGATCCTTTTCACAAGTGACCTACATACAGAGTTTTCTCCTTTCCTCCTGCTACTCCTATATGCCCTTCAGCTTTTCAAAACTCAACTCAAAATTAAGTTTCTCCTCACCACTAGCTTAATTAGCTAACCCCACGGAACAACCTTGCTATTCTTTATCATTTAACCCATCCCTATTCCCTGGTATCATCAACTTTTATCATGCAAATAATCCAAACAGCAGATGAAACTAACTTATAGTTGTCTGTACCATCCATGCCTCCTCAGAACAATAGCTTACAGTTTTTGAGAATTTATTAATTTGCCTGACACTGTTCTAAGAGTTTTACCAGTAGTCACTTATTAACTTTCAATATAGCCACTATAAAAACAAATAATATCCCTGAGGAAACCGAGGCCAGAGAGACTAGTAAGTAGCAGAGCTGGAGTTCACATACAGACAGTCTAGCTTCAGCTTCTATGCTTGAACTGGTGGCATATTTCCTTTCTCGGAGTTTTGAACATGCTGAGCTCAATGTACTGAGGTGCAGTGTAATAAAAAGCCTTCTTAGTCAGACAACCAGAGTTCAAAGTCTACATCTGCTACTCAATAGCTCTGAGACCTGAAATGAGATATGTAATTGTGTGCCTCAATTTTCTTATCTCTGAAACTGTTTCATCTCTAGTGTTGTGAAAACTGAATGAGTTATGACGTATTCCATCCAAAGTACGTACCTAGCTGAAGGCTTGACATATAGGGTGTTCTAATACACAAAATAATTCAAAATGAGGTCATTCAAGCAGATCCAAGGAGTCATTTGTCCCATTGTCGTCTCCTGGTTTCATGGTCCCCAGCCTTTCAATTAAGGGACACTAGGTGACATGATGATAATTGAGGGCCTGGGCTCTGGAGTTTGTGTCCAAATCCCAGATCTGCAAAACACTAGCTCTGTGAAGTTGAGCACATTTTTTAATCTCCTTAAACTTATATTTCTTCACCTGATAAATGAGAATAGCAACAGCACATACCTCATGAGGATATTGCAAAGATTCTGTGAGGTAAAAACATAAAAACAGCCTGGTACATACCAAGCTGTTATTCCTAAGACTTTAATACCTCAGCTCAGATTGCTGAAATAGTTCCTGAGTGATCCTTATGCCTTCAGGAGCTTTCCTTTACAACCCTTTACTGCCATGATCATTGTGGTAAGCAGAGCTAGATGGCCCCATGACCTTTGACCCCTGGTGTTACTCCTGTGATTATATTGCCTTTCATGGCAAAAGGGATTTTGCAGATGTAATCAAGGTTACCAATCAGTTGACCTTAACATAGGAAGATTATTCAAGTAGGCTTAATTTAATTACATGAACCCTTCACAGTAGAGATTTTTCTCAGGGTGGAGGCAGAAGATGTAGTCTGTGAGGTCTGAAGCATGATAAGGACTCAACTCACTGTTGCTGGCCTTGAAGATGGAAGAAGCCAAATGAGAAAGAATGCAGATGGCCTTTAGGAGCAGAAAACAAACTACAGATGACAGCCAGCAAGGAAATAAGGACTTCATTCCAACAGGTGCAAGGAACTGAAATCTGCCAAGATCCTAAATGACTTTGGAAGCAGATTCTTTGCCAGAGTCTGCAGGTAGGAACTCACCCCAGCTGACATCTTGATTTCAGCCTTGTGAGATCCTGAGCAGAGAATCTAGTCTCTCTGTGGCATATTTCTGACTTACAAAATTGTGAGATTATAAATGGGCTTGTTTTAAGCTGCTGAATTTATGGTAAATTGTTATGCAACAATAGAAAAGCTAAAACAATTATCTTTCTAAAATATCGATTTCATCGTTTCAATGGATTCTAATTACTTTAACCTGCTGTGCAGGATCTTTCATTTTCTTACTCCAATCTAACCTTCCTAACCTTATCTCACTTCCACTAGTTGCCTCCAAGTAACCATGATTCCCATGAAAAGAAATAATTGACTTACCTTCCATTGTGCCTTTAGTTTTCCAGCTTGCAAAGAGTAGGACGTTAGTAACTGCTCTCATTTCAAAGGGGGCCAAGGGATACTCCTCTCCATCTTTCAGTTCCTTTGTGCCTGCCTTTTAGCATCTCCCATTCTGTCTTAAATCCCCAGACAGAGGGTAATAATTCTTATGCTAACATTTTCCATCCGTGATCCTTTTATACTGGATTTCCTGTCTCCTGCCATCATTTGGTGATGATAACGTTGATGATTATCATGATAAAGGCAGCTATAACAACAACAAAAGCAGCTGTAATAATAGCACAACCATCTTGTTGAATACTGAGCATATCCCAGGCTCAGAGTTCAACAATTCAGATTCTCTCTTTTACTCCCTTCTATCAACTCTATAAGATAACTTAATGACCTCATTTTGTAGATTCAGAAATTTGGATACAGATGGTTTAAATGACTTGTGAAAGACTACATAGGTAGCAAAGGATGCACATTCAGATCTACTTAACCAAAAAACCCCTACTTGTAACTGAATTTTAGTCTTAGTTTGGTTCAAATGCTAGGGGATATCAGTGAATTTAGGATTCTGAATTCCAAAGTATAGTGCTTTGCAGAATGATACTCTGCTTTTGACTGCATTTAATCAATATTTATTTAAAATCTGGTTGTCATGGACTGTGCAAGGCACCAGGAACACAAAGATGAATAAACTGCTGTCTGTTCAAGTGATTCACAATCAATATAGGGAGACTTCAGAAAAGGAATCCTTTTAACTGAGTCTTAAAAGATCAGTAAGAGTGGCAAAGAGAAAGGGTGTTCCAGGCAGAAGGGAGAGAAATTGCAAGGGTATAAAGAGCTTGAAAGAGCTCAATGAGCTTGGGAAACAATGAGTAGTTGGGTAAAGCCAAAGCCTAGGGTGCAGACAGCCAAGCAGAGGTTGATCACACTAGAGAGGCAAGCAGCAGAGGAACCTAGAGAGCAGAGTGTACCCTACACAACAATTACACCCAGCAGAGGCAACAGGGCATCCTTGGTGATTAGACTTAAACAAGATTAGTAATATTAATAAGAATAGATCTCAATCACTTAATTCTTACCATATTCCTGACACTGAGGCAAATGCTTTATATACATTATCTTTTATATCCTTTATAATTACTGTATGAGTTAGGCAATATTTTAAAACCCATTTTACTAGGGAGGAAAGCGAAGTTCTGAGAGATTAATTTATTTTCTAAGTTGAGAGTTATTAAGTGTTGAACCAAAATTCAAATGCAGATTTACTTGTAACAAAGCTCATATTCTTAAATAATAAATTTGACCAAGTCACAGAGGTAAAGTGAGAATCTGAAGTTTTGGGAATATTTTAAAATTAGAAGGACTCATCGGGCAACAAAATACTATTGTATTTCCTACCAGTGAGATCATACAATATTTGTCTTTTTGTCTTTTTGTATCTGGCTTATTTCACTCAGCATGATGTCTTTAAAGTTCATCCATGTTGTTGCATGCATCAGAACTTCATTTCTTAGAAATGCACTCTTAAATATGCATATTCGTTTAAAGACCTCAGATTATCAGACGCACACCCTTCCCCAGTAATTTATTGCTTCCTGGTAAAATAAAAAAATAGATTATGAGTTTGTCATTTACTCTTTTCAATAAATTGACAAAAAAAAAAGAATGTTCCTGTCTCATTTAAAGTATTCTGGATGTTGCTGATACTCTTTATCAGGTAAGAGGGCTCAGCTCATATCCCAAATATTCTGTATAAGGTTGAAAGGAACCCAGCTAGAGACTTAATTATGATGCAGTTCCTGCCTTTGGTATTTACCCTCCAGATGAGAAGATGCCACATATCCCCATAAAAAAGTAGAACCAAAGCATCAGTAGGTGATCAACACTTAATTGGGCAGTGTTGCCCAAACTGAAGAAGAGATTTGGAGGTGATTTGTAAAGGCAAGGGAGTGAAAATATGGTCTGGGACTTGAAAGAGGGGTCAGATTTTAATGATTTCTGTGAAGAAGAGGAAGGACAATGTAAAAGAAAAGTGACAGCATCAACAATGGCAAGAAGGTGGGGAAACTGTATATATTTCTTTTGGATGAAGACAAACCAATTGACTACAGATTAAAATTTGCACAGAATTGACTACAGATTACAGTTTGCACAGAGCAGTAGATTTTAATATTTGATTGATCAACTATATCTTTTAGAACCTGGTGAAAGCTATGAACTTGCTCCAGAAAAATGTACAAATGCAAATACATCAAATTATCCTATTGCACAATAAAAAACTACTGTCAGCATTTTGGCACACATTCTACGTTCATAGATACATGAATGTACATGTACAAATCCATCTATTAGTTTTACGTGTTTATGTATATATTTCTCCCTCCCCTACAGTGACTGATATAAAGTTCAGCTATTGCAGCAAAAGATTCAGGTGCAAAGGCTAGTACTCATTTTGGAACCGGAAATGTCGTTACAGTTAATCTACAAAATTCTTTTATTATAGTACATGTTTGGACATTTTTATCTTTTCACAATCAAAATAGTTTTCTGTTTCTTGATTACATTTAAGTGAAAATAATGCTCATGGTAAAAATTTCAAACAATACATAAAAGTATAAAAAAGAAAGTGAAAAATCACATTCTGAAATCCTATCAAGCAAGGAGCAGCAGTATAGCACAGCTCTCCAATTTGATACTGCTATGTGAGCTGAATGAGAAAAGAAAAGCCCAGAAGCCAGGAAACCAGTTAGATGACTAAGCAATAGTCTAACAAATAAAGCCAAGACAAGAACTGACACTAGCAGTGACAGTGATAGCCAAGTTGTATTGAGCATCTAATTTGTGCAACTCTGAAAAAGTGTAAAGTTGGCATACTCTGAATAATTGACACATTCTGAAAAAGCATAAGATACATGGCCTGTGCTCTTTAGGAGCTCAACTTAGTACCAAGAGAACAGTCTGTGCATAATTGAGGTTCAAAAACCAAGTCTTAGGAATCTGTGTGAATGAGATTAATTTCTAGTACATGTTGTAGTTCAGCTTCTTGCTGTCTTGGAAGACGTTTCAAATTCGTATTTTTAACTTAGAATTAGGTAGATTGGTTGTGGGCAGTAAAGAATTGCCATATTAATGTTAGGATGATACTAAAGTTTATCAAACCTTTAAACCATCTTGATTCAGAATGCAAAGACCTTGGTTTGTACAAAAAGAAGGACTCCAGAGGTAGTCGCTTACGGGGCAGATGTAATCTCTTTAAAGGTGAAGTCATAAAACATTTATCCCTTGGTGGCTGTCTGGCCAGAAAGGTCAAACTGGGGTGATATTTGTTAATGGTTATCTGAGTGTAGAATTGTTTTGGAATATGTCTAAAGCTAATTTTCAAAGCAAGAGTGAGATACGAGATTGAGAAGATAGCAACAATTATTTGATAACAAAAGAAAAAAAAGAATAAGCAGGAGGTAAGCTTTCTAAAAGTAGCTGGATTTTTTTTTTCAAATGGCATGGATTTTAGTTTCTGATTTCCTGGACTTTTTTTTCAATGAATCTACATCTTTGAAATATATGCATAAATATAGGAGAGAGAGCACAAGTATTGCAGTTTTTTATTTTCTAATAAAGATTAATGATATGTCAGAGTAGAACAGTAAATGTAAAGTTTATTTTCTAGTCCAATGTAAAGTAAAATTTATAATTTTATTGTCACTATCTTCAGTATTCTATTATAATGTAATTTGCAAATGAGACTTCTCTCTCGACTATGTAAAAGTAGAAATGTTGAAAATAAGACTTTAAGGATGTAGATATGATTAAATTGTTTCATACTAAAATCTATGGTACTTCCATGGTTATTAGGCTAGATCACTTTTTAATGTCTTTTTACTCTAGTAATAAGTAATAGAAAAAAATCTTAAAGATACTCAAATAGATGTTAATATAAGGCTAATATATGGAAACTTATAGATGTTAAATTGAAATGGCACTACATATTCCCCACTTTAATTTCACTAAGACTAGCCAAATCCTTTTAATTATCTAAACACAACTTCTAGGCTAGGCGGGGCGGCCATTCATTTTTTGATTCAATTCCAAAGTTCCTTTCAGAGTAATAAAAACATTTTCTAAGGAAGCAGAGGATGACCTTGCTTCATTATCTAAGCAGCTCAGTCTCTCTGCCTTTTTCCAACATCATTATGGAGTTGGTTTCAAGGACATTTTTTCATAATTGCTCTTAGAGGAGAAATGAAGTCACTATGAGAGTTGTCAAAAGTGATGCTTTCCCAGAGACACTGCTCTGTGCTAGACATTAGAAGGGAAGGTCCCAAGGAGAGACATCTTCAAAGACATACCTAGATTTAGATCTAGATCCACAACCAGTCTTTCTTAGGAAAAGACCATGCTTTGAAAGTAATTTAAAGCAATGCAAAAATTTCAAAGCAATTAGAAGTATCTTTTATTTTAAGAAATTCTAGGTTAATAAATCACCATGGTCAACTCAGAAAAAGATGAAATTAAGGTGCTGTTAAATTGTATTTTTAATTTTAATTTTGTATTATTTCTTTCTTCTGGTAAAGACATAGAATTCTAAATCATGTAAATTAAATATCTTAAAATTATACTGAAAATAAATGGTCAAATTGTATGTTAAGAAAAGTTTAGAATATGCATATACTTTCTCCATTTTGTCCCAAGTTGACGGATTATGTCATCCAAATTCTGCTCTAAATTTCAAACACATAAGGGTTATGAGCAAACTGAAAGAATAAAAAGTATCAACAAGGACTTTTGTCATATGATAAAGATGGCAGTGTAGATTGGGTGTGCGTTCTACACAATGCACCCAAATTACTTGGGTCAGGTACCCATTTTATTTTAGCACTTATGCTCCTCCAAAATCCTGACTGAGAATTATTTTTATTTTAAAGAAATAACTAGCCCTCTGTCTTGCCTATGTCACGTCTAAACTCTTTTGGCACCTTTGTTTATTTTTCTCACCTTGAATGCTCCAATTGCTTTCTATTTTTTCTCCCATTCTAGATTCACTAACTTTTAGCCCACACTCCTCACAATCAGCTCAGGTGACTTTCTTATACCAAACCCTCACTGAGCTCCTTGGCCTTAGCTTGATGTGTAGGCCCTTCTGTTCTCTGGCCTACTTTACCGGACTCTTCTGCTGTGATGTCCTTACACACACACCAAGTTATCTCTTCCAGAAAATCCTTCATTCTAGCTCATTCTCTTAACACTTAACAGATTTGCTAGGCTAAAAGGTCAATTACCTAAAACCAGTGATTCCTTCACTACCAGCTAATACTTTATTTACCAGCCTAATTTATTTAATATTAAAATACTGTAAGACTCATGAAAACAGAAACCAATAAAAATAAACAATTTTTTTCATGCTCTTATTATGATTTAGAATTTTAAAATGCCTCTAATGCAATCTATTCAGCAGCAGTTGCTAAAGGCCTTTTTAGCTCTAAATTTTTTTATACTCACAAAAATTCAGAACTAAATTCATCTAAAGCTCAGTGTCTTCATAAAGTAAAAACAAGAGAGACAAAAAGTCAATCTGAATTTGAAAAGATCTTTATTTTTCAAAGTGTTTTAAGGTGGATCCTCAATTATGTCATGTTGAGAAGAATTTCATTCTAGATGGCTAACAGAAGAACTTTTGTCAGTAGAACTGACAAATGTGCCTGGAAAATGTTCAGCTATTTTGAAAATAAATGTCAGGATGTCAGCTCCCCGTTTCTCTTGCTGTAGGCACCGTTATTTGGTCATATCATACTCATTAGCCCTGGCCCTATATATTAACCCTGTCAGAGATGTGTAAACAAAGTGGGACAGAGTTCCTGCTAACCAGTTTTCAATTATTAATGTCACACACACAAAATTTTACCTCAGTTGTCTTTCTCAATGTTACTTTTTTAGATCAAACAATTTACTATAGATTTCTATCTACAATCATACAAACAAACAAGCAAAAACAATAGAAAAGTAACCCTATCATTTTTCAACTATTAATTCAAATCAATTAAATATGACAGAGACAAAAGAGAATGTAGACTTGATAGAGGGCAGACGAAGCTGGCATTCATAAAGCCTTTATAATTACATCATCAGTAATCTAACATTCCAAAGTCTCTAATATTCATTTTCTATTTATTTTTGTGACATTCTAATATATTAGTAATAATTTCAAGGTATCCATAGAATGTTCAAGAACAAATCAGCTTTAATTTATTTGCATTTTGTTAGATTAAATTACACCATGCAGCAGTATCAGGAGAAAGACATGACATCCATAAATCAGATAATCAATAGCTATGTGATTTCCATTTAAGATCCCACTGTCGTTGCACATTATTTTCTAAGCTGCCCTAGAAATCATTCTGAGGATGGGTTGGTTGCATATGTGGTAAGGGAGAAGGGAAGTAGCAGTGATCAACATTGTTTATTTTCTAGTCCACATAGTTCCCAAACTCATTTATGTACCTAAATCACAACTCTATCTTCAAGGTTGTGACTACAAGATTTTCCTTTAAGGATGTTTACCACCGCAGTCATATAACAGTGGAAAAGTGGAAACCACCTACATGTCCTTGACTAAGGGATTAATTGATCAATATAAAGCATCTATATGACAGAATGCTATGGAACCATTAAAAATGATATTAAAAAAGGTAATTATAAGAACAGAAGATAAACTATTTCATACTTATAAAATAAATATGCATGTATGTATGTATTGTATATATCTATATACGTATATAGTAAAAGATATAATTATATAGAAGACAATTACTAGAAGGATATGTACAAAAATACACACATGGTTTATATTTGTGTGATGGGATTATGGATGACTATTTTCTTCTATTTTCTTATCTGTATTTCAAAGATTCTTACAGTAAACATGTTACAAGTATTACTTTTCTAATTAGAAAAGTTAATAAAATATATTTTAAGCAAGACTGATGTCCTTCAAGAAAAAGATTAAAAAATATATTATACTTACTATGAATATACATATTAGGAAATATTTCCTCACACAAAATTGCTTCTGATCCTGGATTGAAAGGACTGTAAATGTATAATCAACAAAATAATTTTCATTTCCATTTTGTATTCTACCTGCTTGGCGAAAGTAGAAATGAGCTAGTACTTTGGAAGTTGGAGTTCTACTGCTTTGCTATAATATTGTAGGCATTAATTCAAGGCTGGATACATTTTCAATTTTCCTTTTAATCAAATGTCTGGGCTAGAAACCAGGAAAAGAGATCATAGCAGCTGAGTTGCAGCTGTTGTCCCTTGCCTCCAAATAGAAGATCAGCCATATCACGAATACAAAGTTCATTCAGCCAAAAACAAGGAAGAAGAAAAAATCACACTGACACACACACACACACACACACACACACACACACAGAATGCACACTCCATGGTGTTTCCCAAGATTAGGTCAGAATTCTTAGGAACTATTTTAATAAAAAATAAATTTTTTTAAATAAAAAAACATTGGCTTTCCATCCTCAGGAATTTGAGTTAGGTAATAGTTTCTTAGACGTTTCACCGAAAGCGCTAGCAACAAAAGAAAAAAATAGATAAACAGGACCTCATCAAAATTTAAACTTTTTTACTTCAAATGACTTTATCATGAAAGTAAAATGACAGCCTACACAATGGGAGAAAATATTTGAAACCACATATCTGATAAAGGATCACTATCCAGAATATATGAAGTCCTTCAACTTAACAACAAAAAAACAAACAACCCAATTTAAAAATGGGCAAAAGACTTGAACAGACATCTCGCCAAGGAAAATATACAAGCAGCCAGAAAGCATATGAAAAGATTCTCAACATTATCAGCCATCAGGGAACTGCAAATCAAAACCACAATGAGATATCATTTCACATGCATTAGAATGGCTGCCATTAAAACAAACAGAACATATGTTGTAAAGGATGTGGAAAAATAGGAACACTCAATCACTGCTGGTGGCAATATAAAATGGTGCAGCCTCTGTGGAAGACAGTTTAGTGGTTCCTCAGAAAGGTAAGTATATCCAGCAATCCCATGAGTGGTAATATACCCAAAAGAATTAGAAGCAGGGACTCAAACAGGTATTTTCACGCTGATATTCACGGAGGCATTATTCACAATTGCCGAAAGATGGAAGCAACCCAAGTGTCCATCAACTGATGAGTGGATAAATAAAATGTGGCAGACACATACAATGGAAAATTATTCAGTCATAAAAAGAAATGAAGACTTGAGGACATCATGTTGAGTGAAATAAGCCAGACACAAAAGGACAAATATTTTATGATCTCACTGATTTGAAACAATTAGAATAAGCAAATTCATAGAGTTAGAATCTAGAATATTGGTTATCAGGGGCCAGGGTTGGGATAGAGAATGGAATGTTAAGGCTTAAAATATACAGGTTCCTATTTGGAATGATGGAAATATTTTGGTAATGGATGATAGTGATGGTAGAACAACCTTGTGAATGTAATTAACAGCACTGAAATATATAACTGAATATGATTAAAAGGAGAAATGCTAGATTGTATATATGGTAACAGAACAAAATTTTTTTAAAAAATTCCATGGAACTACACTACACAGTGAACCCAAAGTTAAACCATGGCTTTGAATTAATAATACAACTATTAAAATGTGCTATCATCAGTTATAACAGATGTCCTACACCAATTCAAGGTGTTGGTTAAGGGATGGTAAATAGGAATCCTGTGTTTATGCATGATTGCTCTGTATCCACAACTTCTTTAATAAAGAAAAAAAAATACATATGAAGAAAACTAAAACAACATTGGCTCTCACTTTTTAAAAAAACCCATGTAACCAAACACATATTTTTTAAAAACTGGGAAAGAAAAAAATAAATTCCAATTATCTTACAACTGTGATTTAGGAACATATTTTTTATCCCTATCATCATTACAAACCTGAATATTCCAATGTACAAAATAGGTAAAAATCTCTTTGGATTTTCATGATGTTTTAAAATTTGTTTCCCTGTAACACCATCCTGTTATGAGTACATCATCTTATTACAATTTTATATCCTCTACCCTATTCCATTAAAATGTCACAATAAATATATATAGTTATATACTTTTTATTTATTTTATTAATATCTCTCCTTGACAAGATCAAAAGCAATATGGGTTCAAGGGCCATTCTAGCTTTTGTTCATTATGGTAACTCCAGCATCTAGCTTAATGCTTGGCAAGAGAAGGGCTGCATCATATAGTTACCAATGGTTGAATGGCAGTTAGTCAATGAATGAATGAAAGCTCTCTTCCCTGAATCAGATCATTCAATTCACTTTGAAACTTCACTTTGAAATTTCTAAATATTATTGAGTTAAGCCTCCCTTTTCCACTGTTTCCTTACATTCTTTCTTTGAGGGATCGTATCTATTTTATAGGGTTATTTAAAAAATTATGAATCTAGTATGATGCCTATCTGGGAGTGCATAATGCTTGTTATTGTAGTGTATTGGAAACGCCACAGATTTTGGATTAATTTTAATGAAGAGTCAAATGTTTGCTCAGTTACATGCCTGCGTGATTTTGGGTAAGCTGTCTTAAATTCTTTGAGCTCCTGCATAAACATCTATAAAATCACAATGGAAACAATTTACCTAGCCAGGGTTGCAGCTGTGAATAGTAAATAATATGCGTAAAGCACCTGAGTACAAAAAAGGAATTCAACAAATAACATTATTTATTGTAGTCAGTATTCCCTAAATATTAACTTCAACCCCTGACATACATAGATTTAAAACTAAATAACAACCAAGTAACTCTGGTCATCTCCTTTGTACAGGATTTCAATTCTCATATCGTATTAAAGAAATCTTTACACCTGAATAAACAATCCATAAAATTAACACTGTCTATGAAATTGTCACGGGATCGTGGACTGCCTTTACCAAAAGAATGGATAATTAGCCCCTGGAAGAATCTCTTTGCAACATCACATCAGTAATGCAGAAAGGTATCATCTCCAGGGAAAAAAGTGAAAGGCACAAAAGAAGCTATAGATGTAATGAAAAACCACCAATCAGGGTAAAGATAATTTAGCAAAGCAACAAAGTCACATATTAATTCATGAGAGTGTCTGAAGTTTGGAATTCAAAGCAAATGTTCAAGATCTTGGAATTATCTACCTCACATGCAAAATAAGGTAATATGCCCATTTTTATGACAATGTGCTGCTGCCAGGTTTTTGAATCAGCTGGAAGAGAACATGATTTATTCAAAAGTATACTTTGTGACATACCCAATTTTTCTATCCAGAATTAATAGAGATTCATACTACATAGGTATTATTCAGTTGAAGCTAAACAGGGGCTCAGCATAAATAATAAAGTTATAGGGTTTGTATAGCTATTACACTGAATATATGACTACTATGGTCATTGACTCACTAAATTTATTGTTATTCTGGGATAATACAAAAGAACAAGTAAATAAAAGACATTCATTCAAAAAAATTCAAGTATCTGAAACTTTGACCATCTTTTCCCACAAAATTAATAGAAATAATAACACTTAAAATGAATATATATTGGTCAATAAAAGTGTACCACTTTACATGCATTCCCTCATTTAAGGCTTACCACAACCCTTGACTCGATTATTAACCCCAATTTACAGATGAGGAAAGCAGAGCTTACAGAAATTGAGTAATTTACCCAAGGTCACATTGTTGGTAATTGGCAAACCCTAATAAATATCCCATTATCTGTCTCATAACCACTCCCACCCAGGAACTGCAAACAAGAATTGTCTCTAAATGAATAGAGAGTGTTTCGCCCAATCAGAGAGCATATTGATGACCAACAAAATAACTAAGGGACAGGCAATTTGAAGAAGAGACATCAAAAAGTAGGATAGTGCTTAGATGTTAGAAGTGAGGGTAACTTTAGAGATCGCCATGCCCAATTTCCTCATCAGAGGGAGGACAAAAGTAGATCAAGATGGAAAAGACCAAGCCCAAGGCACCCTCTCCAGCTTCGCATCTTCCCACAGTATCATCTGTATAAAAGCTTTAATAACATGTCTTACTAAATGAGAAAAGATTCCACCCTCCTTCTGACCTCAACCTTGAGCTTGTAAGAATTCAATAATATACATAATGTCCTATCTAGCTTGCCCCTTATTGTTCTGAAATAAATTGCTGTGTCAGCAAAGCCTATGCTCTAGTGATCAGCTCTGTGGAAAAGGATATGAAACATTCTATGAATGGGGTAATTTTCTTCTCTAATGAAGTGAGAAAATAAGTAGTTGGTGAACTAATATTTAGCATATTTATAGAGTCATCTCCATACTGCTTCAAAAAAAAAAAAAGATGCAACAATATTCCATCTACTTGTGGCTACACTGTAGTTTTTTTTTTGTTTTGTTTTGTTTTTTCCCCCACAGTACTGCTTTTGCTGCATCCCATAGGTTTTGGTATGTTGTGTCCTCATTTTCATTCATCTCTATATATTTAGCAACTTCTCTTGGCCAGAGAATGTGCTTAGAATAATTTCAATCTTTTTAAATTTATTGAGGCTTGTTTTATGTCCCAGCATATGATCTATTCCGGAGAAAGTTCCGTGAGCACTAGAAAAGTATGTGTATCCTGGTGATTTGGGATGTAATGTTCTGTATATGTCTGTTAAATCTAATTCATTTATCAGCTTGTTTAGGTTTTCAGTTTCCGTATTGGTCTTCTGTCTGGTTGATCTATCTATAGGAGAGAGTGATGTGTTGAAGTCTCCCACAATTATTGTGGAAACATCAATTGCTTCCTTTAGTTTCGCCAGTGTTTCTCTCATGTATTTTGTGGCACCTTGATTGGGTGCATAGACATTTATGATTGTTATTTCTTCTTGTTGAATTGCCCCTTTTATTAGTATGTAGTGACATTCTTTGTCTCTCAAAACATCTCTGCATTTATTTATTTATTTTTTTCTATATATTATAATCACATTTATTTTTCTTTATAAAACGTGGATTACTATTATACATTCTGTTTAGAAAATCAGTTTTTAATTATAAACATATAATATCATATCATGAAATATCCCTGAAGCAAATTTTTGTGGCTTTATAGCATCCCATCGATACACCATGCTTTTTTTTTATTCTGTATTTTCATTTTTTTAATCTTCATTTTATTGAGATATATTCACATACCACGCAGTCATACAAAACAAATTGTACATTCGATTGTTCACAGTACCATTACATAGTTGTACATTCATCACCTAAATCAATCCCTGACGCCTTCATTAGCACACACACAAAAATAACAATAATAATAATTAAAGTGAAAAAGAGCAATTGAAGTAAAAAAGAACACTAGGTGCCTTTGTCTGTTTGTTTGTTTGTTTCCTTCCCCTATTTTTCTACTCATCCATCCATAAACTAGACAAAGTGGAGTGTGGTCCTTATGGCTTTCCCAATCCCATTGTCACCCCTCATAAGCTACATTTTTATACAATTGTCTTCAAGATTCATGGGTTCTGGGTTGTAGTTTGATAGTTTCAGGTATCCACCACCAGCTACCCTAATTCTTTAGAACCTAAAAAGGGTTGTCTAAAATGTGCATAAGAGTGCCCACCAGAGTGACCTCTCGGCTCCTTTTGGAATGTCTCTGCCACTCAAGCTTATTTCATTTCCTTTCACATCCTCCTTTTGGTCAAGAAGATGTTCTCTGTCCCACAACGCCAGGTCTACATTCCTCCCTGGGAGTCATATTCCACGATACCAGGGAGATTCACTCCCCTGGGTGTCTGATCCCATGTGGGGGGAGGGCAGTGATTTCACCTTTCAAGTTGGCTTAGCTAGAGAGAGAGGGCCACATCTGAGCAACAAAGCGGCATTCGGGAGGAGGCTCTTAGGCACAATTATAGGGAGACCTAGCCTCTCCTTTGCAGCAACCGTCTTCCCAAGGGCAAATTCTGTGGTAGAGGGCTCAGTCCATCAAACCACCAGTCCCCTATGTCTGTGGTCATGTTAGCAACCATCAACGTGGGGTAGGCGAATACCCCTGCATTCTCCACAGGCTCCTCAAGGGGGCACTACATAATTTTTTCCTTTTTTTTTTTTTTAACTTTTTCTTTTCTAAATCAACTGTATGAAAAAAAAATTAAAAAAAAAAAATACAATAAAAGAACATTTCAAAGAGACCATAACAAGGGAGTAAGAAAAAGACAACTAACCTAGGATAACTGCTTTACTTCCAATCTGTTCCTACTTTACCCCAAGAAAGTTACCTAGTATAGCAACATTTCTGTGAACTTGTTCCTACTATGTCCATCAGAAATTAACAGACCATAGTCATTCCTGGGCATCCCCAGAACATTAAATAGATTATCTGTTCTTCTTGGATTATTTTTCCCCCTTCCTTAATTGCTCTCTATTGCTAGTTCCCCTACATTCTACATTATAAACCATTTATTTTACATTTTTCAAAGTTCACGTTAGTGGTAGCATATAATATTTATCTTTTTCTGCCTGGCTTATTTCGCTCAGCATTATGTCTTCAAGGTTCATCCATGTTGTCATATGTTTCACGAGATCGTTCCTTCTTACTGCCGTGTAGTATTCCATCGTGTGTATAGACCACATTTTATTTATCCACTCATCTGTTGAAGGACATTTGGGTTGTTTCCATCTCTTGGCAATTGTGAATAATGCTGCTATGAACATTGGCATGCAGATATCTCTTCGTGTCACTGCTTTCCGATCTTCCGGGTATATACCGAGAAGTGCAATCGCTGGATTGAATGGTAACTCTATATCTAGTTTTCCAAGGAACTGCCAGACTGACTTCCAGAGTGGCTGAACCATTATACAGTCCCACCAACAATGAATAAGAGTTCCAATTTCTCCACATCCCCTCCAGCATTTGTAGTTTCCTGTTTGTTTAATGGCAGCCACTCTAATCGGTGTGAGATGGTATATCATTGTGGTCTTAATTTGCATCTCTCTAATAGCTAGTGAAGCTGAACATTTTTTCATGTGTTTTTTGGCCATTTGTATTTCCTCTTCAGAGAAGTGTCTTTTCATATCTTTTGCCCATTTTATAATTGGGCTGTCTGTACTATTGTCATTGAGTTGTAGGATTTCTTTATATATGCAAGATATCAGTCTTTTATCAGACACATGGTTTCCAAAAATTTTTTCCCATTGAGTTGGCTGCCTCTTTACCTTTTTGAGAAATTCCTTTGAGGTGCAGAAACTTCTAAGCTTCAGGAGTTCCCATTTATCTATTTTTTCTTTTGTTGCTTGTGCTTTGGGTGTAAAGTCTAGGAAGTGGCCACCTAATACAAGGTCTTGAAGATGTTTTCCTACATTATCCTCTAGGAGTTTTATGGTACTTTCTTTTATATTGAGATCTTTCATCCATTTTGAGTTAATTTTTGTGTAGGGTGTGAGGTAGGGGTCCTCTTTCATTCTTCTGGATATGGATATCCAACTCTCCCAGCCCCATTTGTTGAAAAGACCATTATGAGGCGGGGCAAGATGGCAGACTGGTGAGCTGTATGTTTTAGTTACTCCTCCAGGAAAGTAGGTACAAAGCCACAGGAACTGTGGACTGGACACCACAGAGCAATCTGTCTTTGGGCATACTTCATACAACACTCATAAAAACGTGGAACTGCTGAGATCAGCGAAATCTGTAAGTTTTTGCGGCCAGGGGACCCGCGCCCCTCCCTGCCAGGCTCAGTCCCGTGGGAGGAGGGGCTGTCAGCTCCGGGAAGGAGAAGGGAGAACTGCAGTGGCAGCCCTTATCGGAAACTCATTCTACTGATCCAAACTCCAACCATAGACAGACTGAAACCAGACACCAGAGAATCTGAGAGCAGCCAGCCCAGCAGAGAGGAGACAGGCATAGAAAAAAAAAAAAAAAACACGAAAAACTCCAAAATAAAAGAAGAGGATTTTTGGAGTTCTGGTGAACACAGAAAGGGGAAGGGCGGAGCTCAGGCCTTGAGGCACATATGCAAATCCCAAAGAAAAGCTGATCTCTCTGCCCTGTGGACCTTTCCTTAATGGCCCGGGTAGTTTTCTCTATTAGCATTTCAATAACCCATTAGATCTCTGAGGAGGGCCTTTTTTTCTTTTTTTTTTTAATCCTTTTTTTCTTTTTCTAAAACAATTACTCTAAGAAGCCCAATACAGAAAGCTTCAAAGACTGTCAATTTGGGCACGTCAAGTCAAGAGCAGAACTAAGAGAGCTCTGAGACAAAAGGCAATAATCCAGTGGCTGAGAAAATTCACTAAACACCACAACTTCCCAAGAAAAGGGGGGTGTCCGCTCACAGCCACCATCCTGGTGGACAGGAAACACTCCTGCCCATCACCAGCCCCATACCCCAGAGCAGCCCCAGACAAACCAGTGTGACGGAAGTGCTTCAAATAACAGGCACACACCACAAAACTGGGCGTGGACATTAGCCTTCCCTGCAACCTCAGCTGATTGTCCCAGAGTTGGGAAGGTGGAGCAGTGTGAATTGTAACAAAGCCCCACTCAGGCATCATTTGAGCAGACTGGGAGCCTCCCTACACAGCCCAGCAGCCCAGAACTGCCCTGGGGGGACGGCACTCACCTGTGACATAGCACAGTCATCCCTCAACAGAGGACCCGGGGTGCACAGCCTGGAAGAGGGGCCCACTTGCAAGTCTCAGGAGCCAAACGCCAATACCAAGGACTTGTGGGTCAGTGGCAGAGACAAACTGTGGCAGGACTGAACTGAAGGATTAGACTATTGCAGCAGCTTTAAAACTCTAGGATCACCAGGGAGATTTGATTGTTAGGGCCACCCCTCCTCCCCGACTGCCCAGAAACACGCCCCACATACAGGGCAGGCAACACCAAATACACACGCAAGCTTGGTACACCAATTGGGCCCCACAAGACTCACTCCCCCACTCACCAAAAAGGCTAAGCAGGGGAGAACTGGCTTGTGGAGAACAGGTGGCTCGTGGACGCCACCTGCTGGTTAGTTAGAGAAAGTGTACTCCATGAAGCTATAGATCTGATAAATTAGAGATAAGGACTTCAATAGGTCTACAAACCCTAAAAGAACTCTATCAAGTTCAGCAAATGCCACGAGGCCAAAAACAACAGAAAATTATAAAGCATATGAAAAAAACAGACGATATGGATAACCCAAGCCCAAGCACCCAAATCAAAAGACCAGAAGAGACACAGCACCTAGAGCAGCTACTCAAAGAACTAAAGATGAACAATGAGACCATAGTACGGGATATAAAGGAAATCAAGAAGACTCTAGAAGAGCATAAAGAAGAAATTGCAAGACTAAATAAAAAACTGGATGATCTTATGGAAATTAAAGAAACTGTTGACCAAATTAAAAGGCTCTGGACACTCATAGTACAAGACTAGAGTAAGTTGAACAACGAATCAGTGACCTGGAAGATGACAGAATGGAAAATGAAAGCATAAAAGAAAGAATGGGGAAAAAAATTGAAAAAATCGAAATGGACCTCAGGGATATGATAGATAATATGAAACATCCAAATATAAGACTCATTGGTGTCCCAGAAGGGGAAGAAAAGGGTAAAGGACTAGGAAGAGTATTCAAAGAAATTGTTGGGGAAAACTTCCCAAACCTTCTAAACAACATAAATACACAAATCATAAATGCTCAGCAAACTCCAAATAGAATAAATCCAAATAAACCCACTCCGAGACATATACTGATCACACTGTCAAACACAGAAGAGAAGGAGCAAGTTCTGAAAGCAGCAAGAGAAAAGGAATTCACCACATACAAAGGAAACAGCATAAGACTAAGTAGTGACTACTCAGCAGCCACCATGGAGGCGAGAAGGCAGTGGCATGATATATTTAAATTTCTGAGTGAGAAAAATTTCCAGCCAAGAATACTTTATCCAGGAAAGCTCTCCTTCAAATTTGGGGGAGAGCTTAAATTTTTCACAGACAAACAAATGCTAAGAGAATTTGCTAACAAGAGACCTGCCCTACTGGAGATACTCAAGGGAGCCCTACAGACAGAGAAACAAAGACAGGACAGAGAGACTTGGAGAAAGGTTCAGTACTAAAGAGATTCGGTATGGGTACAATAAAGGATATTAATAGAGAGAGGGAAAAATATGGCAAACATAAACCAAAGGATAAGATGGCCAATTCAAGAAATGCCTTCACGGTTATAACGTTGAATGTAAATGGATTAAACTCCCCAATTAAAAGATATAGATTCGCAGAATGGATCAAAAAAAATGAACCATCAATATGTTGCATACAAGAGACTCATCTTAGACACAGGGACACAAAGAAACTGAAAGTGAAAGGATGGAATAAAATATTTCATGCAAGCTACAGCCAAAAGAAAGCAGGTGTAGCAATATTAATCTCAGATAAAATAGACTTCAAATGCAGGGATGTTTTGAGAGACAAAGAAGGCCACTACATACTAATAAAAGGGGCAATTCAGCAAGAAGAAATAACAATCGTAAATGTCTATGCACCCAATCAAGGTGCCACAAAATACATGAGAGAAACACTGGCAAAACTAAAGGAAGCAATTGATGTTTCCACAATAATTGTGGGAGACTTCAACACATCACTCTCTCCTATAGATAGATCAACCAGACAGAAGACCAATAAGGAAATTGACAACCTAAACAATCTGATAAATGAATTAGATTTAACAGACATATACAGGACATTACATCCCAAATCACCAGGATACACATACTTTTCTAGTGCTCACGGAACTTTCTCCAGAATAGATCATATGCTGGGACATAAAACAAGCCTCAATAAATTTAAAAAGTTTGAAATTATTCAAAGCACATTCTCTGACCACAATGGAATACAATTAGAAGTCAATAACCATCAGAGACTTAGAAAATTCACAAATACCTGGAGGTTAAACAACACACTCCTAAACAATCAGTGGGTTAAAGAAGAAATAGCAAGAGAAATTGCTAAATATATAGAGACGAATGAAAATGAGAACACAACATACCAAAACCTATGGGATGCAGCAAAAGCAGTGCTAAGGGGGAAATTTATAGCACTAAACGCATATATTAAAAAGGAAGAAAGAGCCAAAATCAAAGAACTGATGGATCAACTGAAGAAGCTAGAAAATGAACAGCAAACCAGTCCTAAACCAAGTGGAAGAAAAGAAATAACAAGGATTAAAGCAGAAATAAATGACATAGAGAACAAAAAAACAATAGAGAAGATAAATATCACCAAAAGTTGGTTCTTTGAGAAGATCAACAAGATTGACAAGCCCCTAGCTAGACTGACAAAATCAAAAAGAGAGAAGACTCATATAAACAAAATAATGAATGAAAAAGGTGACATAACTGCAGATCCTGAAGAAATTAAAAAAATTATAAGAGGATATTATGAACAACCGTATGGCAACAAACTGGACAATGTAGAAGAAATGGACAATTTCCAGGAAAAATATTAACAACCTAGACTGACCAGAGAAGAAATAGAAGACCTCAACCAACCCATCACAAGCAAAGAGATCCAAGCAGTCATCAAAAATCTTCCCACAAATAAATGCCCAGGGCCAGATGGCTTCACAGGGGAATTCTACCAAACTTTCCAGAAACAACTGACACCAATCTTCCTCAAACTCTTTCAAAACATTGAAGAAAAGGGAACACTACCTAAATCATTTTATGAAGCTAACATCAATCTAATACCAAAACCAGGCAAAGATGCTACAAAAAAGGAAAACTACCGGCCAATATCCCTAATGAATATAGATGCAAAAATCCTCAACAAAATACTTGCAAATTGAATCCAAAGACACATTAAAAAAATCATACACCATGACCAAGTGGGGTTCATTCCAGGCATGCAAGGATGGTTCAACATAAGAAAAACCATCAATGTATTACAACACATTAAAAACTCGAAAGGGAAAAATCAATTGATCATCTCAATAGATGCTGAAAAAGCATTTGACAAAATCCAACATCCCTTTTTGGTAAAAACACTTCAAAAGGTAGGAATTGAAGGAAACTTCCTCAACATGATAAAGAGCATATATGAAAAACCCACAGCCAGCATAGTACTCAATGGTGAGAGACTGAAAGCCTTCCCTCTAAGATCAGGAACAAGACAAGGATGCCCGCTGTCACCACTGTTATTCAACATTGTGCTGGAAGTGCTAGCCAGGGCAATCCGGCAAGACAAAGAAATAAAAGGCATCCAAATTGGAAAAGAAGAAGTAAACCTGTCATTGTTTGCAGATGATATGATCTTATATCTAGAAAACCCTGAGAAATCAATGATACAGCTACTAGAGCTAATAAACAAATTTAGCAAAGTAGCGGGATACAAGATTAATGCAGATAAGTCAGTAATGTTTCTATATGCTAGAAATGAACAAACTGAAGAGACACTCAAGAAAAAGATACCGTTTTCAATAGCAACTAAAAAAATCAAATACCTAGGAATAAACTTAACCAATGATGTAAAACACCTATACAAAGAAAACTACATAACTCTACTAAAAGAAATACAAGGGGACCTTAAAAGATGGAAAAATATTCCATGTTCATGGATAGGAAGGCTAAATGTCATTAAGATGTCAATTCTACCGAAACTCATCTACAGATTCAATGCAATCCCAATCAAAATTCCAACAACCTACTTTGCAGACTTGGAGAAGCTAGTTATCAAATTTATTTGGAAAGGGAAGATGCCTTGAATTGCTAAAGACACTCTAAAAAAGAAAAACGAAGTGGGAGGACTTACACTCCCTGACTTTGAAGCTTATTATAAAGCCACAGTTGCCAAAACAGCATGCTACTGGCTCACAGATAGACATATAGATCAATGGAATCGAATTGAGAATTCAGAGATAGACCCTCAGATCTATGGCCGACTGATCTTTGATAAGGCCCCCAAAGTCACTGAACTGAGCCATAATGGTCTTTTCAACAAATGGGGCTGGGAGAGTTGGATATCCATATCCAAAAGAATGAAAGAGGACCCCTACCTCACCCCCTACACAAAAATTAACTCAAAATGGACCAAAGATCTCAATATAAAAGAAAGTACCATAAAACTCCTAGAAGATAATGTAGGAAAACATCTTCAAGACCTTGTATTAGGCGGCCACTTCCTAGACTTTACACCCAAAGCACAAGCAACAAAAGAGAAAATAGATAAATGGGAACTCCTCAAGCTTACAAGTTTCTGCACCTGAAAGGAATTTCTCAAAAAGGTAAAGAGGCAGCCAACTCAATGGGAAAAAATTTTTGGAAACCATGTATCTGACAAAAGACTGATATCTTGCATATACAAAGAAATCCTACAACTCAATGACAATAGTACAGACAGCCCAATTATAAAATGGGCAAAAGATATGAAAAGACAGTTCTCTGAAGAGGAAATACAAATGGCCAAGAAACACATGAAAAAATGTTCAGCTTCACTAGCTATTAGAGAGATGCAAATTAAAACCACAATGAGATACCATCTAACACCGGTTAGAATGGCTGCCATTAAACAAACAGGAAACTACAAATGCTGGAGGGGATGTGGAGAAATTGGAACTCTTATTCATTGTTGGTGGGACTGTATAATGGTTCAGCCACTCTGGAAGTCAGTCTGGCAGTTCCTTAGAAAACTAGATATAGATCTACCATTCGATCCAGCGATTGCACTTCTCGGTATATACCCGGAAGATCGGAAAGCAGTGACACAAACAGATATCTGCACGCCAATGTTCATAGCAGCATTATTCACAATTGTCAAGAGATGGAAACAACCCAAATGTCCTTCAACAGATGAGTGGATAAATAAAATGTGGTATATACACACGATGGAATACTACGCGGCAGTAAGAAGGAACGATCTCGTGAAACATATGACAACATGGATGAACCTTGAAGACATAATGCTGAGCGAAATAAGCCAGGCACAAAAAGAGAAATATTATATGCTACCACTAATGTGAACTTTGAAAAATGTAAAACAAATGGTTTATAATGTAGAATGTAGGGGAACTAGCAGTAGAGAGCAATTAAGGAAGGGGGAACAATAATCCAAGAAGAACAGATAAGCTATTTAATGTTCTGGGGATGCCCAGAAATGACTATGGTCTGTTAAATTCTGATGGATATAGTAGGAACAAGTTCACAGAAATGTTGCTATATTATTTAACTTTCTTGGGGTAAAGTAGGAACATGTTGGAAGTTAAGCAGTTATCTTAGGTTAGTTGTCTTTTTCTTACTCCCTTGTTATGGTCTCTGAAATGTTCTTTTATTGTATGTTTGTTTTCTTTTTAACTTTTTTTTTCATACAGTTGATTTACAAAAGAAGGGAAAGTTAAAAAAAAAAAAAGAAAGAAAGAAAAACAAGGAAAAAAAAAAAGATGTAGTGCCCCCTTGGGGGGCCTTTGGAGAGTGCATGTGTATTCGCCTAACCCACCTCCATGGTTGTTGGCATGGCCGCAGACGTGGGGGACTGGTGGTTTGATTGCTTGAGCCCTCTGCCATGAGTTTTACCCTTGGGAAGATGGTTGCTGCAAAGGAGAGGCTAGGCCTCCCTATATTTGTGCCAAAGAGTCTCCTCCCGAATGCCTCTTTGTTGCTCAGATGTGGCCCTCTCTCTCTGGCTAAGCCAACTTGAAAGGTGAAATCACTGCCCTCCCCCCTACGTGGGATCAGACACCCAGGGGAGTGAATCTCCCTGGCAACGTGGAATATGACTCCCGGGGAAAAATGTAGACCCGGCATCGTGGGAGGGAGAACATCTTCTTGACCAAAAGGGGGATGTGAAAGGAAATGAAATAAGCTTCAGTGGCAGAGAGATTCCAAAAGGAGCCGAGAGGTCACTCTGGTGGGCACTCTTACGCACACTTTAGACAACCCTTTTTAGGTTCTAAAAAATTGGGGTAGCTGGTGGTGGATACCTGAAACTATCAAACTACAACCCAGAACCCATGAATCTCGAAGACAGTTGTATAAAAATGTAGCTTATGAGGGGTGACAATGGGATTGGGAAAGCCATAAGGACCACACTCCACTTTGTCTAGTTTATGGATGGATGAGTAGAAAAATAGGGGAAGGAAACAAACAGACAAAGGTACCCAGTGTTCTTTTTTACTCCAATTGCTCTTTTTCACTCTAATTATTATTCTTGTTATTTTTGTGTGTGTGCTAATGAAGGTGTCAGGGATTGATTTAGGTGATGAATGTACAACTATGTAATGGTACTGTAAACAATCAAAAGTACGATTTGTTTGGTATGACTGCGTGGTATGTGAATATATCTCAATAAAATGATGATTAAAAAAAAAAAAAAAAAAAAAAAAAAAGAAAAGACCATTATGACCCAGTTCAGTGACTTTGGGGGCCTTATCAAAGATCAGTCGGCCATAGATCTGAGGGTCTATCTCTGAATTCTCAATTTGATTCCATTGACCTATATGTCTATCTTTGTGCCAGTACCATGCTGTTTTGACAACTGTGGCTTTATAATAAGCTTCAAAGTCAGGGAGTGTAAGTCTTCCCACTTCATTTTTCTTTTTTAGAGTGTCTTTAGCAATTCGAGGCATCTTCCCTTTCCAAATAAATTTGATAACTAGCTTTTCCAAGTCTGCAAAGTAGGTTGTTGGAATTTTGATTGGCATTGCATTGAATCTGTAGATGAGTTTCGGTAGAATTGACATCTTAATGACATTTAGCCTTCCTATCCATGAACATGGAATATTTTTCCATCTTTTAAGGTCGCTTTCTATTTCTTTTAGTAGAGTTATGTAGTTTTCTTTGTATAGGTCTTTTACATCTTTGGTTAAGTTTATTCCTAGGTATTTGATTTTTTTAGTTGCTATTGAAAATGGTATCTTTTTCTCGAGTGTCTCTTTAGTTTGTTCATGTCTAGCATATAGAAACATTACTAACTTATAGGCATTAATCTTGTATCCCACTACTTTGCTAAATTTATTACCTCTAGTAGCTGTATCGTCGATTTCTCAGGGTTTTCCAGATATAAGATCATATCATCTGCAAACAATGACAGTTTACGTCTTCTTTTCCAATTTGGATGCCTTTTATTTCTTTGTCTTGCCGGATTGCCCTGGCTAGCACTTCCAGCACAATGTTGAATAACAGTGGTGACAGCGGGCATACTTGTCTTGTTCTTGATCTTAGAGGGAAGGCTTTCAGTCTCTCACCATTGAGTACTATGCTGGCTGTGGGTTTTTCATATATGCTCTTTATCATATTGAGGAAGTTTCCTTCAATTCCTTCCTTTTGAAGTGTTTTTATCAAAAACGGATGTTGGATTTTGTCAAATGCTTTTTCAGCATCTATTGAGATGATATTTGATTTTTCCCTTTCGAATTTTTAATGTGTTGTAATACATTGATTTTCTTATGTTGAACCATCCTTGCATGCCTTGAACGAACCCCACTTGGTCATGGTGTATGATTTTTTTAATGTGTCTTTGGATTCGATTTGCAAGTATTTCATCAAGGATTTTTGCATCTATATTCATTAGGGAGATTGGCCGATAGTTTTCCTTTTTTGTAGCATCTTTGCCTGGTTTTGGTATTAGATTGATGTTAGCTTCATAAAATGAGTTAGGCAGTGTTCCATTTTCTTCAATGTTTTGAAAGAGTTTGAGTAAGATTGGTGTCAGTTCTTTCTGGAAAGTTTGGTAGAATTCCCCTGTGAAGCCATCTGGCCCTGGGCATTTACTTGTGGGAAGATTTTTGATGACTGATTTGATCTCTTTGCTTGTGATGGGTTGATTGAGGTCTTCTATTTCTTCTCTGGTCAGTCTAGGTTGTTCATATGTTTCCAGGAAATTGTCCATTTCCTCTACATTATCCAGTTTGTTGCCATATAGTTGTTCATAGAATCCTCTTATAATTTTTTTTAATTTCTTCAGGATCTGCATTTATGTCACCTTTTTCATTCATTATTTTGTTTATATGGGTCTTCTCTCTGTTTGATTTTGTCAGTCTAGCTAGGGGCTTGTCAATCTTGTTGATCTTCTCAAAGAACCAACTTTTGGTGATATTTATCCTCTCTATTGTTTTTTTGTTCTCTATGTCATTTATTTCTGCTTTAATCCTTGTTATTTCTTTTCTTCTACTTGGTTTAGGGTTGGTTTGCTGTTCATTTTCTAGCTTCTTCAGTTGATCCATCAGTTCTTTGATTTTGGCTCTTTCTTCCTTTTTAATATATGCATTTCGTGCTATAAATTTCCCCCTCAGCACTGCTTTTGCTGCATCCATAGGTTTTGGTATGTTGTGTTCTCATTTTCATTCATCTCTATATATTTAGCAATTTCTCTTGCTATTTCTTCTTTAACCCACTGATTGTTTAGGAGTGTGTTGTTTAACCTCCAGGTATTTGTGAATTTTCTAAGTCTCTGATGTTTATTGACTTCTAATTGTATTCCATTGTGGTCAGAGAATGTGCTTTGAATAATTTCAATCTTTTTAAATTTACGGAGGCTTGTTTTATGTCCCAGTATATGATCTATTCTGGAGAAAGTTCCGTGAGCACTAGAAAAGTATGTGTATCCTGGTGATTTGGGATGTAATGTTCTGTATATGTCTGTTAAATATAATTCATTTATCAACTTGTTTATGTTTTCAGTTTCCGTATTGGTCTTCTGTCTGGTTGATCTATTTATAGGAGAGAGTGATGTGTTGAAGTCTCTCACAATTGTTGTGGAAACATCAATTGCTTCCTTTAGTTTTGCCAGTGTTTCTCTCATGTATTTTGTGGCACCTTGATTGGGTGCATAGACATTTATGATTGTTATTTCTTCTTGTTGAATTGCCCCTTTTATTAATATGTAGTGGCCTTCTTTGTCTCTCAAAACATCCCTGCATTTAAAGTCTATTATATCTGAGATTAATATTGCTACACCTGCTTTCTTTTGGCTGTAGCTTGCATGAAATATTTCTTTCCATCCTTTCACTTTCAATTTCTTTTTGTCCCTGTGTCTCAGATGAGTCTCTTGCATGCAACATATTGATGGTTCATTTTTTTTGATCCATTCAGTGAATCCATATCTTTTAACTGGGGAGTTTAATTCATTTACATTCAACATTATAACCGTGAAGGCATTTCTTGACTCAGCCATCTTATCCTTTGGTTTATGTTTGTCATATATATTTTTCCCCTCTCTCTATTAATATCCTTTATTGTACCCATACCGAATCTCTTTAGTACTGGACCTTTCTCCAAGTCTCTCTGTCCTTTCTTTATTTCTCTGTCTGTAGGGCTCCCTTTAGTATCTCCAGTAGGGCAGGTCTCTTGTTGGCAAATTCTCTCAGCATTAGTTTGTCTGTGAAAAATTTAAGCTCTCCCTCAAATTTGAAGGAGAGCTTTGCTGGATAAAGAATTCTTTGTTGAAAATTTTTCTCTCTCAGAATTTTAAATATATCATTCCACTGCCTTCTTGCCTCCATGGTGGCTGCTGAGTAGTCACTACTTTGTCTTATGCTGTTTCCTTTTTATGTGGTGAATTGCTTTTCTCTTTCTGCTTTCAGAACTTCCTCCTTCTCTTCCGTGTTTGACAGTGTGATCAGAATATGTCTTGGGGAGGGTTTATTTGGATTTATTCTATTTGGAGTTTGCTGAGCATTTATGATTTGTGTATTTATGTTGTTTAGAAGATTTGGGAAGTTTTCCCCAACAATTTCTTTGAATACTCTTCCTAGACCTTTACCCTTTTCTTCCCCTTCTGGAACACCAATGAGTCTTATATTTAGACGTTTTATATTATCTATCATATCCCTGAGGTCCGTTTCGATTTTTTCAATTTTTTTCCCCATTCTTTCTTTTGTGCTTTCATTTTCCATTCTGTCATCTTCCAGATCACTGATTCGTTGTTCAACTTCCTCTAGTCTTGTACTATGAGTGTCCAGAATCTTTTTAATTTGGTCAACAGTTTCTTTAATTTCCATAAGATAATCTATTTTTTTTATTTAGTCTTGCAATGTCTTCTTTATGCTCTTCCAGGGTCTTCTTGATATCCTTTGTATCCCGTACTATGGTCTCATTGTTCATCTTCAGTTCTTTGAGTAGCTGCTCTAGGTGCTGTGTCTCTTCTGGTCTTTTGATTTGGGTGCTTGGGCTTGGGTTATCCATATCGTCTGGTTTTTTCATATGCTTTAAAATTTTCTGTTGTTTTTGGCCTCTTGGCATTTGCTGAACTTGATAGGGTTCTTTTAGGGTTTGTAGACCAATTGAAGTCCTTATCTCTAATTTATCAGATCCACAGCTTCGTGGAGTACACTTTCTGTAACGAACCAGCAGGTGGCGTCCACAAGCCACTTGTTCTCCACAAGCCAGTTCTCCCCTGTTTTGCCTTTGTGGTGAGTTGGGGAGTGAGTCTTGTGGGGTCCAATGGGTGTACCAAGCTTGCGTGTGTAGTTGGTGTTGCCCGCCCTGTATATGGGGCGTGTTTCTGGGCAGTCAGGGAGGGGGGGTGGCTCTAACAATCAAATCTCCCTGGTGATCCTGGAGTTTTAAAGCTGCTGCAATAGTCTAATCCTTCAGTTCAGTCCTGCCACAGTTTGTCTCTGCCACTGACCCACAAGTCCTTGGTATTGGCGTATGGCTCCTGAGAGTTGCAAGTGGGTCCCTCTTCCAGGCCGTGCACCCCCTGGTCCTCTGTTGAGGGATGACTGTGCTATGTCACAGGTGAGTGCTGTCCCCCCAGGGCAGTTCTGGGCTGCTGGGCTATGTATGGAGGCTCCCAGTCTGCTGAAATGATGGCTGAATGGGGCTTTGTTAATTCACACTGCTCCACCTTCCCAACTCTGGGACAATCAGCTGAGGTTGCAGGAAAGGCTAATGTCCATGCCCAGTTTTGTGGTGTGTGCCTGTTATTTGAAGCACTTCCGTCACACTGGGTTGTCTGGGGCAGCTCTGGGCTATGGGGCTGGCGATGGGCAGGAGTGTTGCCTGTCCACCAGGATGGTGGCTGTGAGCGGACACCCCCTTTTCTTGGGAAGTTGTGGTGTTTAGTGAATTTTCTAAGCCACTGGATTATTGCCTTTTGTATCAGAGCTCTCTTAGTTCTGCTCTTGTCTTGATCTGCCCAAATTACAAGTCTTTGAAGCTTTCTGTATTGGGCTTCTTAGAGTAATTGTTTTAGAAAAAGGAAAAAGGATTTAAAAAAAAAAGGGGGGGGCCCTCCTCCCATATCTAATGAGTTATTGAAATGCTAAGACACAAAGCAATTAGGGCCATTAAGAAAAGGTCCACATGGCAGAGAGATCAGCTTTTCTTCGGGATTTGCATCTGAGCCTCAGGGCCTGAGCTCTGCCCTTCCCCTTTCTATGTTCACCAGAATTCCAAAAATCCTCAGCTTTTATTTTGGAGTTTTTCATGTTGTTTTTTTCTATGCCTGTCTCCTCTCTGCTGGGCTGGCTGCTCTGATTCTCTGGTGTCTGGTCTCAGTCTATCTATGTTTGGAATTTGGATCAGTAGAATGAGTTTCCGATAAGGGCTGCCACTGCAGTTCTCCCTTCTCCTTCCTGGAGCTGACAGCCCCTCCTCCCACGGGACTGAGCCTGGCAGGGAGGGGTGCGGGTCCCCTGGCCACAAAAACTTACAGATTTCACTGATCTCAGCAATTCCACATTTTCATGAGTGTTGTATGAAGTATGCCCAAAGTCAGGTTGCTCTGTGGTGTCCAGTCCACGCAGTTCCTGGCTTTCTACCTACTTTCCTGGAGGAGTAACTAAAACATACAGCTCACCAGTCCGCCATCTTGCCCCGCTTCCCCTACATTGTAGTTTAAGAGCAGAATGAACTCTATGATCCATTTTACTTTCAAGAAACCTCTGTGTATTGGAAAGGGAAATCATGTAGCTAAGAGCTTGTTCCAGGAAATACCTCCAGTTTAAATCCTTATTCTAGTCTCTGTTTTACTCTGCATGCTGTCAGCAATTGGACATGTTCAGTTTGTCACATTTATTATGCTCATTCTTCTTTCTAACTACGTAGCATCTATTCTTTGTGTTTGTTCTCCTCAAACTATCAAACTATCATGACTCATGGATAAGTAGTATGTCTGTCCTTCTTTCCTTCCTCCCTCCCTTCCTTCCTTCCTTCCTTTCTTTTTTGGAAATTCTCACTGTTTAATTCCTTCTTGCAACACTTTGCATACAATAGATACCCACCATATAATTTAAGCTAGTTTATAACAGTTTGATATGGCGTGAACTCATTTAGGCATTCAAACAGTATTCAACAAATATTTATTCTATGACAAGTCCATGTTAGGAGCTGCCCATGCAAATGTGAACAATTCACTCTCTAAATTCTCATGGAGTTTAAAGTACTTACAGTCTACTTTATGTGCAGTGTCCTGTGGAAGAAATAAATCCAGTTTGACCATCACAGATATCTTCTTCAAAGGAGGAATCTTAATCAGAGACTTAAAAAATTAATAAGCAATTTACCCAGTGAAGGACTGGGGGGAACTAGAATTCTAGCCAGAATAGGTAACATGTATTCTCTTGATATGTTAAAGATGTAGTACTAAAGTGCCAAAAGATTAAGCACACCTGTAATTTATGAAATAAACAAGGGTGTGTCTTTCAATTATTGTCAGCTAAAATGAGCAATGGTAATGTTTTCCAAATCATAGCAGCATCATATGCTTGCTCTAAAATCTTGGGCTTATCACAGCTTCTTCATCTGTAAGTGAGGATGCAGTACCTCATACCATACAGAATAGTTATGACAATTAAGTGAGAAAAATCTCTGTCACACACTAAACACAAAACGGCGGGCACGAAGTATTTTACCTGTTATTAATTAATTTCCAGCTCTACATCAGGTAGAAAAATTAGAGAGATCTCATTATATGAAAGACATGATGTTTAAAAAAGAAAGACACCATAAATTTACAGTGATCAAGACAGTATGATATTGATGAAAGAATAGATGAATATATCAATGGAACAGAATAGAGAGCCCAGAAATAGCCACACAAATATAGTAGTTAACTGATCTTTGAAAAAAAGTTTATGTTCATAAAAGTGTTAAACATATCAAGTATTTAAATACATGTGTATATGTATTTATCCTTGAACACAACAGTTTAGGCTGGCATAAAAGAGCAAATGAAGGAAGCAGGTCAATAAAGCAGAGAAGCTAGGTAAGGAGTGTGAAGGATGAAAGAACCCCAATTTGGGGATTTTCAACCATGACCTGAAGTTACGTTTATTCCCCAAACTTGATACCTTAAATGTTTTCAAGAGTCCAGGAACTTTGTACCCCTTTTGTGTCCTCAGCTAAACCCTAGCAGTCAAGTCCTTCTTCTGAGCTGGATGTGATACAGAGTTATTGAGTCTGGACTGAAAAGCACAGGATTCTCTGATCAATCTGCACTAGACCTTAAAGAACACTCTCTCTCCTCCTACCTACCTCCCATTCAAATACAAGCAAAGTTTTACTTAGAAAAGGCACTTCCCCAGCTGAAGACTACTTGCCTGAAACCGCAACAGGAGCTTTGACATTTCTTTCCAGAAGTCTAAAGAGCAATGTTAATTTTTTACCAAATAAGAGGTAGTTTACTAAGCTAATCTGTTTAATGTTTACCATTATGGCTTTCTTTCTTTCTTTTTTTTTTTTTTTTTAATGAGTCATTCTGTGATAGGCCCAAGTAGGGCTACTCAAAGTTTCCGTTTAATCTCACTTTTTTCTTCACTACTTATGGGAATAAATTATAAATAGGATAAATAAATAAGATTGTCACATTAAAGTCGTTAGCTTTATGCTAAGTGTGAAAAAGTAAGTGAGGCAGATGTGTCTCTGGTTCATAGAAAAATACAACTGGTTGTTGACATTTGGGGACTGAAATAATATTAATTGGAAATAAGAGTATTACTTAGATAAAAATAGCTGCTTGGATAGAATGGTTGTTTACTTTGAGGAAACATAATCTAACACTGTTCCTACCAATATTTTCAGCAATTTTATTATTTTTGACCTTGATCTCCAATTTAATAAACACATGTTGATTAATGACAGGACATGCAACTGTACACACTAATGAAAACAATCATTTCTTGGAGTTGGTTGAAAATGTATCAATTTCATGCTAGCTCTAGATATCTCATGCTTACTGGAAGCTCTGATTGTCATATATGTGAAGTAAGTAAAAAATGGCAAAAAAACAAAACGAAACATTTTACTATATAATGGTGACTTCTAGGCAGAATTTTTCTAAATATGGGGTCCATAAAAGGAGAAGGTAGTACAGATGGTTAAAAAAAAAATTTAGATCATTTTTTAACCTAAAAAAGGACTATTTCAAATGGAGTCAAGAGGTCACTCTGGTGGAATTCTTATGCACTATATAGATAATAATTTTTAGGTTTTAATATATTGGAATGGCAGAAGTAAATACCTGAAACTACCAAACTGCAATCCAGTAGCCGTAACTCTTGGAGATGACTATATAACAATGTAGCTTTCAAGGGGTGACAGTGTGACTGAAAACCTTGTGGATCACACTCCTTTTATCCAGTGTATGGATGGATAAGTAGAAAAATGGGACAAAACCTAAATGAAAAATAGGGTGGGATTGGGGGGGGGGTGTGATTTGGGTGTTCTTTTTTTTATTTTTGTTTTTTATTCTTATTCTGATTCTTTCGGATGTAAGGAAAATATTCAAAAATAGATTGGGGTGATGAATGCACAACTATAAGATGGTACTGTGAACAGTTGATTGTATACCACGGATGATTGTATGGTATGTGAATACAGCTCAATAAAACTGAATTAAAAAAAAAATAGCTCTATAATGATTTTTCTCTTCTAAAAAAAATCTCTATTTTTCTTTGTATAATAATAATGCATTCACATTAATTGTTTAATATCCAGGATAGCTGATTTAAAACATGTAAAATATAATTAACATATTTCAGAAATGTAAAAGAAGTATTGTGGTCTTATTGTAGAAAACCAAACATTGGAGAAGTTGTATATTGGAGAAAGGAAAGTCCTCCATAATAGAGTAGAAATTCCCAATCCTATGGTAAGAGAGAGAGCCAGGCCTAAGGAGAGAGGGAGTCATGCTGTAGTTCTCAAAGTAGGAGCCCTATCCACCAACCAGCAAAGCGAGTAAGCCACGAAGAAAGATTTTCTCCATCATACCATCCTATAAATGCAAGCACACACACACAAAAAATTTCCATTCTATCAGTTATAGTAAACTGTATAGGGTCAGAGGAATTAATATGATTAGATGAAGACCCAAGTAGATAAAATAACCCATGTACTGACACCCATGCTTTTAGACTTTGATTTTATTAATTCTGCCCTTCCAATGATCTCTGGTGTCACCTGAGAATACAGAGTCACTTAGCTTCTTCAGGTGCAAATCCCTTTGTGGAGGCAACCTCAAGGCGAATGCCACCAATAGGTTGCAATAATCCTTCTTCTTTCTTTAGATATAGGATTTTAGCGCTTTTAACTCTAAGAATGATGACTTCAAACAAGAACATTACAGAGCACACTGGAACAGTTTGACCTGATAACAACAATCCCTCTTACACTAGACTCATCAGCTCCCTTCTTCTCTGATAAGTAGGACTGCTGATTGATCCTTGGCCACAATGTCCTTTGCCTCAGTTACCTTTATTTTGCTATATGCCTCATTGCAAAAATGTCTACTCCTATTTTTAACTAAGTTTGGATTTTTTTTTTCTCCCAAACCTCAATTCTTGGCTTCTACCTGTTCTCAAAAGATTTCCATTTTTATTTTGTATCATCTAAAAGCATTTTTTTATTCAATAAATATTTATTTAGTACCACCACATATATGGTGAGTAGGAATGACAGAAAAGATGGAAAGGAAGAAACTAAATTGAAAGGAAAACTGAATGTGTATCATGTTCTTAAGGTGCTTACAAACTAGCATAGCCAAGTACACAAATAACTATATTATGTGGGTTTTAAAAGGTGGTACTTGCCAAAAGAGAGAAACAAAGAAAGCATTTACAGAATTCAAAGGAGAGATGATGACTACTTAATGAGCTGCTGTTATGCTTCATGGAAGAATGGAAATAAACCTGACCTTGAAAGATACTCAGTAACTGAACATGGTGTGATAAGAGAAAAAGGACTTCAAGGCAGATAGGAACATTGAGTAGATCCTTTTACTTTAACTACAAAAACAAAATGTTTAATAATAGGTCAGTAACCAAAATTGTGAACAGAAAAGCTAAGACTTTTAGTGTAAAAAATCAAATGTGGGAAATCCAGGAAAATAATATCATTCATAGCACTGAAGAGTATATGTGTACAAAGACTGTTAATTCCTTAAAATGAAATACTCAAAAAGGCTGTAAAGTTCCCCTAAGATTTATCAGACTGACCATAACTATGACTAGACCTATGGGGCATCAGTCATGGGCCTTCATGGAGTAAGCAATTGGCAGAGATGGCTGTGGGTTGGGTCCTAATCCCTACACCATCCACAGTATAAGGAGAGCTGGGACAGGAGAGTCATCTATCAGGTTGATGTAAGGAATGTCAGGAGGCTGGCAGTGCCCCAAATGATCTCTGAGAGGGAATGAAACTATAGAATTAATTACCAATATTGAGCATTGTACTCATGGATATATTCATTTATTCATTCATTCATTTAACAAATTGTCATTGATAGCTACCTGCTGTATGCCAGGTGTTGGGTTAAACCCAGGATGCAAAGTTGAGAAAGAAGATGCAGCATATGCCCCTCCTTCTGCCTGGACTTGTTTCCAACCATTACCACCACCACACACACATGCCAGTGTTCTTCAGCTGGCTCTTTAAAATCCTTCAGGCCTTAGTTTAATTCACAGTCCAAATAGGCCTTCTCTGACCTACCTCTCCACTTCTCTAGTCTAAAGGCAGTTTCTTCTTCTATTCTTTCTCATAGAAACTTGTTCTTTCTCTTCAGCACATTTATCTCACTTTATAATTATATTCTCATTTGTATATTTACTTGTTTTAATTTCTGTCCCAGAATAGAATGTCCTTTACTCTGAGGGCAGAAGCCCAATTTTGCGTTTATCATTATATGCTCATTGTCTCTCAAAGTGCTGTTGCATTGTGAATGCCCCCTAGTTAGGGTGAGAAAAATAATGATGATGCTGTTCATGAGGAAAACCATCACTGAAATGAGAATTGTGTATATACTATGAACTGTGGCCACCTACACAAAGGGTGACTGTAGTGGTTTTGCACTATACACCCCAGGAAAAAATAAAAATAAAAATAAACATGTTCTTAAATGTAATCCATTCCTGTGAGTGTAAACCCATTATAAGTAGGGACTTTTGATGAGGTTACTTCAGTTAAGGTGTGGGCCCAACTCAATCAGTATGGGTCTTAATTCTATTACAGGAGTTCTTCATAAGCAGAATGAAATTCAGGCAAATAGAAAGCACAGGAAGCAAGAAGTTGAAGGTCAACAGAACCATAAGAGAAGGGAGAGGCAGGAGAAGCTGCCATGTGCATTACTATGTGATAGAGAAGTCCAGGGCCAAGGATCACCAGCAGCCAGCCCCAGAATGCCAGTCTTCAGGAAGAAAGCATCACTTTGCTGATGCCTTGATTTGGACTTCTCCTAGCCTCAAAACCATGAGCCAATAAATTCCCATTGCTTAAGCCAACCCACTGCATGGTATTTCCTTGAGCAGCCAAGGAAACTAAAACAATGACCAACAGTTTCCACTGTGTCTGGAACAGAAATGTTTCCTAGGAATGGGGGACTTTCAATGCTGAAGCTAAAATAGGTGGTCACCCCTTGCAAATTAAGAGCATGATTTGCAAGGCAATGCATATTGTAATGTATGACTAGAATAACATTAATAATAACTTACATTTGTGTCATGTCTTTTCATTTTTAAGAGAACATTCAGCTTCAGTCCCTCCCTTATTCTTCCACACTCTTTTGAGATAGAATGACAGGAGACTATTAACTCTATGTTATGGATGAGAAACCTTAGGCTCAGAATGGTTGTGAGACTTCTTCAGGGTCATTTTCTAACAAACATAACCACAGTGCTGGAAGATGTGCCTTCCAAGGTTCTGGAAGATATGCCTGGCACAACCATGACAATTTGTCTAATAGACTCACAAAAGGATTAAACCTGTGAACTTGGCCTAATTAAGACCACATTCCTAGCAATTGAACAGTCTGAGAAAAGGGAATATTAATAGTCAGTAAACCAGAATACAGCCAAATAAGCTCTTTTTTCATTTCTACAACAAGCACAATATTACTATGTCAGTATTTTCTCTTAACGGGTATTCTCTCCAGATCTTGAAATGTTTTAGCCTGTATATGTTCAATTTCCATTGATTTAATTGATTGTTTTCTTGCCACCCTCTCATTATATGTGTGACCTATGTCCATTCTGTGACACTCACTCTATCATTTGGTCACCCCTGGGGACACAAAGAGCTTTGCTGATGACAAGAACTGTTTCTTTTATCCATTGTTCGGCACTGACAGATCTCCAAGAAAAAAAAATCGACTGTAGGTAATTAGAAGCAACTGAAATTAAATCCAAGAAAATGTAACCAAAAGAAAAATGCAGAAGGCAATAATACAAATCTTAGGACAAGCATCTAAAAGGGTAGTTTTTAGCCAGCTAGAATATAAGGATATAAGAAAAACTAGTCATATTTTTTAAATTCTGTTGGTATTTTCTAATAAAAGCATTTCCTTTGTGGCCAATTAAGAAAAGCTCACACCTCTTGTATTCTGGATGAGATAAGATTAGTCTGGCAAGAGAGTCACTAAAAGTCAAAATTAAAGATCTATAAGCTAGAAAAAGATGAAATATTAGAATGAGTCAATGCTTTCTTGTCTTCATGTTAGAGAACTTTAATCTCTGGGTCACTAGAGGAAGCTTCTCAGAGTCAACAAAAAACCCATTAAGCATTATACCAAAGCATATAGTGTACACAGATAAGAAACTATCCCATGAAATAAATTGATTATGGAGGATCTTTATCAATTTTCTTCCAATTTAGGAGGAAAAGGAAAGACAGAAAGACAAAGTTATTGATTTGGAATTCAGAAATTGCCTTACAGTTGATCTTAAATTTAAAAGGAAATCTACTTGCATATTTGCAACCTGGGAGGAAGGAAAATGAAAAGTCTCTTTGGATGGTCAGCAGGATAGCAGCTATTGCTGACACATATGATAAAGGATTTCCAGCCAAGAATGAGCCTCTGCCCTTGACCAACCTTTTCTTTTATGCAGATGTCCAAGAGTGATCTATATTTGGAAAGCAGATGCAGTAGAGAGAGTGAGCAGTTAACTCCTATTCTAATCCTTTTGTTTGCCTATGGTGCCTCTCTCCTTTCATGACTCCTTACTTCTTATTTCAAAGGACTAAGTGTTCTTTAGCTCCCCAAATTATCATTTTTCATACATGAATGAAAAGAAAATACTAAGAATTCTTGTCATTAAAGCCATTTACTTCAGGACCTAGAAGAAAATAGTCAAAGAACCAAATGACTTCTATTTAGTAAATGTTTTGAAGTTAATGATTTTCTCCCAACATTAACCTTACAATTAATCAATATCAAAAAGTAGGTTGTTGACAGGAAAACAGTTGGACAAGTGCTGAAACTGAGATAACAGTTTAGATATATTCAGATATGGCATGTGTTGGGGGCTGAATCATGTCCCCCACAAAAGGCATGTTCATGTCCAACCCCAGGTCCTGTGGGTGGGAACCCATTTGTAAATAGGACCTTTGAAAATGTTATTAAAGTGAGCCCAAACTAAATGAGGATCATCTTTAATACAATATTGCTGAAGTCCTTATAAGCAAGGGAAATTGGACACAGAAAATGGAAGCCATGGTAGCAGCGATAAGTTGGAAGTCAAAGGGAGCCCAGAAGAGAAAGGAGAAAATGCTACTATGTGCATTGACATGTCACAGAAAAGCCAAAGCCCAAATATTGCCAGACAGATAGAAGACAATGACCCTGGAAGGAAGAAAGCCTTCTAGCTTCTAAAACCATGAGCCAATAAATTCCTGTTGTTAAGCCAACCCTCTGTATAGCATTTGTTCTAGCAGCTAGGAAACTATAACGGCATGCTAAGTAAGAAGTCACAGGAAAATTTAATAAGCTTGCTTTCATGGTAGCATTTTTATTCTTTAGTGAATAATATTACATTATGCATGCTGAGATCTCATTGAAATAAAGGAAAAATACTTTTTAATATAACTTGAAAACATAATTGCAAATATAAAAGAAATACAGCAGTAAATAATTAAGCAAATTCTCCAAAGAAAGCAAAAATAACTTTAGCCAAAGTCAAAATTATGGGAGAAAGTATTAAAGCAAGGTCATTTTTGATTGATGTAAGGCAACATCTAAACTGAAGGCATAACAGATCCACTATTACAGGTTGAATAATATAGCATCAAAATATATCAACAGAAAAAAATTTTAAAATAAAAAGAGAAACAGATATAAAGACAATAGCATAAGGATTTAAGTCTATTATCAGTTGATAAATAACAAATAAAAGACATAAAACATAGAGAATATTTATGTGTTGTTTTTAATAAAATAGAATAAATTCCAAACATTACATTGTTTTAACAACAAATAATATGCCTGCTTCTCAACAGTTAATGGAACAATTATAAACACTGATAAAATATCTGGCAGCAAAAATAAAGCTATATATTTGACAAAACAGAGATTTAAAAACTCAAAATAACTGTTTTGTCAATTACAAACTACTTAGAAAATAACAAAAATGAAAACAACACAACCTAAAGAATACATTGAACTGTACTTATAGTTAAATTTATGGACTTTATTTTGATTATTAATAAAGAGAATAAATAATTAAAAATACTCATCAAAGTCATATGCTTAAATACTTTTAGTATTAAAATATAGAGAAAATGAGTGAACACAACATTAATTCAAGAACTTTTGAAAGAGGAAAAAAAAGACCTAAGGAAAACAAGCAGAAGGCAATAATTAAATAAAAGTAAAATGCAGAGGAGGCGGGGCAAGATGGCAGACTGGTGAGCTGTAAGTTTTAGTTACTCCTCCAGGAAAGTAGGTAAAAAGCCAGGAACTGCGTGGACTGGACACCACAGAGCAATCTGTCTTTGGGCATACTTCATACAACACTCATGAAAACGTGGAACTGCTGAGATCAGCGAAATCTGTAAGTTTTTGCGGCCAGGGGACCCGCGCCCCTCCCTGCCAGGCTCAGTTCCCGGGGGAGGAGGGGCTGTCAGCTCCGGGAAAGAGAAGGGAGAACTGCAGTGGCTGCTCTTATCGGAAACTCATTCTACTGATTCAAACTCCAACCATAGATAGACTGAGACCAGACACCAGAGACTCTGAGAGCAGCCAGCCCAGCAGAGAGGAGACAGGCATAGAAAAAAAACAACACGAAAAACTCCAAAATAAAAGCAGAGGATTTTTGGAGTTCTGGTGAACACAGAAAGGGGAAGGGCGGAGCTCAGGCCTTGAGGCACATATGCAAATCCCGAAGCAAAGCTGATCTCTCTGCCCTGTGGACCTTTCCTTAATGGCCCTGGTTGCTTTGTCTATTAGCATTTCAATAACCCATTAGATCTCTGAGGAGGGCCGCTTTTTTGTTTTTTGTTTTTTGTTTTTTTTAAATCCTTTTTTCTTTTTCTAAAACAATTACTCTAAGAAGCCCAATACAGAAAGCTTCAAAGAATTGCAATTTGGGCACGTCAAGTCAAGAGCAGAACTAAGAGAGCTCTGAGACAAAAGGCAATAATCCAGTGGCTGAGAAAATTCACTAAACAACACAACTTCCCAAGAAAAGGGGGGTGTCCACTCACAGCCACCATTCTGGTGGACAGGAAACACTCCTGCCCTTCGCCAGCCCCATAGCCCAGAGCTGCCCCAGACAACCCAGTGTGACGGAAGTGCTTCAAATAACAGGCACACACCACAAAACTGGGCGTGGACATTAGCCTTCCCTGCAACCTCAGCTGAATGTCCCAGAGCTGGGAAGGTGGAGCAGTGTGAATTAACAAAGCCCCATTCAGCCATCATTTGAGCAGACTGGGAGCCTCCCTACACAGCCCAGCAGCCCAGAACTGCCCTGTGGGGACGGCACTCACCTGTGACATAGCACAGTCATCCCTCAACAGAGGACCCGGGGTGCACAGCCTGGAAGAGGGGCCCACTTGCAAGTCTCAGGAGCCATACGCCAATACCAAAGATTTGTGGGTCAATGGCAGAGACAAACTGTGGCAGGACTGAACTGAAGGATTAGACTATTGCAGCAGCTTTAAAACTCTAGGATCACCAGGGAGATTTGATTGTTAGGGCCACCCCCCCTCCCCGACTGCCCAGAAACACGCCCCACATACAGGGCAGGCAACACCAACTACACACGCAAGCTTGGTACACCAATTGGGCCCCACAAGACTCACTCCCCCACTCACCAAAAAGGCTAAGCAGGGGAGAACTGGCTTGTGGAGAACAGGTGGCTCGTGGACGCCACCTGCTGGTTAGTTAGAGAAAGTGTACTCCACGAAGCTGTAGATCTGATAAATTAGAGATAAGGACTTCAATAGGTCTACAAACCCTAAAAGAACCCTATCAAGTTCAGCAAATGCCACGAGGCCAAAAACAACAGAAAATTATAAAGCATATGAAAAAACCAGACGATATGGATAACCCAAGCCCAAGCACCCAAATCAAAAGACCAGAAGAGACACAGCACCTAGAGCAGCTACTCAAAGAACTAAAGATGAACAATGAGACCATAGTACGGGATATGAAGGAAATCAAGAAGACCCTAGAAGAGCATAAAGAAGACATTGCAAGACTAAATAAAAAAATGGATGATCTTATGGAAATTAAAGAAACTGTTGACCAAATTAAAAAGATTCTGGACACTCATAGTACAAGACTAGAGGAAGTTGAACAACGAATCAGTGACCTCGAAGATGACAGAATGGAAAATGAAAGCATAAAAGAAAGAATGGGGAAAAAAAATTGAAAAACTCGAAATGGACCTCAGGGATATGATAGATAATATGAAACGTCCGAATATAAGACTCATTGGTGTCCCAGAAGGGGAAGAAAAGGGTAAAGGTCTAGGAAGAGTATTCAAAGAAATTGTTGGGGAAAACTTCCCAAATCTTCTAAACAACATAAATACACAAATCATAAATGCTCAGCGAACTCCAAATAGAATAAATCCAAAAAAACCCACTCCGAGACATATACTGATCACACTGTCAAACATAGAAGAGAAGGAGCAAGTTCTGAAAGCAGCAAGAGAAAAGCAATTCACCACATACAAAGGAAACAGCATAAGACTAAGTAGTGACTACTCAGCAGCCACCATGGAGGCGAGAAGGCAGTGGCATGATATATTTAAAATCCTGAGTGAGAGGAATTTCCAGCCAAGAATACTTTATCCAGCAAAGCTCTCCTTCAAATTTGGGGGAGAGCTTAAATTTTTCACAGACAAAGAAATGCTGAGAGAATTTGCTAACAAGAGACCTGCCCTACTGGAGATACTAAAGGGAGCCCTACAGACAGAGAAACAAAGACAGGACAGAGAGACTTGGAGAAAGGTTCAGTACTAAAGAGATTCGGTATGGGTAAAATAAAGGATATTAATAGAGAGAGGGGAAAATATGGCAAACATAAACCAAAGGATAAGATGGCCGATTCAAGAAATGCCTTCACGGTTTTAATGTTGAATGTAAATGGATTAAACTCCCCAATTAAAAGATATAGATTCACAGAATGGATCAAAAAAAATGAACCATCAATATGTTGCATACAAGAGACTCATCTTAGACACAGGGACACAAAGAAACTGAAAGTGAAAGGATGGAATAAAATATTTCATGCAAGCTACAGCCAAAAGAAAGCAGGTGTAGCAATATTAATCTCAGATAAAATAGACTTCAAATGCAGGGATGTTTTGAGAGACAAAGAAGGCCACTACATACTAATAAAAGGGGCAATTCAGCAAGAAGAAATAACAATCGTAAATGTCTATGCACCCAATCAAGGTGCCACAAAATACATGAGAGAAACATTGGCAAAACTAAAGGAAGCAATTGATGTTTCCACAATAATTGTGGGAGACTTCAACACATCACTCTCTCCTATAGATAGATCAACCAGACAGAAGACCAATAAGGAAATTGACAACCTAAACAATCTGATAAATGAATTAGATTTAACAGACATATACAGGACATTACATCCCAAATCACCAGGATACACATACTTTTCTAGTGCTCACGGAACTTTCTCCAGAATAGATCATATGCTGGGACATAAAACAAGCCTCAATAAATTTAAAAAGATTGAAATTATTCAAAGCACATTCTCTGACCACAATGGAATACAATTAGAAGTCAATAACCATCAGAGACTTAGAAAATTCACAAATACCTGGAGGTTAAACAACACACTCCTAAACAATCAGTGGGTTAAAGAAGAAATAGCAAGAGAAATTGCTAAATATATAGAGACGAATGAAAATGAGAACACAACATACCAAAACCTATGGGATGCAGCAAAAGCAGTGCTGAGGGGGAAATTTATAGCACTAAACGCATATATTAAAAAGGAAGAAAGAGCCAAAATCAAAGAACTGATGGATCAACTGAAGAAGCTAGAAAATGAACAGCAAACCAACCCTAAACCAAGTAGAAGAAAAGAAATAACAAGGATTAAAGCAGAAATAAATGACATAGAGAACAAAAAAAAATAGAGAGGATAAATATCACCAAAAGTTGGTTCTTTGAGAAGATCAACAAGATTGACAAGCCCCTAGCTAGACTGACAAAATCAAAAAGAGAGAAGACCCATATAAACAAAATAATGAATGAAAAAGGTGACATAACTGCAGATCCTGAAGAAATTAAAAAAATTATAAGAGGATATTATGAACAACGGTATGGCAACAAACTGGATAATGTAGAAGAAATGGACAATTTCCTGGAAACATATGAACAACCTAGACTGACCAGAGAAGAAATGGAAGACCTCAACCAACCCATCACAAGCAAAGAGATCCAATCACTCATCAAAAATCTTCCCACAAGTAAATGCCCAGGGCCAGATGGCTTCACAGGGGAATTCTACCAAACTTTCCAGAAAGAACTGACACCAATCTTACTCAAACTCTTTCAAAACATTGAAAAAAATGGAACACTACCTAACTCATTTTATGAAGCTAACATCAATCTAATACCAAAACCAGGCAAAGATGCTACAAAAAAGGAAAACTACCGGCCAATCTCCCTAATGAATATAGATGCAAAAATCCTCAACAAAATACTTGCAAATTGAATCCAAAGACACATTAAAAAAATCATACACCATGACCAAGTGGGGTTCATTCCAGGCATGCAAGGATGGTTCAACATAAGAAAAACAATCAATGTATTACAACACATTAAAAACTCAAAAGGAAAAAATCAAGTGATCATCTCAATAGATGCTGAAAAAGCATTTGACAAAATCCAACTTCCCTTTTTGATAAAAACACTTCAAAAGGTAGGAATTAAAGGAAACTTCCTCAACATGATAAAGAGCATATATGAAAAACCCACAGCCAGCATAGTACTCAATGGTGAGAGACTGAAAGCCTTCCCTCTAAGATCAGGAACAAGACAAGGATGCCCGCTGTCACCACTGTTATTCAACATTGTGCTGGAAGTGCTAGCCAGGGCAATCCGGCAAGACAAAGAAATAAAAGGCATCCAAATTGGAAAAGAAGAAGTAAAACTGTCATTGTTTGCAGATGATATGATCTTATATCTAGAAAACCCTGAGAAATCGACGATACAGCTACTAGAGCTAATAAACAAATTTAGCAAAGTAGCGGGATACAAGATTAATGCACATAAGTCAGTAATGTTTCTATATGCTAGAAATGAACAAACTGAAGAGACACTCAAGAAAAAGATACCATTTTCAATAGCAACTAAAAAAATCAAGTACCTAGGAATAAACTTAACCAAAGATGTAAAAGACCTATACAAAGAAAACTACATAACTCTACTAAAAGAAATAGAAGGGGACCTTAAAAGATGGAAAAATATTCCATGTTCATGGATAGGAAGGCTAAATGTCATTAAGATGTCAATTCTACCGAAACTCATCTACAGATTCAATTCAATCCCAATCAAAATACCAACAACCTACTTTGCAGACTTGGAAAAGCTAGTTATCAAATTTATTTGGAAAGGGAAGATGCCTCGAATTGCTAAAGACACTCTAAAAAAGAAAAACGAAGTGGGAGGACTTACACTCCCTGACTTTGAAGCTTATTATAAAGCCACAGTTGCCAAAACAGCATGGTACTGGCACAAAGATAGACATATAGATCAATGGAATCGAATTGAGAATTCAGAGATAGACCCTCAGATCTATGGCCAACTGATCTTTGATAAGGCCCCCAAAGACACCGAACTGAGCCATAATGGTCTTTTCAACAAATGGGGCTGGGAGAGTTGGATATCCATATCCAAAAGAATGAAAGAGGACCCCTACCTCACCCCCTACACAAAAATTAACTCAAAATGGACCAAAGATCTCAATATAAAAGAAAGTACCATAAAACTCCTAGAAGATAATGTAGGAAAACATCTTCAAGACCTTGTATTAGGCGGCCACTTCCTAGACTTTACACCCAAAGCACAAGCAACAAAAGAGAAAATAGATAAATGGGAACTCCTCAAGCTTAGAAGTTTCTGCACCTCAAAGGAATTTCTCAAAAAGGTAAAGAGGCAGCCAACTCAATGGGAAAAAATTTTTGGAAACCATGTATCTGACAAAAGACTGATATCTTGCATATACAAAGAAATCCTACAACTCAATGACAATAGTACAGACGGCCCAATTATAAAATGGGCAAAAGATATGAAAAGACAGTTCTCTGAAGAGGAAATACAAATGGCCAAGAAACACATGAAAAAATGTTCAGCTTCGAGGGCGGGGCAAGATGGCAGACTGGTGAGCTCTATGTTTTAGTTACTCCTCCAGGAAAGTAGGTAAAAAGCCAGGAACTGCGTGGACTGGACACCACAGAGCAATCTGTCTTTGGGCATACTTCATACAACACTCATGAAAACGTGGAACTGCTGAGATCAGCGAAATCTGTAAGTTTTTGCGGCCAGGGGACCCGCGCCCCTCCCTGCCAGGCTCAGTCCCGGGGGAGGAGGGGCTGTCAGCTCCAGGAAGGAGAAGGGAGAATTGCAGTGGCTGCTCTTACCGGAAACTTATTCTACTGATTCAAACTCCAACCATAGATAGACTGAGGCCAGACACCAGAGACTCTGAGAGCAGCCAGCCCAGCAGAGAGGAGACAGGCATAGAAAAAAAAACAACACGAAAAACTCCAAAATAAAAGCAGAGGATTTTTGGAGTTCTGGTGAACACAGAAAGGGGAAGGGCGGAGATCAGGCCTTGAGGCGCATATGCAAATCCCGAAGCAAGGCTGATCTCTCTGCCCTGGGCACCTTTCCTTAATGGCCCTGGTTGCTTTGTCTATTAGCATTTCAATAACCCATTAGATCTCTGAGGAGGGCCGGTTTTTTTTTTTTTCTTTTTTTTTTTTTTTTTTTTTTAAATCCTTTTTGCTTTTTCTAAAACAATTACTCTAAGAAGCTCAATACAGAAAGCTTCAAAGAATTGCAATTTGAGCACGTCAAGTCAAGAGCAGAACTAAGAGAGCTCTGAGACAAAAGGCAATAATCCAGTGGCTGAGAAAATTCACTAAACAACACAACTTCCCAAGAAAAGGGGGGTGTCCGCTCACTGCCACCATCCTGGTGAACAGGAAACACTCCTGCCCATCGCCAGCCCCATAGCCCAGAGCTGCCCCAGACAACCCAGTGTGACGGAAGTGCTTCAAATAACAGACACACACCACAAAACTGGGCGTGGACATTAGCCTTCCCTGCAACCTCAGCTGAATGTCCCAGAGCTGGGAAGGGGGAGCAGTGTGAATTAACAGAGCCCCATTCAGCCATCATTTGAGCAGACTGAGAGCCTCCCAACACAGCCCAGCAACCCAGAACTGCCCTGGGGGGACGGCACTCACCTGTGACATAGCACAGTCATCCCTCAACAGAGGACCCGGGGTGCACAGCCTGGAAGAGGGGCCCACTTGCAAGTCTCAGGAGCCATACGCCAATACCAAAGACTTGTGGGTCAGTGGCAGAGACAAACTGTGGCAGGACTGAACTGAAGGATTAGACTATTGCAGTAGCTTTAAAACTCTAGGATCATCAGGGAGATTTGATTGTTAGGGCCACCCCCCCTCCCCGACTGCCCAGAAACACACCCCACATACAGGGCAGGCAACACCAACTACACATGCAAGCTTGGTACACCAATTGGGCCCCACAAGACTCACTCCCCCACTCACCAAAAAGGCTAAGCAGGGGAGAACTGGCTTGTGGAGAACAGGTGGCTCGTGGACGCCACCTGCTGGTTAGTTAGAGAAAGTGTACTCCACGAAGCTGTAGATCTGATAAATTAGAGATAAGGACTTCAACTGGTCTACAAACCCTAAAAGAACCCTATCAAGGTCAGCAAATGCCACGAGGCCAAAAACAACAGAAAATTATAAAGCATATGAAAAAACCAGACGATATGGATAACCCAAGCCCAAGCACCCAAATCAAAAGACCAGAAGAGACACACCTAGAGCAGCTACTCAAAGAACTAAAGATGAACAATGAGACCCTAGTACGGGATATGAAGGAAATCAAGAAGACCCTAGAAGAGCATAAAGAAGACATTGCAAGACTAAATAAAAAAATGGATGATCTTATGGAAATTAAAGAAACTGTTGACCAAATTAAAAAGATTCTGGACACTCATAGTACAAGACTAGAGGAAGTTGAACAACGAATCAGTGACCTGGAAGATGACAGAATGGAAAATGAAAACATAAAAGAAAGAATGGGGAAAAAAATTGAAAAACTCGAAATGGACCTCAGGGATATGATAGATAATATGAAACGTCCGAATATAAGACTCATTGGTGTCCCAGAAGGGGAAGAAAAGGGTAAAGGTCTAGGAAGAGTATTCAAAGAAATTGTTGGGGAAAACTTCCCAAATCTTCTAAACAACATAAATACACAAATCATAAATGCTCAGCGAACTCCAAATAGAATAAATCCAAAAAAACCCACTCCGAGACATATACTGATCACACTGTCAAACATAGAAGAGAAGGAGCAAGTTCTGAAAGCAGCAAGAGAAAAGCAATTCACCACATACAAAGGAAACAGCATAAGACTAAGTAGTGACTACTCAGCAGCCACCATGGAGGCGAGAAGGCAGTGGCACGATATATTTAAAATTCTGAGTGAGAGAAATTTCCAGCCAAGAATACTATATCCAGCAAAGCTCTCCTTCAAATTTGGGGGAGAGCTTAAATTTTTCACAGACAAAGAAATGCTGAGAGAATTTGCTAACAAGAGACCTGCCCTACTGGAGATACTAAAGGGAGCCCTACAGACAGAGAAACAAAGACAGGACAGAGAGACTTGGAGAAAGGTTCAGTACTAAAGAGATTCGGTATGGGTACAATAAAGGATATTAATAGAGAGAGGGAAAAATATGGCAAACATAATCCAAAGGATAAGATGGCCGATTCAAGAAATGCCTTCACGGTTTTAACGTTGAATGTAAATGGATTAAACTCCCCAATTAAAAGATATAGATTCGCAGAATGGATCAAAAAAAATGAACCATCAATATGTTGCATACAAGAGACTCATCTTAGACACAGGGACACAAAGAAACTGAAAGTGAAAGGATGGAAAAAAATATTTCATGCAAGCTACAGCCAAAAGAAAGCAGGTGTAGCAATATTAATCTCAGATAAAATAGACTTCAAATGCAGGGATGTTTTGAGAGACAAAGAAGGCCACTACATACTAATAAAAGGGGCAATTCAGCAAGAAGAAATAACAATCGTAAATGTCTATGCACCCAATCAAGGTGCCACAAAATACATGAGAGAAACATTGGCAAAACTAAAGGAAGCAATTGATGTTTCCACAATAATTGTGGGAGACTTCAACACATCACTCCCTCCTATAGATAGATCAACCAGACAGAAGACCAATAAGGAAATTGAAAACCTAAACAATCTGATAAATGAATTAGATTTAACAGACATCTACAGGACATTACATCCCAAATCAACAGGATACACATACTTTTCTAGTGCTCACGGAACTTTCTCCAGAATAGATCATATGCTGGGACATAAAACAAGCCTCAATAAATTTAAAAAGATTGAAATTATTCAAAGCACATTCTCTGACCACAATGGAATACAATTAGAAGTCAATAACCATCAGAGACTTAGAAAATTCACAAATACCTGGAGGTTAAACAACACACTCCTAAACAATCAGTGGGTTAAAGAAGAAATAGCAAGAGAAATTGCTAAATATATAGAGACGAATGAAAATGAGAACACAACATACCAAAACCTATGGGATGCAGCAAAAGCAGTGCTAAGGGGGAAATTTATAGCACTAAACGCATATATTAAAAAGGAAGAAAGAGCCAAAATCAAAGAACTAATGGATCAACTGAAGAAGCTAGAAAATGAACAGCAAACCAATCCTAAACCAAGTACAAGAAAAGAAATAACAAGGATTAAAGCAGAAATAAATGACATAGAGAACAAAAAAACAATAGAAAGGATAAATATCACCAAAAGTTGGTTCTTTGAGAAGATCAACAAGATTGACAAGCCCCTAGCTAGACTGACAAAATCAAAAAGAGAGAAGACCCATATAAACAAAATAATGAATGAAAAAGGTGACATAACTGCAGATCCTGAAGAAATTAAAAAATTATAAGAGGATATTATGAACAACTGTATGGCAACAAACTGGATAATGTAGAAGAAATGGACAATTTCCTGGAAACATATGAACAACCTAGACTGACCAGAGAAGAAATAGAAGACCTCAACCAACCCATCACAAGCAAAGAGATCCAATCAGTCATCAAAAATCTTCCCACAAATAAATGCCCAGGGCCAGATGGCTTCACAGGGGAATTCTACCAAACTTTCCAGAAAGAACTGACACCAATCTTACTCAAACTCTTTCAAAACATTGAAAAAAATGGAACACTACCTAACTCATTTTATGAAGCTAACATCAATCTAATACCAAAACCAGGCAAAGATGCTACAAAAAAGGAAAACTACCGGCCAATCTCCCTAATGAATATAGATGCAAAAATCCTCAACAAAATACTTGCAAATCGAATCCAAAGACACATTAAAAAAATCATACACCATGACCAAGTGGGGTTCATTCCAGGCATGCAAGGATGGTTCAACATAAGAAAAACAATCAATATATTACAACACATTAAAAACTCGAAAGGGAAAAATCAATTGATCATCTCAATAGATGCTGAAAAAGCATTTGACAAAATCCAACATCCCTTTTTGATAAAAACACTTCAAAAGGTAGGAATTGAAGGAAACTTCCTCAACATGATAAAGAGCATATATGAAAAACCCACAGCCAGCATAGTACTCAATGGTGAGAGACTGAAAGCCTTCCCTCTAAGATCAGGAACTACACAAGGATGCCCGCTGTCACCACTGTTATTCAACATTGTGCTGGAAGTGCTAGCCAGGGCAATCCGGCAAGACAAAGAAATAAAAGGCATCCAAATTGGAAAAGAAGAAGTAAAACTGTCATTGTTTGCAGATGATATGATCTTATATCTAGAAAACCCTGAGAAATCAACGATACACCTACTAGAGCTAATAAACAAATTTAGCAAAGTAGCGGGATACAAGATTAATGCACATAAGTCAGTAATGTTTCTATATGCTAGAAATGAACAAACTGAAGAGACACTCAAGAAAAAGATACCATTTTCAATAGCAACTAAAAAAATCAAGTACCTAGGAATAAACTTAACCAAAGATGTAAAAGACCTATACAAAGAAAACTACATAACTCTACTAAAAGAAATAGAAGGGGACCTTAAAAGATGGAAAAATATTCCATGTTCATGGATAGGAAGGCTAAATGTCATTAAGATGTCAATTCTACCCAAACTCATCTACAGATTCAATGCAATCCCAATCAAAATTCCAACAACCTACTTTGCAGACTTGGAAAAGCTAGTTATCAAATTTATTTGGAAAGGGAAGATGCCTCGAGTTGCTAAAGACACTTTAAAAAAGAAAAACGAAGTGGGAGGACTTACACTCCCTGACTTTGAAGCTTATTATAAAGCCACAGTTGCCAAAACAGCATGCTACTGGCTCACAGATAGACATATAGATCAATGGAATCGAATTGAGAATTCAGAGATAGACCCTCAGATCTATGGCCGACTGATCTTTGATAAGGCCCCCAAAGTCACCGAACTGAGCCATAATGGTCTTTTCAACAAATGGGGCTGGGAGAGTTGGATATCCATATCCAAAAGAATGAAAGAGGACCCCTACCTCACCCCCTACACAAAAATTAACTCAAAATGGACCAAAGATCTCAATATAAAAGAAAGTACCATAAAACTCCTAGAAGATAATGTAGGAAAACATCTTCAAGACCTTGTATTAGGAGGCCACTTCCTAGACTTTACACCCAAAGCACAAGCAACAAAAGAGAAAATAGATAAATGGGAACTCCTCAAGCTTAGAAGTTTCTGCACCTCAAAGGAATTTCTCAAAAAGGTAAAGAGGCAGCCAACTCAATGGGAAAAAATTTTTGGAAACCATGTATCTGACAAAAGACTGATATCTTGCATATACAAAGAAATCCTACAACTCAATGACAATAGTACAGACAGCCCAATTATAAAATGGGCAAAAGATATGAAAAGACAGTTCTCTGAAGAGGAAATACAAATGGCCAAGAAACACATGAAAAAATGTTCAGCTTCACTAGCTATTAGAGAGATGCAAATTAAGACCACAATGAGATACCATCTAACACCGGTTAGAATGGCTGCCATTAAACAAACAGGAAACTACAAATGCTGGAGGGGATGTGGAGAAATTGGAACTCTTATTCATTGTTGGTGGGACTGTATAATGGTTCAGCCACTCTGGAAATCAGTCTGGCAGTTCCTTAGAAAACTAGAGATAGAGCTACCATTCGATCCAGCGATTGCACTTCTCGGGATATACCCGGAAGATCGGAAAGCAGTGACACGAACAGATATCTGCACGCCAATGTTCATAGCAGCATTATTCACAATTGCCAAGAGATGGAAACAACCCAAATGTCCATTAACAGATGAGTGGATAAATAAAATGTGGTATATACACACGATGGAATACTACGCGGCAGTAAGAAGGAACGATCTGGTGAAACATATGACAACATGGATGAACCTTGAAGACATAATGCTGAGCGAAATAAGCCAGGCACAAAAAGAGAAATATTATATGCTACCACTAATGTGAACTTTGAAAAATGTAAAACAAATGGTTTATAATGTAGAATGTAGGGGAACTAGCAGTAGAGAGCAATTAAGGAAGGGGGAACAATAATCCAAGAAGAACAGATAAGCTATTTAACGTTCTGGGGATGCCCAGAAATGACTATGGTCTGTTAATTTCTGATGGATGTAGTAGGAACAAGTTCACTGAAATGTTGCTGTATTATGTAACTTTCTTGGGGTAAAGTAGGAACATGTTGGAAGTTAAGCAGTTATCTTAGGTTAGTTGTCTTTTTCTTACTCCCTTGCTATGGTCTCTTTGAAATGTTCTTTTATTGTATGTTTGTTTTCTTTTTAACTTTTTTTTTCATACAGTTGATTTTAAAAAAGAAGGGAAAGTTAAAAAAAAAAAAAAAAAAAAGAAAAAAGACAAACAAGGAAAAAAAAAAAAAACAAAAAACGATGTAGTGCCCCCTTGAGGAGCCTGTGGAGAATGCAGGGGTATTCGCCTACCCCACCTCCATGGTTGCTAACATGACCACAGACATAGGGGACTGGTGGTTTGATGGGTTGAGCCCTCTACCATAAGTTTTACCCTTGGGAAGACGGTTGCTGCAAAGGAGAGGCTAGGCCTCCCTGTATTTGTGCCTAAGAGTGTCCTCCTGAATGCCTCTTTGTTGCTCAGATGTGGCCCTCTCTCTCTGGCTAAGCCAACTTGAAAGGTGAAATCACTGCCCTCCCCCCTACGTGGGATCAGACACCCAGGGAAGTGAATCTCCCTGGCAACGTGGAATATGACTCCCGGGGAGGAATGTAGACCCGGCATCGTGGGATGGAGAACATCTTCTTGACCAAAAGGGGGATGTGAAAGGAAATGAAATAAGCTTCAGTGGCAGAGAGATTCCAAAACGAGCCGAGAGATCACTCTGGTGGGCACTCTTACGCACACTTTAGACAACCTTTTTTAGGTTCTAAAGAATTGGGGTAGCTGGTGGTGGATACCTGAAACTATTAAACTACAACCCAGAACCCATGAATCTCGAAGACAGTTGTATAAAAATGTAGCTTATGAGGGGTGACAGTGGGATTGGGAATGCCATAAGGACCAAACTCCACTTTGTCTAGTTTATGGATCGATGTGTAGAAAAGTAGGGGAAGCAAACAAACAGACAAAGGTACCTAGTGTTCTTTTTTACTTCAATTGCTCTTTTTTCACTCTAATTATTATTCTTGTTATTTTTGTGTGTGTGCTAATGAAGGTGTCAGGGATTGATTTAGGTGATGAATGTACAACTATGTAATGGTACTGTAAACAATTGAAAGTACAATTTGTTTTGTATGACTGCGTGGTATGTGAATATATCTCAATAAAATGATGATTAAAAAAAAAAAAAAAATGTTCAGCTTCACTAGCTATTAGAGAGATGCAAATTAAAACCACAATGAGATACCATCTAACACCGGTTAGAATGGCTGCCATTAAACAAACAGGAAACTACAAATGCTGGAGGGGATGTGGAGAAATTGGAACTCTTATTCATTGTTTGTGGGACTGTATAATGGTTCAGCCACTCTGGAAGTCAGTCTGGCGGTTCCTTAGAAAACTAGATATAGAGCTACCATTCGATCCAGCGATTGCACTTCTCGGTATATACCCGGAAGATCGGAAAGCAGTGACACGAACAGATATCTGCACGCCGATGTTCATAGCAGCATTATTCACAATTGCCAAGAGATGGAAACAATCGAAATGTCCTTCAACAGATGAGTGGATAAATAAAATGTGGTATATACACACGATGGAATACTACGCAGCAGTAAGAAGGAACGATCTCGTGAAACATATGACAACATGGATGAACCTTGAAGACATAATGCTGAGCGAAATAAGCCAGGCACAAAAAGAGAAATATTATATGCTACCACTAACGTGAACTTTGAAAAATGTAAAACAAATGGTTTATAATGTAGAGTGTGGGGGAACTAGCGGTAGAGGGCAGTTAAGGAAGGGGGAACAATAATCCAAGAAGAACAGATAAGCTATTTAACGTTCTGGGGATGCCCAGAAATGACTATGGTCTGTTAATTTCTGATGGATGTAGTAGGAACAAGTTCAGTGAAATGTTGCTATATTACGTAACTTTCTTGGGGTAAAGTAGGAACATGTTGGAAGTTAAGCAGTTATCTTAGGTTAGTTGTCTTTTTCTTACTCCCTTGTTATGGTCTCTTTGAAATGTTCTTTTATTGTATGTTTGTTTTCTTTTTAACTTTTTTTTCATACAGTTGATTTAAAAAAGAAGGGAAAGTTAAAAAAAGAAAAAAAAATGAAAAAAGACAAACAAGGAAAAAAAAAAAAAAGATGTAGTGCCCCCTTGAGGAGCCTGTGGAGAATGCAGGGGTATTCGCCTACCCCACCTCCATGGTTGCTAACATGACCACAGACATAGGGGACTGGTGGTTTGATGGGTTGAGCCCTCTACCATAAGTTTTACCCTTGGGAAGACGGTTGCTGCAAAGGAGAGGCTAGGCCTCCCTGTATTTGTGCCTAAGAGTGTCCTCCTGAATGCCTCTTTGTTGCTCAGATGTGGCCCTCTCTCTCTGGCTAAGCCAACTTGAAAGGTGAAATCACTGCCCTCCCCCCTACGTGGGATCAGACACCCAGGGAAGTGAATCTCCCTGGCAACGTGGAATATGACTCCCGGGGAGGAATGTAGACCCGGCATTGTAGGATGGAGAACATCTTCTTGACCAAAAGGGGGATGTGAAAGGAAATGAAATAAGCTTCAGTGGCAGAGAGATTCCAAAATGAGCCGAGAGATCACTCTGGTGGGCACTCTTACGCACACTTTAGACAACCTTTTTTAGGTTCTAAAGAATTGGGGTAGCTGGTGGTGGATACCTGAAACTATTAAACTACAACCCAGAACCCATGAATCTCGAAGACAGTTGTATAAAAATGTAGCTTATGAGGGGTGACAATGGGATTGGGAGGGCCATAAGGACCAAACTCCACTTTGTCTAGTTTATGGATGGATGTGTAGAAAAGTAGGGGAGGGAAACAAACAGACAAAGGTACCCAGTGTTCTTTTTTACTTCAATTGCTCTTTTTCACTCTAATTATTATTCTTGTTATTTTTGTGTGTGTGCTAATGAAGTTGTCAGGGATTGATTTAGGTGATGAATGTACAACTATGTAATGGTACTGTAAACAATCAAAAGTACAATTTGTTTTGTATGACTGCGTGGTATGTGAATATATCTCAAAAAAATGATGATTAAAAAAAAAAAAAAAGTAAAAGGGCATAATGCCTACAGCTTACTCTCAAATGGTTCAGAAAAAAACAAAATAATTTGTGTATATATATGGGGGGAGAGAGAGAGAGAGAGAGAGAGAGAGAGAAAGAGAGAGGGAGAGGGAGCCCAGAAAATCAAATGTGGTAAATGTTTACATTTGGGTAAAGCTGCGTGAAGGATATACAGGAACTAACACATAAAAGCCTAATATAAACAAATATACATATAATACATAAAAAAAAAAAAAAAAAAAGTAAAATGCAGAAAAAGAAAGGAATTAAAAAAAAAAAAAAAGCTGGTCCTTTGAAAGAAAAACAATTGACCAACCTCTCAGAAATCTAATGAAAAAAAGCAACAAATTTCAAAACAATAAAGGAAATATGACCATAGCTAAAAAGGAAATATGGAAACTTTCAAAGATCATTACCCATATACGCTTACAAATAAATTGAAAATCTCAACAAACAGATGATTTTCTGGGGAAATGTAAATTATCGAAACTGACTAATGAAGTAGAAAGCTTATATAAATCATTCATGTAGAGGAAAAATCTAGGAAAGATTCACCCACCAGAAAAATTTTAGAGCCAGTGCTAATATTCATAAATTCTCTCCTACTTTAAAGAAAGAAATAATTTTTTCTTACCTAATTCATTCCAGAATATTAGAAGGAGGAGACAAGGTTACCTGCTGAGCATGTGGCAGAGTTATGACACAATTCAACGATCTCCTACTTCAAAAGCCCAGGGATTTTTCACTGTCTAACAACAATATGATTCTCTCCAGTGTGACAAAACATGTATTTCTACAAAAATATGTTTCTCTTTCTAGTTTAAACCCATTATACAGGTGGGAATTCTAAAGCTCAGTGAAAACAAACAAACAAACAAAAACTTGCTCAAGGTCACTAAGTGAAGGAATCACATCTGCCTGTTTTCCACTACTAATTCTTTCCACTGCTTACTCACATCTCCCTCATTCTTTCCACTGCTTTGCACCATCCTCTGAGACCTGAATCCTAGAGCTCCAGCCAGCAGCCTATGCCCTGACAGTACTTGTGCAGTTACACTCACAACAGGCCACCCTCATTTGCTTTATATAACTACAATTAGCACTCAAGCCTTAATTCTATTTGATACTACAAACCTTGACTTCCTTCAAGTCAAAACAATCCAGTTACATATGGTTTAAACCTGGGTTTCTTTCAGGAAAATATTCAATCACTACATGGTTCTTCTAAAGACTTTTCCACCTTCCCCTCCCTTTTCTTTCTTGTCTCTTTAGGGTGATCTAAATTCTTGGAGCTCTGGGGTGAGGGAAAGGCACTTGCACAGCCTCCAGGCATAGCTGGAGGGACCTCTGGTCCCTGACCACTTCTCTGCTGGTGTACACAGCTCATGCTGGCTCAGGCAAGGCGTGAATTACCATTTTCATTTACCAACTTTGGCCACTTTCTATTCATCCTCTGCTACAGTATCACCTCACCCCACATGTCCAGCACCCTTAGCAGGCATACCAGCTCTCATCTTTGTAGCTCTTTTCTTGCACCACTGATTGGATTTCTTCCTTACTATGTAGAAAAGGAGACATGAAAGTCAATCTTTGGCCTACCCAGCCACCTATTCTACTCAGCTGCTGCTGTTCCACTTGAAATTGGCACCTAAACAGTCCTGCCATAGCTCCACAGAAGAGGCAAGTCATTTACCTTCTGGAGTTTTACTAGCTTTTGGCTCTGGGAAGTGGCTGATTAATGAGCAATTCTCAGAAACCCATTGCATTGAACACTAATACCTACACAATGAAATCTCCATTCTCCAACCCTCTGAGCAGGTCCTAGTTTCTACAAAAGTCCAGAACATATCATGGTAACTGAGAGGGACTTTGGACCAATCCCCAATCCCCAAATCCCTTGGAAATTCTCAGATATGGGATGAGTCCCCCTCAATAGTCTCTCCCTCTCTCTCTCTCTAATTTTATTGAGATTGTTCACATACTATACAATCATCTAAGGATCCAAAGTGCACAATAAATTGCCCAAGGTACCATCATACACCTGTGCCTCCATCACCACAGTTAATTTTTTCTTTCAATTTTTAGAACATTTTCATTACTCCAGAAAAGATATAAGGACAAAAAAGAAAACTCAAATCCTCCCATACCACTAACCACCCCTCCTCCATTATTGACTCATAGTATTGGTATAGTTCATTTTTTACTGTTGATGAAAGAATGTTAATATACTACTAACTGTAGTAAATAGTTTGCAATAGGAATATTTTTCCCTATATACCCCTTTATTATTAACTTCTAGTTACAGTGTCATACATTTGTTCTAGTTCATGAAAGAGATGTCTAATATTTGTACAGTTAATCACGGACATTGTCCACCACAAGATTCACTGTTTTATACATTCCCATATTTTAACATCCAACTTTTCTTCTGGCAACATATGTGACTCTGAGCTTCCCTTTTCCACCACATTTACACACCATTGATCACTGTTAGTTATTCTCACAGTAGCATGCTACTATAACCTCTGTCCGTTTCCAACCGTTTAAGTTCAACCTAGTTAAACATAATGCTCATAATAAGCAACCACTCCCTATTCTTTAGCCTCATTCTTATCCTGGTAACTTATATTTCATGTCTATAAGTTTACATATTATAATTAGTTCATATCAGTGAGACCATACAATATTTGTGCTTATGTGCCTGACTTATTTCACTCAATATAGTTCCCTCAATGTTTCTTCATCTACCTGTTTTTTTTTAAGACAGTTTTGTTCACCCACCATATATTCCACCGTAAGTAAACAATCAATGGTTCCCTGTATAATCACGTATTTATGCATTCACCAGCATCACCACTATCTATATAAGGACATCTCCATTTCTTTCACAAAGAAGGGGGAAGAGTCAAAGAAATAGAGAGAATAAAGAAAAAAAAATGACAGCTAAATGATTGTATTTTTTCCCCAATACCACCCCATTTTTAACACCTTGTAAGGATGACATTCATTTGTTCTCCCTCATGCAAGAACATATTTGTACATTTTATCACAATCATTGAGCACCCTAGGTTTCAGTGAGTTATAGAGTCCCAGTCTTCATCTTTCCTCTTTCCTTCTGGTGTCCCACATGCTCCTAACCTTCCTCTTTCAATCATACTCACAGTCATCTTTGTTCAGTGTACTTACATTGTTGTGCTACCATCACCCAAAATTGTGTTCCAAGCCTCTCACTCCTGTCTTTTCCTTTCTGTCTGCAGTGCTCCCTTTAGTATTTTCTGTAGAGCAGGTATCTTGTTCACAAACTCTCTCATTGTCTGTTTGTCAGAGAATATTTTAAACTCTCCCTCATATTTGAAGGACAGTTTTGCCAGGATAGGATTCTTCATTGGTGGTTTTTCTCTTTCAGTATTTTAAATATATCACACCACTTTCTTCTTGCCTTCATGGTTTCTAGTGAGAAATCCACAAATAGTCTTACCAAGCTTCCTTTGTATGTGATGGGTTGATTTTCTCTTGCTGCTTTCAGGATTCTCTTTGTCTTCAACATTTAACAATGTCTTGGCATAGGTCTATTCAGATCTATTTTGTTTGGGGTATGCTGTACTTCTTGGGTCTGTAATTAGTTATGTCTTTCATAAGAGATGGGAAATTTTCATTGATTATTTTCTCTATTGCTTCTGCCCTTTTGCCCTTCTCTTCTCCTTCTTGGACACCCATGACATGTACATTCCTGTGTTTCATGTTGTCATTCAATTCCCTGAGACGTTGCTCATATTTTTCCATTCTTTTTCCTATCTGTTCTTTCATGTGTAGGATTTCAGGTGTCTTGTTCTCCAGTTCCTGAGTATTTTCTTCTGCCTCTTGAATTCTGCTGTTGTATGTCTCCATTGTGTTTTTCATCTCTTGTGTTGTGCCTTTCATTTCCATAGATTCTGCCAGTAGTTTTTTCAAACTTTCAATTTCTACCTTATGTTCACCCAGTGTTTTCTTTACCACCTTCATCTCTTTTGCCGTATCTTCCTTGAGCTCATTGATTTGGTTTTTCATTTGATTTAGCATATATCTTTGAAAAGCTTTAATTGATTGTTTCATTAAAGTGAAACAATATCTCAACTGTATCTTAAATTTGTTCCTTTGACTGGACCATATCTTTGTTTTTCCTATTGTAATTTGTAGTTTTCTGTTGTCTAAGCATCTGGTTTCCTTGGTTACCCAAAGCAGATTTTCCCAGACCAGAATGGGTCCAGGTCTCAGAATGAGGTTATATTCAGGGATTGTCTTAGAAGAATGATAGACTTTCCTGTGAGGCCTTTAGCTGCTGTGCTTTTCCTAATCTGCCCAGTAGGTGGCACCTGTCAGCCTGTTGCTCCCAACTGGTGTAAGGTAGTGTGGCCCCTTTAGTTTCTATTTTTGCTGTTTTCCCTCAGGGTCTGGGGTCTGAGTCCAGAAGGGAAAGCCAGCCTGGTCCCCACCTCCTTCCTATTAGGGAAGATATACCCCCTAGGGAGTTATCTTCTGCATTTGAATTGATGCTTCTGTTATCTCTACCCCTGTCTGGGTCAGAGTGTTGTGAACTGAAAATGGCTGAGGCTCTCTCCACTGAACAACTCAGGTTGAGAAAGAGAGAAAGGGAAAGAAGTTCCCTTTTCAGAGCCAGTTCATAACCCCCCAGTTTTGCCTGTTGGTCAGAGAGAGCCCCTGGTCTTTCTGGCTCTTTAAGGTCAGTCATCTCTAAAAGACTTCATCTGCTTGTTAGGGGCTTTGTCTGTATTTGTAGCTTGTATTCAGCAGTCCACATTTGTTAATTAAAACACCAGTTGGAGCTGAGGTGGGCTATATTTTCTGGTTCTAGGAATGCTGGTTTCTCCTACAGCAAGGGCTTGCAGCTCAGCCTGCCATGGGAGGGGGTGGCTCCCAGCACAGTTCTGCAGATTTACTTACAGATTTTATGCTGCAATCTTAGCCATTCCACCCAATCCAGATTGGTGTACGATGTGTGGACAGTCACAGTTGTCCCCCAGAAGTTGTTCCAGATTGTTTACTAGTTGTTCCTGGTTGTTTGTTAGTTGTTCCAGGGGACTAACTAAATTCCACTCTCTCTATGCTGCCATCTTGCTCCTCCAGTCTCCCTCAACAGTGTCTTACAATTTAGGGTAGAAGAGAAGACTCTCATGGAATTATGAATCTCTAACCTTCATTCCCCACAGAAAACCACAATTTAGAAAAAATGGATTCATTTTTTTAAAAAAATACCTTGATCAGTAATCATCTCTTCAGAAACTTTAGGCAAACAATTGAGTAAAGAAAAAAATAATTGAATTGAAAGTTTTCAAATGCTAGTGTTGATCACCTTAAAAAACCTAATGCCTACCTTCATACTACGTATTTATGATGCTGGAGCACTGAGGTAAGGAAAGGCTATGATTGCCAAGGATGTATGGAAAATATATGCCTAGGAACTTTGCAATTTATAAAACAAACAAACAAAAAAGTAGAAACTTTAGTGGCAAGAATGAAGGAATCATCCTCTGGCTAATTTGTTTACTCCAGACATTGAGTTTATTTGGCATCTGAACTACTTTACTCCCATAAATCAATACAATTCAGACAAGCAGGCCTGAACAGTTAATCTATTCACTTCAACTTTTAATAAGAAAATAGGCTAGCCAACAGAGTTAATGTAACTAATTTGGACATGCTCTTTAAACAAAAACTAGGAAATATGAAAAGTTCCCAGGAATTTGGAAGGTATGCTAAAATTCTCACTTTCTCTCAGCCATCTCAACCTGTCATTTATCAAATATTGTCAGCTCTACCATCTTAATATCTTTGGATCTGCTCTCACATCTCTATACCAGCAGTTACTGATTTAGTTTGAGGGTAATCATTTTGTGACTTTTACCACATGGCTTCCTAATTTCTCTTCCTGCCTTTCTCCCTCCATTTCAACTCCACATCTGCCAGATCTTTCTGAGCTGATCTGTTAAAGATATCTTTGTAGCTTCCTATTGCCTGCAGAACACAAAGCCCAAACAGTTTAGGATGGCACCCAAAAATGCTCCATGGCCTCATCCTACTTGCTTCTCACTTCCTTGCCTCTCCCTACTACCTCCTTCTCTCTTTCTCTCTCTCCCTCTCTCTCTCCTTTTTTTTTTTTTTTTTTTTTTTCTGGCAACACCTATGTATTAGTGCTCTCTAGGGAAAGAGAACCAACAGATTTATTATCTGTAAATATGAGATTTTATAAAACTGTCTCACACAACTGTGGGGATGAATGAGTCCAAATTCCATAGGGCAGGCAGCAAGCTGGCAACTCTAATGAAGGTCTTCAATGAACATGCTGGCTAGCCAAAGAAGAAGTGAAGGTTCTTTCTCTGCTCCCTTGAAAGTCTTCAATGATTGGATTAAATCCAGCAGACTGAATTCTCTCATTGTGGAAGGTATGCCCTTCATTGATGTAATCAGTCACAAGTACAGTCAATTTTCTGATGATTTAATAAGCCAGCCTTCTGTTTTATTAACCAGCCACAAATGTCCTTGCAGTAATGGTTAGGCCAACGCTTTTTGACCAGACACCTGGGCACCATCACCTGATCAAGGTGACACATGAACCTAACCATCACAACCCCTGACTCCTACAAAGTGTCAAGCCACCTTTTATCTCCAGACTTTGAACATGCTTGTTGTCCTCCTTTTTAGAACATATGACCTCTCTTCCTTTCTGTAAACTAGCTAATTCTTACACATCCTTCAAGCAGTATTGCTTCTCAGAAACCATTCAAAACAGTCTTTTCCCACTCCTATCCCCTGCCCTTGGCTGAGTTAGGGTACTGCTTTCCTGTGGGCTCCCACAGAGCCCTGGAGATTCTTCCCCTTTTAAGAACCAAAATAAAATTGTTTATTTTCATTTCTTTTAAGGCAGTAAATCCCCATAGGACAATGAGAGTCTTTGTCATCTTCATCAACCCAGGACCTAGCACAACTCCAGGCACAGTAGCCATTCAAAAAAGTATTTGTCAACTGGGTCATTCAATAAATACAGAATTAGCTACTTGGTGGTTGTGTAATCTTGGGTAAAGTATTTGCATGTCTTCATCTATATAATATACTTCATCTATAAAATTGGTATAAAATTATGCCTATCTCCTAGAATTTGCAAAAGGATTAAGTAACATAATCTGTCACAGTTCTTATTCAACAAATGTTGCCTAAGAGATTTATGTTGAATCACTACTCCCCCACTTTTATTGTTCGTATGACCCACTTTTACTGAAAGTCTTACCTTGAGCAAGTTCAATAATCTCCCCCAGTCTTCAGATTTCTTATCTATTAAGAATTTAATGTTAGTACCTCCCAATGATGAAATGAGATAATACATGTAAAGGACATAGCAGAGTTTAGCACACAAATTCCTAACAAAAGTTTGCTGTGATTTTTATTAGTATTATTACTAATTTTGGGTGATAGTAACACTTACATTATTCATGACTCAGGTTATATAAACAAATTGTGATTATGACTCCAGGAATCACTATGACAAAGAAGATCCTGGGTGTTCATTAGATCTATAAAGGAGTAAATTTCCTAAAACAAAAATACAACACTTTTGAGAAAACAACATAAATAATACAAAAACTTGCTATTATTAATATGTGGAATTTATTTGAAGCTAAAATAAATTATTCTCAAGATTTAGAATCAATTTCTTCTTAGTATTGAAGGAACTTTGATGATAAGGCATAAAAATAGTTAGCAATGTACATATCTAGGACAGTATATTTTGACATTCTTCAACTACTTTGGAACATTAAGCATCAAGGGAAGCAGAAATAGCACAGAAAAAGAAAAGAAAAGAAATTAAGAATGACATTAGAGAAAGCAAAGGAAACATGATTTTCATTTGACCTACATTTAAAATGGAAGTATTATAACATAGAAATAATGAGGAAATATTGAGTACATGGAATATTCAATTCTTAAATCCAATTTTTGTTATAGATTGGGAAGATTTTTAGATTTTTTAAAATCTTTAATTTGTTGACTATATTTAAAATTCAAGTACATCTACTGCAAAAGCAAATATTAAAGATTTGGTTATTCAAAGATGAAATACGACTTAAATTTCTTCTCAGTTTTGACAGAGAGAACATGTCTTTTAACTGCCTCAGCCAGTCTGAGGAGTCATCATTCTCATTTATGTAACATTACTGTTAAAGTTAATATTGTGCCAAACACACAGCTTGGTGCCTGCCCTAAGGGTAGAGAAAATTTCAATATGGGATAAGGGCACAGCCTTAACAAGTATGTTATATTTATCTTTTGACTTTGGCTATATTTGGCAGCTTCTCAGTACAAATGGCATTTTCTCTGTAGTATCAACTAAAATACTGTAGAAAGGTTAGCAATGCAACTTTCAAAAGGAATTAAACAAACTATGCTGATAAAGCTTCTTTCTTTGTTCTCCATTTACCTAAGAAGCTTAAAACCTTTTTTGGAAGAAGCCAGGGAATGAAATATAAACATTTTCCTTAAGCAAAGTACAGTCTTTTCAGAGCCAGCACTAGTTAGACTGGGATATTCAACTTATCCACACACAATTTTGAGGTGCTTAGATCATAGTGGGAGGGGCAGCACAGATAAAGTTTAAATATTTCTTTTTGTCACAAGATTGGGGAACCAAAAATGGTAAACCATTGGCAGAAGCTGTGGTCTGAAAGCAAAACACACCTATCTCAGTGAATGAGCCCTGGTTCCTTGATCAGAGCTACAGAAGAACTGTTCACTCCATTAAACATGATGAGGAGGGATATGTATGTGTATGTATGTGGAAGGACAGGAAGGGATGAAAAAGAAAGGACTGAAAAATGAGTAGAAAGTAGAATTCAGCACCATGACACAGCCTGCCCAGGAGAAAGGTAAGAACATTGAAGAAAATACCACTGAGAAAATGACCAGTCTCCCATTCACAAATAGGTCTTCCTAATATCACACAATTGCTCATAAGCTAGGCATATATAAATTGTTTCTTTACATTTGCATCACACAGTGAGTTTGAGTTGGTCCCCCCCCTGCCGCTTGCCAAAAAATAGTCATTTATTAACTTCTTTCAAGTTTATTAATTATTTTATATATTAACATACATTCCTTTGTTTTACTTAGAAAAATATGTTACTGCCAACCAACTTTTTATTTTGCAACAGCTAGGTGTGAGACTCAGAAAACAAATTATTTTGGCCATAAATATTTCAGCCTCCTGGCATTTAATCTATTTTGATCTTGAAATGATATTTACATCTTTTCTCAGTATTTAACTTGTTATTTGTTGGTCTTATATCCCTAACTGAATTGCAAACCCTGCGTATCTTATTTTCCTTATGTCCTTCATAGCACTAACCCAGAGCTTTGCATTAGCAATAATTGGTTCCAACTTGATTTGATTAGAACCAAGATTAGAAGTCAGAAATAAGTAACGACTTCATTTTGAAGTTAGCATGGACTACCTGAGAAGAAAATAAGAAGAAGAAAATAAGAAATGGTACTAGGAATAGATGGAAAAGTAATTACTCCAACCACTCATTTATTCATTCAACAAAGATTAAAACAGGTTTCCATGTGCCAGGTTGCATTCTAGGCTTTGGGACACATTGGGCAATAAATCAGACAAAAATGCTTCCTTTGATTAATAATACACACAGTATAATAAATGTTAGGAGGAAAAAACAAAGCACAGAAGGGTAAAGGAAATGCCAAAGGCAGAAATGTTGGAGGCATAGGTTGAATTTTAATAGGGTGGTCAGGAGGGCCTCTCTGAGAAGACGATAACTGAGCAGAGACCTGCAGGAGGTGGGGGGAGTGAGCCAGGAGGAGACTATGTGGAAGAAGAAATTCCAGGCAGGGGGAGCAGAAAATATATTTATTTGAGGGTCTGGAGGTGAAAATATGTTAGGAGGAGTGTTCAAAAAACTGCAAGGCTACTTCTGTGAGCTGAGCATTGTAAGTGAGGTGGAGTACTGTAGGAGATCGACTCAGAGAGGTAATAAGCCTGGGGGGAGGAGCAGATCATGAACAGTTTTATAGGCCATCCTAAGGACTTTTTTATTGAGGAGCAGGAGGTATGAGATGTAACCTGTTTAAAGATTTTAACAAGAGAAGTGCCGTAATCTGACTAATGTTTAAACGGATCACTGTGGTTGCCATACTGAAGCTGGAGTATAAAAATGGAAGAGATGCCAGTTGGGAGGCAACATCAACAAACCAGCAAGAAATGACAGTGGTTTGACCAGGGGTAACAGTGGTGAAGGTAGTGAAAGAACAGTACAGATTCTAATTGTGCGTTGAACTCAAATTGATAATGTAAAGTGTGTGAAAATAAGACAGAAATCATAGATGTCTAAAGATGTTAAGCAATATTTTCTAAAACTTGGAAATAAGACAGACATAACTACATGTCCTTTCACATTAGACCATTGCCTCTTTGGTCCTGACAAGGATTATTTAAATCACTAGGGAATGCACCTATGCTGATGTACTATTTACCATTGCCAGATAACTTCACTACTATGAAGTTGCATGTCCACTTGTAAACTTTTGTACAGTATAGATTTTACCTATTTCTGTCCAAGACAGAAGATAATCTCACTGCTTTATTGTCCTAAAGGTCATGAACCATTTTTGTCTACAATTTAACAAATTTATTTTGCTTGCTTTTCTGACTGACTATATGTACATCTCTTTCTTCTTTAAATCAGTTTTGCCTCTTTTGAGTCCTTTTATTTTCTTTGAATCAGCTTTACTGTACTACAGTTCCCTCACATGTAGGATAAATAAATTTTTGTTGTCATATTTTGACACATTAAATACATTTTTGACACATGTAATTTATATTTGTCTGAAAGTCATGTTCTTACCTTATAAAATTAATTTTGACAGGTTTTGGGTGTGAATAACTGGAAGACTGAAGCTGCCACTTACTCATAGGGAAAAATTATAACAGGAACAGAATTTAGAAGGAAGATGAATAGTTGAGTATGGACAGGTTAAGTGTAAGCTGTCTATTAGGCATTCAATTGGAGATGTTGAATGGGACATTGGATGGAAATTTTAGAAGAGGGAAGAGGTCTGGGTTTAAGATATGAAATTGGGAGCCATCAGTGTTACAGATGGTATTAAAAGTCATGAAACTCTCCAGGAAATCAGCAACCAAGTCTAGCTGGGAGAGGAAAAAAAAAAAAAAAAAGGATTCTAAGAACAGAGTACTGACACATTTAAAGGTTAAAAAAAAAAAAAGGAGTAATCAAAGAAGTAGCTAGAAAAATTGAGGGCCTATACTTTCTTGGAAGTTAAGTTTTGTTTTAGTTTCCTGTCCACTAAAACAAATACTATGCAGTGGGTTGGCTTAAACAATGGGAATTTATTGGCTCACAGTTTTGAGGAGAATTCCAAGGTTGAGATGTCAGCAAGGAGATGCTTTCTACCTGAAGACTGTGATGTTCTGGGGCTGGTTTTTGGCAATCCTTAGTCCTTGGCTTTCCAGTCACATGGTAAATCACCTGATGGCATCTTCTCCTTTATCTTCTGGGTCCTGTTGACTTCCACCTTCTGGTTGCTCCCTCTCTGTGGCCTTCCCTATAAGGCCTCCACTAATAGGATTAAGACTCACCCTGATATAGTTGGGCCACACCATTACTGAAGTAGCTTCATCAAATGGTCCTATTTACAAAGGTTCACACCCACAAGAATGGACTAAGTTTAAGAATATGTTTTTCTGGAGTACCTAGCTCCAAGCCACCACATAAGTAAAGAAAGTATTTCAAGAAGAAACACAGCATAGATTCTGTCAAATGCAAATGAGTACTCAAATAAGATAAAGACTTAAAGATTTAACCACTGAATTTAGAAACTGCATGTCTTTTGTGTCCTTAACCAAACCAGTTTTGATGGAGTTATGGGGATAAAAGAACCACTGGAAAGATTTCAAAAGAGAATGAAAATAAACTGATTGGTGATAGTGAATACAGATGATTCTTTGGAGGAGCTTTGGTATATAGGAAGGGAAACAGCTTGAGGAGAAGGTGATATCAAGATCATTTTTTAAGATAATAGAAATTGCTACTAGTGTGTGTCCTTATGTGAATGATCAAAATGATAGGGAAAAAAAAAAAGATGGTACCTGTGCCAGTTTGAATATATTGTGTCCCCCAAATGCCATTATCTTTGATGTAATCTTGTGTGGTCAGATGTTATCAGTGTTGATTAGATTTCTTTGAGTGTTTCTTTGGAATGCACCCCACCCAGCTGTGGGTGATGACTCTGATTGGATAATTTCCATGGAGTGTTGGCCCACCCATTAGGTGGGCCTTGATCAGTTGAGCCATATAAATGAGCTGATAGACAGAGGGAACTCAGTGCAGCTGCAAGTGACATTTTGAAGAGGAGCTACAGCCAAGAGGGACACTTTGAAGACTGCACAGGAGCTGAGAGAGAAGTTGCAGATGAGAGACAGTTTGAAAACGGCTGTTGAAAGCAGACTCTTGCTCTGGAGAAGTTAAGAGAGGATAAATGCCCCAAGAGCAACCTAGTGTGACATTTTGAAGAGGAGCTGTGGCCTAGAAAGGAAAGTCTTGGGAGAAAGTCATTTTAAAACCAGAACTTGGAGCAGACGCCAGCCACATACCTTCCCAGCTAACAGAGGTTTTCCAGACACCATTGGCCATCCTCTAGTGAAGGTACCCGATTGTTGATGCATTACCTTGGACACTTTACGGCCTTAAGACTGTAACTGTGTAACCAAATAAACCCCTTTTATAAAAGCCAATCCGTTTCTGGTGTTTTGCATTCTGCAGCATTAGCAAACTAGAACAGTACCAAAGAAAGAGGGGAGAATGGTTGGAACAAAGTTCTTGAGTAGTTAAAAGAGAGGGGATCTAATAAACAAGTTGGAGATGGCCTTATCTATTAGTCAGGATTGTTCATCCAGACTAGGAGAGGGAAAGCAGAATATATGAACACAGATTCAGGCTCATGTTCACAGTTAGGAATCTGAATCAGTCAGGCTGATCATATGCTTTGTTTCAGTCAAGTTCTGCTGTGAGTTTGCAGTAATAGGGTAGGCCAACAGTTTGAATGAACAGTACTTGGGGTTTCTCTAGGTTATCATGTTAGAGTAAGAGAGGTTCAAAAGACTTGAGGATGTACAAAGAAGTGATTATAATGATGGACTGAAGCTGGAAAAGGAAAGCAAAAAGGACATTGGGGGGGTGATAGACAGTGAAAAAGTAGATCAGTTTAACATAGGGCCTGCCTGATGAAATTTAAGAATTACTGGAGTAAAAAATACAGCATTGCTGTAATTTATAATACAACATTTAACTATGTCTTAAATCTAATAAATGTGCTTGTGATTTCATTCATTCTGCCTTCAAAATAACTAACAACTTTTTGATTTAAAATTCAAATACTATTGTATTAGTGTTCTAGTTTGCTAATGCTACTGGAATGCAAAACACCAGAAATGGATTGGCTTTTATAAAGGGGGTTTATTTGGTTACACAGTTATAGTCTTAAGGCCATAAAGTGTCCAAGGTAACACATCAGCAATCGAGTACCTTCACTGGAGGATGGCCAATGGTGTCCAGAAAACCTCTGTTAGCCAGGAAGGCACGTGGCTGGTGTCTGCTCCAAAGTTCTGGTATCAAAATGGCTTTCTCCCAGGATGTTCCTCTCTAGGCTGCAGTTCCTCAAAAATGTCACTCCTAGTTGCTCTTGGAGTGTTTTTCCTTTCTTACCTTCTCTGGAGCAAAAGTCTGCTTTCAACAGCCATCCTCAAACTGTCTTTCATCTGTAGCTCCTGTGCATTCGTCTAAGAGTTCCTCTTGGCTGTGGCTCCTCTTCAAAATGTCACTCTCAGCTGCACTGAATTCCTTCTGTTTGTCTGCTCATTATATGGCTCCACTGATCATCACCCACCCTGAATGGGTGGGGCCACACCTCTATGGAAATATCTAACCAGAGTTATCACCTACAGTTGGGTGGGGTGCATTTCCATGCAAACAACCTAATCCAAACATTCCAACTTAATCCCCACTAATATGTCTGCCCCACAAGATTGCATCAAAGAATATGGCTTTTTCTGGGGTACATAATATATTCAAACCAGCACAATTAGTAATACATGAATTCTAACTATCCTAGAGAACATGAACTCCATAACCAGAGAGTGTCAAGGCTGGATGGAGTCTCTCGAGTTTGGTTCTACTGGTACTTCTTTTTTTTTTTTTAACAAAATTCATATTTCATTTAGATTGAAATAAACTGTACAAAATTGATTTTCCTCACCAAAAATAATAGCAATATTTTCTGTATTATTCCTAGACAAACCACAAAACACTTGTTTTTGTAGGCTTTCCAGGTTTGCTGATAATCAAGATGAGGCAGTAGACATAGTCATGGAAATAGATAGAAGAAATCAGACAAATCAGTGGTCAGTATCCATGGCCTCTGATTCTGTCTTGACATGAAACAGAAATGTTCAACACATACCTGCTAAACAGCTTATGAAGCGGGCTCAATAAGGAATGTAAACAGCAACAACCAGATGTGAAAAAGCATTCACTTAACTGTAACTTGTTCCTTTAGGTTCATTTGATAAAACAAAATCTATGCTGAAATCCTTGTTTGAGCGAGCTCAGTTTCTCTCACTCTCTGGTAATTCCCTTAACTGTCCATACAAATTTTAACAACATACTTTAAAGTCGTCTAGTTAAAGGTCAATAGTGAACCTCATTGTAACATTTACAAAATGCATTCCTTCCTTCCACCTCGTCAAAATTTATTTCTTCAAAGTACTGATAACTGGACTGGTAACTTGACAATTGGAGCCACAGTGATGATTAATGTGTCTAAAATGACTTAACAAAATAATTCCAGAGTGCCACTAATGGAGAGCACAGAAATGAAACGTGGCACTTTCAATGCTACCTTCTGAAAAACAGAGGTCTTCAAAGCATGAGAGTTCAAATGGGGGCCCTTTAAATAGGTAGATTATTAATAACAAATGTATTCAATGGAGACCTATAGGCAAAGATAGTCAGTGATTAAGCAGCCTACACACACCTACAGCTTTCCTCCAAATATAAGAAAAACCTATTTTAAAAGTCTCAAGTATTTTCAATGGTTTGAATTACCTGTGGGAAGCTCTCTTAGTTGTATAGAGTTTGATATATGCATCCACCATCAAATCCAGATCATGTTTTATATCAAAATTTATGTTAAGCAAAGCCAAGTTACTTGACCTTTGGTCTGTTCAAGTGTTCCTTGGGTATGCTTTGAGACGCTTTCGTCCATTTTCATAGCATTCATTCTCAACCTTCATCACAGGAAGAATGCATAAGACCTTCAACAAAGCATAAACATTAGGAAAAAACTTGATGTCAGGCACATGGAGAGCTTCATAAATGGTGGATGGAAGCTCTGTATCTTTCCCTCTGTGTTTTCACTTGATTCTCCAACAATGAAGCTCGGCTGAGAGTGTGTCAGGATTGGATAAGTCACTTCTGTGCATGTCAGCATGGTGTTCCTCCGACATATTGAATTTGAGCTGTCCCATGACAGAGGAGACCACAAAGCTTTGAGGTGCTGTTCTGAGAATATATCTTTAAGTTCCTGAATAATGTGCTCCACTTTTGGAATACTTAAGGTTTCTTTATAGTAACTCTCAGAGGTTAACTGAGATTCCAGGTTACCTTGCTGAGCTCTGGAATTTGCCAGGGAGTTTCATGTGAATATCAAGTTTGGTTGCCAAATTTGTGGCTTCCTCAAAAAAATTCATGATAAACTTCAATTTTCCATCACTTCATTAGTGAATGTAGCACTGCGTCAAGCTGCTGGCTGCAAAGAAGACATCAGCGGTTTGCCCTGGAGATTTTCCCAAAGTCTGTTGTAAAAGATAGGACATTCTTAAGAACAACAATGGTAACAATGAAATCAAAATCTGTTACTGCACTACAGAGTACAAATGCTCAGCCAGCTATGGAGTATATTCCATCTAATATTTGTGTTGCTATTTATACCATCTAAACATTAAAACAAGGTGCTTGCAGGAGTTTTCACTAAAATTTCAAATCACATGGCCTTTCCTGTCCATTGAGAATGGCAAATTTTCCTTCAGTTCATTACCCCTTTCTTCATTGCTTCTGAAAAAGACTGAAATTACACTATCAAGTTCTAAAAGTAGCTGTGGTGATCGGTGGAAAAAAGAAGAAACTTTCTCAATCGTTCCCAATGCAACAGATACTCCCATAACAGGCACTGATTTTGCTAACCACATATTTAAGGCACAGGAAGAGCAGAGTGTATAGATAGCTTGGGGATATTTCTCTAGAAGTCTAGAAGCAACAACTTTCATCTTAGAAGAAAATCCACTGGACACAATGTAAGCCTGTCCACGACAATACTCCACGTTTAGCCCCCACTTCTCAGTTATTGTAGTGTGAAATTCCACAGCCAACATTTCTGCGTCAGCTTCTTAAAGCAAAGAGCCCACAAATTCCTCTCTCAGGTTAGGCGATTCATCCACAAACCTCAGAACACTGGCAGGTGCTCTTCCCCTGCTATGTCCACCACATCATCAGTGATAATGGAAAAGTAGTGTGAGTCTCTCACTTCCCTGAGAGTTTCCTCCCGAATGCAGCTCTCACGTATCTCTAACATCTGCTTCAGCTGTGTTTTCGAACAGAACAATGTGTTAACTGCTGTTGTCTCAAAGCGCTTCCTCAGAACCTCTTCACCAGAATTTATTCGGCACTCCAGCAGTGCTTGAAAGTTATCAGGAGTAAAGAGACCTTCCAGGAGTTCATCAGCCTCATGCCCATCCAGAGGTATGTTTTGTTTTCCCATAAAAATCAAAATTTCAAATAAAGATTTTAGGTATTCTTTGTTTTCTTTCTCTTCAAGGGTTAAAGGTAAAATATCTTCATCCTGTTCATCACCCCCTTCTTCTGTATTTGGGTTCTGAGCACTGCTGTTGTTTGTTTCTTTATGTTTTTGTTCCAGTTCAGAAGTTCCATCAATTTTCTTCTGTTTCAGTGTCCTGATTTCATCTTCACTCAATCCTTTAATTTGTTTTCTGTGTCTACTATGTGGATTGTTCAAATGACTGGCAATATTTGGTGGTATAGCATTATAGCCAAGAACTGCCCTATAAGGACTAGTTCTACAGATCAGAGAGGTTTCAAAGTGTTTGGCACATAACCAATAATATTTATTTTGCTGATCAAGTGTTCTGTCTTCAAAGTCTGCTCCCCTACAATTCTCCACCCACTTCTGGCACCTGGCCGGGTTCCACGGGGACCTGAAGAAGTGAGGGTGGCACTGCGTGCTATTCCGCGTGCAGTTGGGGGCAGCGCAGAAGTTCGGCAGCGTCGCCCACCCTCCAGTCAGCCCAGTCCTCCCCTCCCCACCTCCTCAAGGCAGCACGCCAGCCCGTCGGGGCCGGGAAGGGGGAGTGTAGCCAGGCTAGCCAGCCAGCTCGGCAAGTCCGACGCGCCCTGGTACTTTTTTGTAGGATGGGGTTACAGATTTAATATCTGAGTATGTTAACTTACACAATCACTCCTTTCTTGATGTAAACCAAAGCACTCGTTCTATGGCTTGGTGCAACATTTTTTTAATAGGCATTAAAAAAAATAGTAATCTCACCTAGATCAATGTCATGTAAATGTTCTCTCTGTGATGGCTTACGTGGAAGAAAATTTTAATAAAAACAAATAAAACAAGATTGTCTTTGATCTATTTGCATTTACTTGCAAAATGTCAAGTGATTTCTTAAAATCTTGTCTACACCCTTACAGTAAAAAGAGGGTTGTCTGCCTCTTTTACGTGGCTTTAAAGGATAAAATGAGGACAAATATTAATTGCATAATGTCAGTTGTATAACAAAGATGAAAAACTTGGCATTGGAATGTCGTTATATAAGCAATTCGGTTAAGAAATTATCTCAAACTGTCCTTAGCACAACAAACATGATTGAACATATACACATTTGTACTATTCATTTAACTAGTAGGATATGCTCAGTTTCTTAATTAATTTATGCATTCCTAACCATAAGTACATATTTAAGGGATTATAGCACTTCTCAGATAGTCCAATTCACTTGAAGACCATCAATAGGTGCAAGGCTTCAGGCCAAAATATGCTAATTATGTACAAAGGCACTGTCTATCTTTTAAGAGGGCATCTAAACAAGACAGAACAGTATATCTGCATATGTACTACCCATAAGGATTTTAAGGATTTATAGTTATCAAATGACCTGAAATTTTAGAAAGTAATTTTTTTCTCCTGGAGAAGAGGCGGCTGTGGTCAAATTACAGTTTCATGACAATGGTACTAGGAAACTTTAGAGTTCACACTACCCTTTAAACTCCAAAAATTTAGTCCCACCATTTACTGGGATATATAAAATTTTTCGTCTTGGATGGTCAAATGTTCTAGTCTCTTGATACCCTGTGCCCTGCACATAAACACAGATTCCATCACCCACTGATATATCCTATGTTGTGTGTCCACTGTCAAACCTTGGCTGGACTGTACCCTATCTGTAAATTCCCTGAGTCCTGGTGAGTATGTGAGGATTTTTCTCTAATGAGAAAATGCTTCTTATTGACGTGATTTGTGTTTGTCAGCTCCCTTAAATGCTCCAAATTGCTTCACGTTCATTATTTTCTATTCAATCATTTTTAAATAACAAGAAAGTGTCTACAAATATCAGTTGAGTTCTCTTCATTCAGGCACTGCTCCTAAACAATATCTCAAGGGTTTCCTTTTTAATATTCAAGCTGTCAAAACTCTGAGTATTGGGCATATACTTGGAAGAACTGAGAGCAGGGACATGAATGGACATTTGCACACAGATGCTTATGGCAGCACTATTCACGATTCACAATGGATGGAGGTGGTCTAAGGGTACATGGACTGATGAACAGAGTGGTGAACTGTGGTGTATACATACAATGGAATACCGAGTGGTGGAAAGAAGGACTGAAGTTCTGAGGCATAACTAGGTGAATGACCTTGAGGACAGTATGTTGAGTGAAATGAAAGGACAAACATCATAACGCCTCACTAATATGGACTAACTACAATGTGCAAATTCTGAGAATTGAATCTGAGATGATAGATTATCAAGGGAAGATTATGGTAAAGGTTCCTAGATTGTAAGCTCTTACAGCAGTTACATCTATCCTAAGTTGTAATGGTTATTTCTAAATTCTGAGATGCTGAGCTCTTTGTGTATAACCTGGTCAGCTCCTGAAACTTTGGATATTCGTGTGACACCTAAGACTCAGAGCCAGAGATCAGCAGCTATAAATGCCAGCATTACCCCATACAGCAAATGTTAAAGAAGCTGAAAAAGAGGTCAGACTTCAGTTAGAGATAGGAACAAAATGGACTTGGTTCTGACAAAGAGTTCAGACTTCAATTAGAGATATGAATGAAGCTGATCTGGTTAAGACTAAAGCAAATCAGACTAAAGGGTAAAGGATGATATTGATGATGTTTTAAAACTTCAACTTCTGTTTGAGATCAAAGAAAGAGAGGTTTATTTGTTGCAAAATCTATATTTTCTGTAGCACACTAAATAATTTAACTTGTAAGTTTATTCAAATACCATAATTACATGGAACCTTGAAAAGGGAGTGAAATCTGGTTAGTTTGTACAGGGTAGGGTGAAGTGCCAATACATCCCAGAGTAGTTTGGGTAGAGAATAAAAATGTATTTGCAAAAGCTCCCTGAAGGACTGTGAGGGAAATGTGGAAATATTAAACTCACCCACCCAGGGAATTACTGATATTCTCACAAGCACTGGGGACTACCAATTTAGAAGACTGAGCCCTCGATCTTGGGGCTTGCGCTTATGAAGCTTGTTACTGCCAAGGAGAGGCTAAGCCTATTTACAATTGTGCCTAAGAGTCACCCCCAGAGAACTTCTTTCATTGCTCAGATGTGGCCTCTCTCTTAAAGTCAACTCTACAGGTAAACTCACTGTCCTACCCCCTACATAGGCCACGACTCCCAGGAGTGTAAATTTCCCTGCCAACATGAGACATGACTCCTGGGGATGAGCCTGGACCCTGCATCATGGGACTGAGAAAGACTTCTTCACCAAAAAGGGGAAGCAAAATGAAACAAAATAAAGTCTTGGTGGCTGAGAGATTTCAAATGGAGTCAAGAGGTCATTCTGGAGATACAGATATCCCTTTTTAGTTTTTATTGTATTGGAATAGCTAGAAGGAAATATGTGAAACTGTTGAACTGCAACCCAGTAGTCTTGATTTTTGAAGACGATTGTGTAACTATATAGCTTACATGGTATGACCATGTGATTGTGAAAATCTTGTGACTCACACTCCATTTATCCAGTATATGGACAGAAGAGTAGAAAAATGGGGACAAAAATTTAAGTGAATAACGGGGGGGATGGGGGATGGGATGTTTTGGGTGTTCTTTTTTACTTTTATTTTTATTTTTATTATTTTTTTGAGTAAGGAAAATGTTCAAAAATTGTGATGAATGCATGACTGTATTATAGTACTGTGAACAATTGATTGTACACTTTGGACAACTGGATGGTATGTGAATATATCTCAATAAAGCTGAATTTTAAAAAAAAAGGAGAATCAGAAGTGAAAGTGAAACCACTAACACTTTTTTAAGCAAAAAAAAAAAAAGTGTAGAGAGGTGAGTTAGTTGGCTTACAGGACCTCAAAGCATTAACTTCAGATGTGACTGTATAGATCAGGACTTACATTATATCATTAAATGTACAGTTTCTTTAACTTCTGGACTCTGCTTTCTTTCCCTGTCCTCTCCTTCCTCAGATGGAGTCTTCCTTTGTGATGACAACATGGCTGCCAGCTGCTCCAGGCTTACCATATTTCATGGAACCTGTGTCACTGATCGTAAGAGAGACCTTACCTTATGTACTAATAAAAAAGAAAAAATATTGACCATTAAAAACAACACAGATTTAAGATGTTCCCTGTGCTGGTTTGAATCTATTATGCCCCCCACAAAAGCCATGTTCTTTAATGCAATCTTGTAAGGGCAGATTTAGTCTTTTGATTAGGTTGGGACCTTTTGATTTGGTTGTTTCCATGGAGGTGTGACCCATCCAACTTAGTGAGACCTTTTGATTAGATCATTTCCATGGAGGTTTGACCCCACCCATTCTGAGTGGGTTCTTAATTAGATCACTGGAGTCCTTTAAGAGAACTCACAGAGAGAAGGAGCTCAGAGAAGCTGAGAGAGACATTTTGGAGAGAAGCTAAGATATGTAATCCAGAGCTTGGCCCCAGGAGAAGCAAAGAACTGACACAGACCTAGATGCTTGGAGATGCTTGGAGATGCGGACAGCAAGATGTTTGGAGATGTTAAGCTAGGAGATGAATCCCAGAGTTTGCCCCGGAGAAGAGAGGACTCCCAGATGCTTAGAGAGAAATGCCCCAGGAGAACCAAGCAGAGAGCTGAGAGAAACTAAGAGAGACTGAAGCCCAGAGACATTTTGGAGAAAGCCATTTTGTTGTTGAAACCAGAACCCAGGAGCAAAGGACCAGCAGACACCAGCCATGTTCTTTCCCAGCTGACAGAGGTGTTCCAGATACCATTGGCTTTCCTTCAATGAAAGTATCCTCTTATTGATGCCTTAGTGTGGACACTTTTATGGCCTTAGAACTGTAAAAGTGTAAACTAATAAATCCCTTTTATAAAAGCCGATCATTTCTGGTTATTTTGCATAACAACAGTTTTAGCAAACTGGAACACTCCCCAATCTCAGAGAAGTTGATCTTAGAATCAATGAAATATGATATGTCATTTCCTTAGCAACTCCAGGGTAATTGTAGAGTTTACAGTTCTTATCAGGTTTAGCTAGTTTTAAGTAGGATCACATCTATCTCTAAATCAATTAGGATGATCAGCCCAGGAAAACTGAATATGCTGATCAGTCTTATTCAAGCCCTTTGGATGAAGAATGGGAAAGGGGTGACTCTCCCAAAGTAAAAATAAGGTCTATTCCAAAATAAGAGGGTATAAATTCTGGAAATGCAAAAAAATAATAATGAATACCTAATTACATAAATCTATGCAATAATAAATCTATAGGATATATGATTTTCTTTAAATAATTATTAATGCCTTCTCTGAATATATGACTTCTGTTGCAAGAGAATATTTTAGAATTCCATGTATGGAGAAGAAAAAATAACACCTTTGAGACTGAACAGAGCCTGGAAATATTTTACCCCCTTTCTCAGAAGATCTTTTCTCTTTTTTTCCTCATTTCTTGACTCAAAATCTTTCACAACAAAAAAACACCACCAATTTGATGAAAGAGCATTATGATAGGATCCTTCCAGTAATATATTTGCTTGGACAGTACCCAAGGCTTGAACTAGATTTCATCTGATGTTTTAATAATGATGCAATTTATACAATAATCCAGCATTGTTGATGTGCCAGTTTGAATGTATTGTGTCCCCCAAACACCATTATCTTTGATATATCTTGTGGGGCAGACATTTTGGTGCTGATTAGATTTGCTTGAATGTGCCCCACCCAGCTGTGGGTGATGACTCTGATGAGATACTCCCATGGAGGCATGGCCCCACCCATTCAGGGTGGGCCTTGATCAGTGGAGCCATATAAATGAGCTGACTCAAAGAGAAGGAACTCAGTGCAGCTGTGAGTGATGTTTTGAAGAGGAGCAAGCTTGCTAGAGAGGAACATCCTGGGAGAAAGCCATTTTGAAACCAGAACTTTGGAGCAGACGCCAGCCACGTGCCTTCCCAGCTAACAGAAGTTTTCCGGACGCCATTGGCCATCCTCCAGTGAAGGTACCCAATTACTGATGTGTTATCTTGGACACTTTATGGCCTTAAGACTGTAACTGTGTAGCCAAATAAACCCCCTTTTTATAAAAGCCAATCCATCTCTAGTGTTTTGCATTCCTCAGCATTAGCAAACTAGAACAGTTGAGCACCACATAAAGAACATTTATCACTAAAGAGAAGAGACACAAAAAAAAAAAAAAAAAAAAAGGAAAAGAAAAAGAAAAAGAAAAAGAAAAATAAAAGCTCTTCTGTAAGTTCCTATCTCTAAGAGTAGCTGGGTTCTTTTAATTTAAATTATAGCAGAGAACTCTAAATAGGCAATTTGAGATGTTTGGTTGTTTGCTTGGTTTTTCCTTCCTCTGGGGAGCACTGATGCCCCTTTGCTAGGAACTCAGGCCCTTATTGACCCAAAAAATGAAACAAAAGCCCACTATCCAAAATTAGGAAGAGAATCAATCACAGACCCACCAGAGAAGGGGTGAAAGGCTGAGCTCTTGAGCACTTTAACATGTATAGGAGGGACATTGTGGGATTCAGCAAAGGAGACTTAGGAAGAGTGACCAGAGAGGTAGAAGGCGAATAAGAGAGCAGTGTTCTGGGTGCCAAGTAAAGAAAGTATTTCAAAAAAGGAGTCATCAACTGCATGAAATGCTGCTTGGTAAGCTGAGGTCTGAATATTGAACATTGGATATTGCAACATGGTTATCATTAAATACCTTTAAAAGAACAATTCCAAAAGAATGATGAGAATAAACTTCTGATTTTACTATGGTAATTTTCTATGCAATTTTTTTTTCCCTCTCTATGTTTCTAGATCCTATCATACTTGGATCTCTTTTTTCCTTAGAACGTTCTCCAATATAGTATTTGCACAGGTCTGATTTACCTTAAACTCTTTGTGATCATTAAATATATATAGGTTTTATACCCTATTGGCTAGTAAAATGTTATTTTACATTCAACCATCTTTCATTCAACAAATACATAGTGGGTCCCTGGAAACTCTTAAAGAGTTGTAATGAATTTTACAGAAATATTTGAAAATTACTAGTAGGTAAGGGGTATTCAAGGAAAGCATAGTAGTCCTTTTGTAATGCAAAATACTGTGAAAATGACACAAATCTTTTTCCTAAATTACTATTTTGATAGTATTATTGTCAGGATGCAGTATTTCCTCCTGTTGCACATCTAACCTGCAATGAAGTAGCTGCAGAAACCCTTGGGTTGAATACAGTTTGGATAGTAAAATATCTGGATGGACCATAGAATCTTCTCCCTCTATATGCAGCTCAACAGAGACTTGCATATTATCAAACACATGTATTGGTTTATAGGAAAACAATGCTCCAATCCCTCCTACAGGCAAATAAATCTCATGTAAAACATTTCCAGAAGCATTTAGCCAAGGAACTCCTACTCAGAGGCAGTAGAGTGTTATGAGTCTTGGAGTCACATTATTGAGTTGAATCCTGGCCACTTACCAGTTGTATGACCTTGGGCAAATTATTTAAGTTCTCTGTGTCTTAATTTCTTTATTCTAAAATGGGTATAGTATTTATGCTTTATTTAGGGGGTTAGTGAGCAGTCTAAAATGAGTTAATATATTTTAGACCTTGGAACATAAGTGCTTTGTATATAATAAGTGCTCAATAAGTGCTCAATAAATATTTCAACTGAGGAGATGGCCTGGATAAAACAGACAGATATAACAGACCCATTTCTTGTTGTCTGGGGAAATAGATACTCAGGCAGAACCTTATGCTGAATAAAATATTCTAAAATCCTTTCAAAATGCATTTAGTCAGCTGGCAAGAAACCAAGGGATCCCTAGAGGCCAAAAAGTAAAGCAAAAGCAAGAATCCAAAGAGGTGAGTGGAGCACAGAAACTTAGTTTCTCCCCGTCTTAGCTCAGGTTCTCTAGAAGCAGAACCTGAGGCATAAATTCTGGTGCATGAGTATAGTCTTAGTTAAAGTCTAGTCTTGACATGATGTAGAGGGCAGAGAATGGTGATAGAACATAAATTGCACTGCAGTGTTATTCTCCACTTGAAACAAGGGGCCAGCCTTTTGTACACGTTTATCTGTCAGTTATTGTCTATGAGCCACTGTCAGTTACCTCTTGAGTGAGGTAGCTCCCATCAGCCCTGCTAGTCAGGGCACTTCTTTAGAAAAGAGAGGCAGCCATGAGATTTTAGCGGCCATATTCACATCTGCCTGAGGATCTGGGCAGGGCACCTCACAGACTGTTACAGTCAAGCACTACTCAGATGCACTTGCTTTTCACATTAAGCTCACTCCATCCAGGCATAACACCTCCAGGATTCTAAGATCACAATTCCTGGAGAAACATACAAGAGGAACGTTATTGGGATAACTAGAGCTTCCACTGCTGCAGTTGATTCTAAAGGTATAACTGATGCTCATCTTAATCTAGCTTTCTGTCACCCCAGGATGGCACTCTAATGGCTCACCAGGTGAGGTGATGCAGATTCTTATCCCTGTGGGGGCTGAATCCCTGGACATCGTGCCCTCATCAGGCCATGGTTGCCATACATGCCCATATACAATTAAAACACAGTGCAAGGTTATCAAAAAATGCCACAGTGGATTGCCTTAGTGCTAGATACATTCTACCCAGTCCCCATACTTAGCAGCAGCATATCTCCCCATAAAGATCAGGATCAATTACACCTGTACCTGCTCTTCTACACACATACAAGGAACCCAAAAGTATCAGGTGACAGCTGCAGCTTTAAATTTAGTCAAATTCTTACTCTATCCTGTGGTGGAAACAGTCCCTACCCCCACATCTGGAATCAAGACCTCTAGACCAACAGAGCCTAAACTTATGAGGATGGAAGCACAATTTTTCCAAGTGGTTCCTGAGAGAGAAGGTAAATGGAGCCATTCCTACTTCATCCCTTGATTTCTGGACCTATATATTTTACCTACTGGGGCACACACGAATTAATGACTGTTGGTTTATGAATGTGCTGTGCCTTAAATAATAGTCCTATAGAGGATGGATGCCACAGTGTATAGTGGATGCCCACAGTAGCATGAGCCAATTCCTATAATAAATTTCATGCTATTGACATAGTATATTTCCATGATAAATTGTTTAAATTTTACATGATTTCTATATGTATTTACTGTTGGTTCTGTTTTCCTGGAGAATCCTGACTAATACAGAGGCCAAACCACTATTGATCAGGCCCACAGCATCTGGATATTGCAATGTGTGGTAGGATAAATAGACCCCAGATTCACAGGCCCACTGCTGTACCTCCTTTGCTACAAGGCAGGTGCCTTTTTCCCAGGAGATGTTATGTCAAATCCCATATTAGTGAATCAGACGCTCTGTGAATCTCAGATATAGGGGCCAGAAGGAATGAAGAACACTAGGAATAGTAAATATGCAGATAAATATAAAAAACTGTATTTTTCTTTTTAAAACTTCTCTAAAAGCAATTAACTATTTAAAGTTAAAAAAAATCACTGTGTTGTGGTCTTCATAATTTTCATGGAAGAAAATATATGACATTAATAGCACAAAGAATGAAAGAAAGGTAATAGAATTATACTGTTGTGAGGTTCTTACATTATATGAAGTGTTATACAGTTCATTCAAATAGACTTTGATAAGTTAAAATTGTATATTGTAATCTCTAAAACAGCCACTAAAAAAAAAAAAAAACACCAAAAAAGCATAACCAAAAATAATAATAATAACAGAAGAGAAAGAATAGAATCCTACAAAATAATTGATAATCCAAAAATAGATTGGAAAAGAAGAACAAAGGAATAAGAAATAAAAGGACTAATAGAAAAAAATAGCTAGATGGTAGATTTAAATCCAACCACGGATAACTACATTAAATTTAAGTGGAGTAACCACTGTAAATAAAAGGCAGAGGTTTTCATACTAGATTAAAAAAGCAAGACCCAACTAAACACTGTTTGAAAGAGATGCACTTTAAATATAAAGACACAGACAAGTCGAAAGGAAAAGGAGAAAAATAGACATACCAAACAATCACTAAGACTAGGAAAGTTAGTGTGACAAGATTACTTCAATACAAGAAGTATTACCAGAGATAGTTATTTTATGATGATAAAGGATTGATTCATCAGGAAGACATAATCCTAAATGTGAGCTCATCTAATTACAGAACATAAAAATATATGAAGTGTGGTTTTAGAAATCAGAATGATTGTTTCTTGGGCTATGTGGGAGATGAAAGTCAGCAAAGAATATTAGGGAGCTTTCTGAGATGATGGAAATAATCTATATATTAACTGTAATGTTGGTTACGCAGGTATATTCATTTGTCAAAACTCATTTAATTGTACACTTAAAAACTGTCCATTTTTTACTGTGAGCCAATAATTATATACATCAAATGGTTTGTATGGTGTGTGAATATATCTCAATAAAATTGCATTTTAAAAAACTGTCCATTTTATTATATATAAAGTGCCCTTCAATATTGTTGACTAAAAACATCTTTAAATTGAGAATGAAAATTTTGAGAGTGAAAAATTTAAATTGAAAAAATTTTTAATTGATAATGAAAATAACAATAATAATAAAGCTAACATTTATTGAGAACTGATTATGTGCCAGGTACTTTAATAAGTGCTTTACAAATTTTAACTAATTTAACCCTCCAAAGAATACTGGGAAGTAGGTGCTCCTATCTCCATTTGTACGTATGGAAATTGAAGCACAGAATATTGCATCAATATGTCCAATGTTTCACAAGTAGAAACTGGTGGATCCAGCATTCTGGTTCCAGAACCCATTCTCCTAATCACCTCTCTGTGCTCCCTCTAATTTCTTCACTGCAATTATAATTGATTAAAAGATAAAAAGAGTTTATTTTTTCTTAGCAATATAAGATTCCACAGAATTGAGAACTTCTGAGGGCTCTGACACCAGGGACCAGCTGAACATGTGTAAATCCAAATTAGTTTATGTAGGGGTCTGTTTTTGTAACATAGACCTACAGTGGATCTACAGCCATCGTTTTTGCAGGTGTTGTGGACAAGCTGCCAATTCCTCACAGCTGGCAGTTGGTCTATCAGGCTTGAGTAGCATCACTGTGGGGTCCACCAGAATACTTTGGATGTTTCCTATTCTTTCCATTCTGTGGTTTTATGGAAGGGTCTCCAGGTGTGCCTGATCTCCAGGTGTTGCAAGAGAGGGACTACTATCATTTTCCCCTTCAAGGGCCCGTGAACTGAACCGTAATAGGAAAGGATGTAGGCCAGTGTTAGGTTTCTCAGTGGAGGGTATATCAACATTTATAGTAGAGTGGTAGGCATTTTACCATCTCTGCATGTAGTGTATCCTGACTTGACAGCTGACAAGTTGGAACATACAACAGAATCTTATTAAATGAATCTATAGGTTTTTCCTTTAAAAGACTTTGTAAGAATTGGATTTCATGACATATAATTAGGTTTTATGAAATCTCTGTAATGTGTTGTAATCAAACCATTGGATTAATTTGTCCTTCCACTACAGGTTTGTGCATAGTATTCATGGTACCCAATGGAAAGAATGGCAGTAATACTTCCTTTTAAATCTCTTTTTTTTCATTTTTTAAAATAATCTACTGTTTTGTTTATGACTATGTGGAGTAATGGAAAACTCACCCATCAGACTTAGAAAATACCTTGCATACAATCCTGTTTAATACCCTCACATTCACTTTTTTCCAGAATTAGTTTAGGCCAGTGTTTCTCTAAATGACCTCCTACAGCAGGGTCAACTGAACGCTCATTTTAAAGTAGGCTTCTCAGCTCCAGTCCCAAATCTACCAAAACATTATATTTGCTGAAAGTCCCAGGAATCTGCACCATAGCCAACATTGTAGGTGGTTCTTCTTTATATTTGGTAACTTCTGCTTTAAGCCTGACAGAGAAGGGAAAATGACTATCGAGCACTTTATTTGTAAGAAGCAAATCCTAAAAGGAATGGAGAATTAAACCAGCCAGGAAAAGAAACTTTTCACATCAGCACAGCAGCTTCTCTGCAAAGAGCTGCTCACTGGCTTAAAAACCAGGTTCTTTATAACCTATAGCACACTGTGCCTTATCTTCATCTTCACAAAGAGGATTTTGGATCTGCTACATGAAAGATGTTGTAATAAACCACATAAATACCCTATTGAAGTAAAGCAAATGCAAGGGGAGAATTTAATACCTGCAGATATAAAATCTCAGATTGTTTTTAAAGATACATTTCATCTTGAGATGAAAGAGAGAGTTAATCAGCTCTTTTGGAGAAGTTATCCCATGTCAGACTTGTGTCTGCCTTAATTTAGTTCAAAGGGGCCAAAGGTAGGTTCTTTTTCTAAATCAAGGACAGAAGGGGCAGTAACTGAAATAAATGAGCAGCACCTTTATTTCTATGGATCAAATGATATGTGATATAAGAGGCATTTCTGTTTCAAGGAAAATGAAGAACGTGGATCCTAGAAAAGCCTAAATGTAACCAAGCTTTGGGTTCTTTTCTTGTCGTTTGTTTTTAACTCTTCTATAAAAATGAGAATTAATTAATTAACACTCTGCAAATAAATACTTTAAAACCATTTTGATTGAGCAACTTTTATGTATTTCTGTTTCTTACATGATTTTTCAACTGTGACTGGAGATTGCTTGAACATTACAGATGGGGGGCTTCTCCTGCGCCCTGACCTCTGGCCGGCCTCAGTAAACTTGACAGGCACAGGAGCAAGGAAAAACTCTCTGGAAACAGATGGCTCCAAGCAAGACTTCTTCCTCTCAGAGCAATTCACTCATGGGCTTCCGCAAAAAGCTGGATAGCAGTGTGCTACTTTTTCATTCAGGCTATTGTCATCAACAGCAGGATTTACACCATCTTCTTGTGTTACACTTTGTTCCTCTCAACTCAGCCAGACAACAGTCCCCTGCCCAGCTCTGCAGAACTCTGATGCAAGACCGGAAAGGAAGCAAACTAATTTCTTTTTGTTGCAAAAGAAAGCTCATTCACTGCAAACCTATTTAATACAATGTCCAGACTTGGTACAAACTGCAAGGGCTATAAAAGAAGCAAAAAGGTTTTAAGGTTGTATTTAGAGTGGGAGGGATATCTGAGGAAGTACGGAATTCTGTTAATGTATTTCTTTTTTTTTTTTTTTTTTTTTTTTAAATCATCATTTTATTGAGATATATTCACATACCACGCAGTCATACAAAACAAATTGTACTTTCGATTGTTTACAGTACCATTACATAGTTGTACATTCATCACCTAAATCAATCCCTGACACCTTCATTAGCACACACACAAAAATAACAAGAATAATAATTAGAGTGAAAAAGAGCAATTGAAGTAAAAAAGAACACTGGGTACCTTTGTCTGTTTGTTTCCTTCCCCTACTTTTCTACACATCCATCCATAAACTAGACAAAGTGGTGTTTGGTCCTTATGGCTTTCCCAATCCTATTGTCACCCCTCATAAGCTACATTTTCATACAACTGTCTTCGAGATTCATGGGTTCTGGGTTGTAGTTTGATAGTTTCAGGTATCCACCACCAGCTACCCCAATTCTTTAGAACCTAAAAAGGGTTGTCTAAAGTGTGCATAAGAGTGCCCACCAGAGTGACCTCTCGGCTCCTTTTGGAATCTCTCTGCCACTGAAGCTTATTTCATTTCCTTTCACATCCCCCTTTTGGTCAAGAAGATGTTCTCCGTCCCACGGTGCCAGGTCTACATTCCTCCCTGGGAGTCATATTCCACGTTGCCAGGGAGATTCACTTCCCTGGGTGTCTGATCCCACGTAGGGGGGAGGGCAGTGATTTCACCTTTCAAGTTGGCTTAGCCAGAGAGAGAGGGCCACATCTGAGCAACAAAGAGGCATTCAGGAGGAGACTCTTAGGCACAAATACAGGGAGGCCTAGCCTCTCCTTTGCAGCAACCGTCTTCCCAAGGGTAAAACTTATGGTAGAGGGCTCAACCCATCAAACCACCAGTCCCCTATGTCTGTGGTCATGTTAGCAACCATGGAGGTGGGGTAGGCGAATACCCCTGCATTCTCCACAGGCTCCTCAAGGGGGCACTACATCTTTTTTTTTTTTTTTTTTCCCCTTTTTTGTCTTTTTTCTTTTTTTTTTTTTTTTTTTTTTTTTTTTAACTTTCCCTTCTTTTTTCAAATCACCTGTATGAAAAAAAAAGTTAAAAAGAAAACAAACATACAATAAAAGAGCATTTCAAAGAGACCATAGCAAGGGAGTAAGAAAAAGACAACTAACCTAAGATAACTGCTTAACTTCCAACATGTTCCTACTTTACCCCAAGAAAGTTACATAATATAGCAACATTTCAGTGAACTTGTTCCTACTACAACCATCAGAAATTAACAGACCATAGTCATTTCTGGGCATCCCCAGAACGTTAAATAGCTTATCTGTTCTTCCTGGATTATTGTTCCCCCTTCCTTAATTGCTCTCTACTGCTAGTTCCCCTACATTCTACATTATAAACCATTTGTTTTACATTTTTCAAAGTTCACATTAGTGGTAGCATATAATATTTCTCTTTTTGTGCCTGGCTTATTTCGCTCAGCATTATGTCTTCAAGGTTCATCCATGTTGTCATATGTTTCACCAGATCGTTCCTTCTTACTGCCGCGTAGTATTCCATCGTGTGTATATACCACATTTTATTTATCCACTCATCTGTTGAAGGACATTTGGGTTGTTTCCATCTCTTGGCAATTGTGAATAATGCTGCTATGAACATTGGCGTGCAGATATCTGTTCGTGTCACTGCTTTCCGATCTTCCGGGTATATACCGAGGAGTGCAATCGCTGGATCGAATGGTAGCTCTATATCTAGTTTTCTAAGGAACTGCCAGACTGACTTCCAGAGTGGCTGAACCATTATACAGTCCCACCAACAATGAAAAAGAGTTCCAATTTCTCCACATCCCCTCCAGCATTTGTAGTTTCCTGTTTGTTTAATGGCAGCCATTCTAACCGGTGTTAGATGGTATCTCATTGTGGTCTTAATTTGCATCTCTCTAATAGCTAGTGAAGCTGAACATTTTTTCATGTGTTTCTTGGTCATTTGTATTTCCTCTTCAGAGAACTGTCTTTTCATATCTTTTGCCCATTTTATAATTGGGCTGTCTGTACTATTGTCATTGAGTTGTAGGATTTCTTTGTATATGCAAGATATCAGTCTTTTGTCAGATACATGGTTTCCAAAAATTTTTTCCCATTGAGTTGGCTGCCTCTTTACCTTTTTGAGAAATTCCTTTGAGGTGCAGAAACTTCTAAGCTTGAGGAGTTCCTATTTATCTATTTTCTCTTTTGTTGCTTGTGCTTTGGGTGTAAAGTCTAGGAAGTGGCCTCCTAATACAAGGTCTTGAAGATGTTTTCCTACATTATCTTCTAGCAGTTTTATGGTACTTTCTTTTATATTGAGATCTTTGGTCCATTTTGAGTTAATTTTTGTGTAGGGGGTGAGGTAGGGGTCCTCTTTCATTCTTTTGGATATGGATATCCAACTCTCCCAGCCCCATTTGTTGAAAAGACCATTATGGCTCAGTTCGGTGACTTTGGGGGCCTTATCAAAGATCAGTCGGCCATAGATCTGAGGGTCTATCTCTGAATTCTCAATTCGATTCCATTGATCTATATGTCTATCTTTGTGCCAGTACCATGCTGTCTTGGCAACTGTGGCTTTATAATAAGCTTCAAAGTCAGGGAGTGTAAGTCCTCCCACTTCGTTTTTCTTTTTTAGAGTGTCTTTAGCAATTCGAGGCATCTTCCCTTTCCAAATAAATTTGATAACTAGCTTTTCCAAGTCTGCAAAGTAGGTTGTTGGAATTTTGATTGGGATTGCATTGAATCTGTAGATGAGTTTGGGTAGAATTGACATCTTAATGACATTTAGCCTTCCTATCCATGAACATGGAATATTTTTCCATCTTTTAAGGTCCCCTTCTATTTCTTTTAGTAGAGTTATGTAGTTTTCTTTGTATAGGTCTTTTACATCTTTGGTTAAGTTGATTCCTAGGTACTTGATTTTTTTAGTTGCTATTGAAAATGGTATCTTTTTCTTGAGTGTCTCTTCAGTTTGTTCATTTCTAGCATATAGAAACATTACTGACTTATGTGCATTAATCTTGTATCCCGCTACTTTGCTAAATTTGTTTATTAGCTCTAGTAGGTGTATCGTTGATTTCTCAGGGTTTTCTAGATATAAGATCATATCATCTGCAAACAATGACAGTTTTACTTCTTCTTTTCCAATTTGGATGCCTTTTATTTCTTTGTCTTGCCGGATTGCCCTGGCTAGCACTTCCAGCACAATGTTGAATAACAGTGGTGACAGCGGGCATCCTTGTCTTGTTCCTGATCTTAGAGGGAAGGCTTTCAGTCTCTCACCATTGAGTACTATGCTGGCTGTGGGTTTTTCATATATGCTCTTTATCATGTTGAGGAAGTTTCCTTCAATTCCTACCTTTTGAAGTGTTTTTATCAAAAAGGGATGTTGGATTTTGTCAAATGCTTTTTCAGCATCTATTGAGATGATCAATTGATTTTTCCCTTTCGAGTTTTTAATGTGTTGTAATACATTGATTGTTTTTCTTATGTTGAACCATCCTTGCATGCCTGGAATGAACCCCACTTGGTCATGGTGTATGATTTTTTTAATGTGTCTTTGGATTCGATTTGCAAGTATTTTGTTGAGGATTTTTGCATCTATATTCATTAGGGCGATTGGCCGGTAGTTTTCCTTTTTTGTAGCATCTTTGCCTGGTTTTGGTATTAGATTGATGTTAGCTTCATAAAATGAGTTAGGTAGTGTTCCATTTTTTCAATGTTTTGAAAGAGTTTGAGTAAGATTGGTGTCAGTTCTTTCTGGAAAGTTTGGTAGAATTCCCCTGTGAAGCCATCTGGCCCTGGGCATTTATTTGTGGGAAGATTTTTGATGACTGATTGGATCTCTTTGCTTGTGATGGGTTGGTTGAGGTCTTCTATTTCTTCTCTGGTCAGTCTAGGTTGTTCATATGTTTCCAGGAAATTGTCCATTTCTTCTACATTATCCAGTTTGTTGCCATACAGTTGTTCATAATATCCTCTTATAATTTTTTTAATTTCTTCAGGATCTGCAGTTATGTCACCTTTTTCATTCATTATTTTGTTTATATGGGTCTTCTCTCTTTTTGATTTTGTCAGTCTAGCTAGGGGCTTCTCAATCTTGTTGATCTTCTCAAAGAACCAACTTTTGGTGATATTTATCCTTTCTATTGTTTTTTTGTTCTCTATGTCATTTATTTCTGCTTTAATCCTTGTTATTTCTTTTCTTCTACTTGGTTTAGGATTGGTTTGCTGTTCATTTTCTAGCTTCTTCAGTTGATCCATTAGTTCTTTGATTTTGGCTCTTTCTTCCTTTTTAATATATGCGTTTAGTGCTATAAATTTCCCCCTTAGCACTGCTTTTGCTGCATCCCATAGGTTTTGGTATGTTGTGTTCTCATTTTCATTCGTCTCTATATATTTAGCAATTTCTCTTGCTATTTCTTCTTTAACCCACTGATTGTTTAGGAGTGTGTTGTTTAACCTCCAGGTATTTGTGAATTTTCTAAGTCTCTGATGGTTATTGACTTCTAATTGTATTCCATTGTGGTCAGAGAATGTGCTTTGAATGATTTCAATCTTTTTAAATTTATTGAGGCTTGTTTTATGTCCCAGCATATGATCTATTCTGGAGAAAGTTCCGTGAGCACTAGAAAAGTATGTGTATCCTGGTGATTTGGGATGTAATGTCCTGTATATGTCTGTTAAATCTAATTCATTTATCAGATTGTTTAGGTTTTCAATTTCCTTATTGGTCTTCTGTCTGGTTGATCTATCTATAGGAGAGAGTGATGTGTTGAAGTCTCCCACAATTATTGTGGAAACATCAATTGCTTCCTTTAGTTTTGCCAATGTTTCTCTCATGTATTTTGTGGCACCTTGATTGGGTGCATAGACATTTACGATTGTTATTTCTTCTTGCTGAATTGCCCCTTTTATTAGTATGTAGTGGCCTTCTTTGTCTCTCAAAACATCCCTGCATTTGAAGTCTATTTTATCTGAGATTAATATTGCTACACCTGCTTTCTTTTGGCTGTAGCTTGCATGAAATATTTTTTTCCATCCTTTCACTTTCAATTTCTTTGTGTCCCTGTGTCTAAGATGAGTCTCTTGTATGCAACATATTGATGGTTCATTTTTTTTGATCCATTCTGCGAATCTATATCTTTAATTGGGGAGTTTAATCCATTTACATTCAACGTTAAAACCGTGAAGGCATTTCTTGAATCGGCCATCTTATCCTTTGGATTATGTTTGCCATATTTTTCCCTCTCTCTATTAATATCCTTTATTGTACCCATACCGAATCTCTTTAGTACTGAACCTTTCTCCAAGTCTCTCTGTCCTGTCTTTGTTTCTCTGTCTGTAGGGCTCCCTTTAGTATCTCCAGTAGGGCAGGTCTCTTGTTAGCAAATTCTCTCAGCATTTCTTTGTCTGTGAAAAATTTAAGCTCTCCCTCAAATTTGAAGGAGAGCTTTGCTGGATAAAGTATTCTTGGCTGGAAATTCCTCTCTCTCAGAATTTTAAATATATCGTGCCATTGCCTTCTCGCCTCCATGGTGGCTGCTGAGTAGTCACTACTTAGTCTTATGCTGTTTCCTTTGTATGTGGTGAATTGCTTTTCTCTTGCTGCTTTCAGAACTTGCTCCTTCTCTTCTATGTTTGACAGTGTGATCAGTATATGTCTCGGAGTGGGTTTTTTTGGATTTATTCTATTTGGAGTTCGCTGAGCATTTATGATTTGTGTATTTATGTTGTTTAGAAGATTTGGGAAGTTTTCCCCAACAATTTCTTTGAATACTCTTCCTAGACCTTTACCCTTTTCTTCCCCTTCTGGGACACCAATGAGTCTTATATTCGGACGCTTCATATTATCTATCATATCCCTGAGGTCCATTTCGAGTTTTTCAATTTTTTTCCCCATTCTTTCTTTTATGCTTTCATTTTCCATTGTGTCATCTTCCAGGTCACTGATTCGTTGTTCAACTTCCTCTAGTCTTGTACTATGAGTGTCCAGAATCTTTTTAATTTGGTCAACAGTTTCTTTAATTTCCATAAGATCATCCATTTTTTTATTTAGTCTTGCAATGTCTTGTTTATGCTCTTCTAGGGTCTTCTTGATTTCCTTCATATCCCGTACTAGGGTCTCATTGTTCATCTTTAGTTCTTTGAGTAGCTGCTCTAGGTGTGTCTCTTCTGGTCTTTTGATTTGGGTGCTTGGGCTTGGGTTATCCATATCGTCTGGTTTTTTCATATGCTTTATAATTTTCTGTTGTTTTTGGCCTCGTGGCATTTGCTGTCCTTGATAGGGTTCTTTTAGGGTTTGTAGACCAGTTGAAGTCCTTATCTCTAATTTATCAGATCTACAGCTTCGTGGAGTACACTTTCTCTAACTAACCAGCAGGTGGCGTCCACGAGCCACCTGTTCTCCACAAGCCAGATCTCCCCTGCTTAGCCTTTTTGGTGAGTGGGGGAGTGAGTCTTGTGGGGCCCAATTGGTGTCCCAAGCTTGCATGTGTAGTTGGTGTTGCCTGCCCTGTATGTGGGGCATGTTTCTGGGCAGTCGGGGAGGGGGGGGTGGCCCTAACAATCAAATCTCCCTGATGATCCTAGAGTTTTAAAGCTACTGCAATAGTCTAATCCTTCAGTTCAGTCCTGCCACAGTTTGTCTCTGCCACTGACCCACAAGTCTTTGGTATTGGCGTATGGCTCCTGAGACTTGCAAGTGGGCCCCTCTTCCAGGCTGTGCACCCCGGGTCCTCTGTTGAGGGATGACTGTGCTATGTCACAGGTGAGTGCCGTCCCCCCAGGGCAGTTCTGGGCTGCTGGGCTGTGTTGGGAGGCTCCCAGTCTGCTCAAATGATGGCTGAATGGGGCTCTGTTAATTCACACTGCTCCCCCTTCCCAGCTCTGGGACATTCAGCTGAGGTTGCAGGGAAGGCTAATGTCCACGCCCAGTTTTGTGGTGTGTGCCTGTTATTTGAAGCACTTCCGTCACACTGGGTTGTCTGGGGCAGCTCTGGGCTATGGGGCTGGCGATGGGCAGGAGTGTTTCCTGTCCACCAGGATGGTGGCTGTGAGCGGACACCCCCCTTTTCTTGGGAAGTTGTGTTGTTTAGTGAATTTTCTCAGCCACTGGATTATTGCCTTTTGTCTCAGAGCTCTCTTAGTTCTGCTCTTGACTTGACGTGCCCAAATTTCAATTCTTTGAAGCTTTCTGTATTGAGCTTCTTAGAGTAATTGTTTTAGAAAAAGCAAAAAGGATTAAAAAAAAAAAAAAAAAACGGCCCTCCTCAGAGATCTAATGGGTTATTGAAATGCTAATAGACAAAGCAACCAGGGCCATTAAGGAAAGGTGCCCTGGGCAGAGAGATCAGCCTTGCTTCGGGATTTGCATATGCGCCTCAAGGCCTGATCTCCGCCCTTCCCCTGTCTGTGTTCACCAGAACTCCAAAAATCCTCTGCTTTTACTTTGGAGCTTCTCGTGTTGTTTTCCTTCTATGCCCGTCTCCTCTCTGCGGGGCTGGCTGCTCTCAGAGTCTCTGGTGTCTGGCCTCAGTCTATCTATGGTTGGAGTTTGAATCAGTAGAATGAGTTTCCGATGAGAGCAGCCACTGCAATTCTCCCTTCTCCTTCCTGGAGCTGACAGCCCCTCCTCCCCCGGGACTGAGCCTGGCAGGGAGGGGCGCGGGTCCCCTGGCCGCAAAAACTTACAGATTTCGGTGATCTCAGCAGTTCCACGTTTTCATGAGTGTTGTATGAAGTATGCCCAAAGACAGATTGCTCTGTGGTGTCCAGTCCACGCAGTTCCTGGCTTTTTACCTACTTTCCTGGAGGAGTAACTAAAACATACAGCTCACCAGTCTGCCATCTTGCCCCGCCTCCTGTTAATGTATTTCTTACATATTTTAAATTCAATTACCATCTCATTTATAGGCTGACCACTTTAATTAGATATTCAGGAATCAGTAGGAGGTTAAAAGTAGAGTAGTAGAAAACAAGTAGGCTTTCTGGAGGATGTCAGTAGGGATTAAGGGAGCAATTCTGGGATCCTTATCTTAAATGCAAAGATTTCAGTCAAATCTGCTTTGGATGATTGTGCTTATTCCTTCTCCTCCATTTCAGTTCTCTGTTATCTTTAATTTTCTTATTTATTCTATTGGGCCAGAGAACGGTCACTCTCATTTTCTATTCTTTAAAATAATTGACCATCAAACTTCCCCTAAACTTGTAATGTAGGATTTATATAGTTTGTTATTTGTCTAATTTATCATGTTGGTTATGAGGAGAAATATAAGCAAAGCCTCTACTGATAAGATGTTGAGGAAAACCCCAATCCACATGAAACCCTAGCAATGCTCAAGGAAAAGTATTTTCTGTCATAAGAACTGGAGAATTACATATGAAGATGAGTCATCTTAGCCCATCTTTATATTTCAGTTGACATTGATTTAGTTCATACTGCCAACATATCTTTTGCACTCTAATTGCTTCTGTGAGATTGGGTTGAGTGTCCATCCTCTGGGTAACTAAATTACTTTGTGTATTCTGCTCTTATAGCATAGGTCATACTGCTATTGAGTTACCTTCCCTCTCACGGTTTTTCTAAGTTCTGTAAGGACAAAGACCTTGTCTCATTTGTCTTTGTATCCCTAAAATGTCACACACAATTTGTCACAAGGTAGGTGTACAATAAATATTCATTGAATAATTAAATAATATCTGCCCCGAGAAGAACAAAATTTAATTGGGCTGACAGACATGAATGCAAAGGAAATTGTGACAAAAGCACCATTTCTTACCAAGACCTTTTATAAAAGATCAATTTTTTTGCAAATAATTATAATCACTAAATAAAACATATTTGTTGGCAAAATTTCATATAGGTGTTGCATAGCACTTTTTTCTAAATATGCTTTCTTCCCTATACATTATTTCTTTTAAAAATTAAACTTTGAACTTTAAAATATTGTCTTCATATTCAAGAATATAAATATACTCATATTACAACAGAAACACCGCATAATTTTAATCAACATAAAGAAAACTGAAAAGTTTTCCTATGTTTTCTCTCTGACTTTGAGTATACAGGTTCCTGGGAGAACAGGTATGTCTAAACTTGATTATAAGTAAAACAAAATTCCATCATTTTTTTCAAAAGGAAGGAAAAGAAGGAGGGAGGAAGAAAAGACACAAAACAGAAAAGAAGGAAGGAAGAAGAAAGAGGAAAGAAAGGAAAAAAGCTACCTGTAGTCATGAAAAGATAATCTCACTGTATAGAAATAGATAATCTTAGTCAAATGTTTGCCACACATTAGAGCTTAAGCTGTTCAAAATGCCACTGTGTTGTTTTTTTCACCATGGTGATGGTATTATCAAAATAAATACAAACAGTTTCAGTGCTTTTTTTTTTTTACTATGTACTATTGCCATATTTACCAAGTAGAATTGTATCTTCAGAATCTTTAGGGATATTTTTCGTCTTGAAACCCTTGCTGATATTTCTGTTCCCATCACAGCAGTGTTCTCTTGATAATGTTATCTTCCTAGTTGATTTCAAGCCAATGATGGCTAAGAAAGTCAGCTTCTTTGCTATTCAACAGTATGAGTTCAATTCTGAATTTGCTACTATAAGTCTCCAGTTCCATTTCCTATAGAAAATTTAAAGTTTCTCCTTTATAAACAAAGGAGAAATAAGATTCTTCTCCAAATGATTTATCACTTTTTTATTTCAACCAGTTGGACCCAAGCCTTCTTTCTTAGGAAAACTTTGCAGGTGGTTAATGACTCATTTGACTACCATGCCTCAAGTTTCATTCGTCCTTTTGAAGAATACTTTCTAATAGCCACTATTTTGTGCATGGTCAAAATATCATGATTTTTCTAAGAAAATAAAAGCCTTTATCTCTATTTATCATAAAAATTTCAGCAATGTAAACCAATATCAATTAAATTAAGATTGAAAATAAAATAAATATAAAGATGATGCCTGCATTACAAGGAAATCCATAGGCTATGTTGGAGATAATTCATATTCCCTGAAGGGATCTGGCTAATTTTTTTGAAAGGAATCTGTAATTTGGGGAAACTTTCTTCTGAGTGAAAGCTAAGAGTATTGGCCTTAAATACTGGCTCCAATAATTACTAGCTATGTGATCTTAGAGAATTAACTTAATATCTATATTTAAGTCTTAGTTTCTTCATCTAAAATGGAGATGGCAACACAATTACCCGATTACCTCATAGGGAGAGATATTGAGAGGATTATATTAATATGAAAAAACATTTAGACTGGTTATTGGCACACAATTACATATAAAACATTCCATAAAATGATAGTGATTTTATCATTACTATTATTACTCTTTCCAATTGAGGCCTACTCATTTGAGTGCTGTTAGTCTTAGCTTAACATGTAAGCTTCAGTCATGAATTCTTATGTCTTGGAATGGGTTCCCTTAAAAGCAGACCCTGGGACAAGGATCTGAGAGTAAGTTTGGGAGGTGATTTCAGAAAGTATCAGTAGTGGACAGTGAAACTTAGATAGAAAGGAGAAGAAAGACAATCGATGCATTATCTAACTGGTTACCACAATGAGCAACTGAGGTTCCAAATAAGCATTCCGAGAGAGTGTAGAACATTCCACCCAAGGAGTGAGAAGGCTGGGATATTTATCCTCCAAATCCCCTCAGTCATTGGCTAAAGTGTGTTCCTGGGAGCAAGGACTCCCCAGCATTCCAGCTCTGCCCCACCATGCACACATGCACACAGGCCCAGAGAAACCTACAGGTGGACAGCTGCTGATGCTGCCTTAGAACACCATTGGAGGGTACTGGAATGGTATGCACTGAGGGAATAAGGGCAGGGTGCTGACAATGTCTGCTATGGATTTAAAATTGGGATTTCATTTCTAACTTACATAGCAGTAAAACAAATTGGAAATGTAAGGAGAGATGCAGTAAGGCAGAATCAATGATAGCATGGATGAGCCTGAATAATCTGCAAACACCTGAGACATTCTTCAAGTTAGCTTTAGTATATACAAGATGTCATTTTGCTGTTTCAGACTGTGACCAGTGAACCTTAAAGACTAACCAAATGACTCAAAGGAAGAAGTATACATCATCTTCAGAGATACTATCCTAAGATGGATCTCTGCTTAAAAGCTCACCCAAGGTGTTCATGGAGGCAGTATTCACAATTTGCAATGAGTGGAGGTAGACTAAGGGTGCACTGACTGAGGAACAGAATGGTGAACTGTGGTGTGCACATACAATGGAATACTGAGCAACTACAAGGAGTGAAGCTGTGAGACATGTAACGAGGTGAATGGATCTTGTACACAGCATTTTGAGTGAAGCATGCCAGAAGTAAAGGCAAACACTATAATGCCTCACCAATATGGACTAATTACAATGTGTAAACTCAGAATTGAATCTTAGAATACAGTCTAGGAGGGGAGCGGTTATTGTAATGGTCCCTAGATTGTAAGCTCTTACAGCAGTCAAATTTATTCCTGAATTGTAATGGCTATCTCTGAACTTTGAGACACTGATCCCTTAATGTATAACCTGATTGGTCTCTGGAATAATGGGTATCTCTGTGACACCTGAAACTCAGAGCTAGAGCTTGGCAGATATGAATGTTAGTATTAGCACATACAGCAACTGTTAAAAAAAAAAAAAAAAAAAGGAGCTGAAAAAGATCCAAAACTTCAGTTAGTGATATGAATGAAGCAGATCTGGTTAAGACTAGGGCAAACTGGGCCAAAGGGTAAAGGTCAAAACTGACTGTGTTTTACAACTTCAACTTCCATGTGAGACCAAGGGAAGAGATGTCTATTTGGTGCAGGATCTTTATTTTCTAAACAGTATAACTCTACAGTCAGTTTGTTCAAACACCATGATTACATGGAACTTTGAATAGGACATGAGATATGGTAGGTTAGTATAGGTTAGAGTGAAATAGTGACACATCCCAAAGTAATTTGGGCAAAGAATAAGAATATATTTACAAGGCCCGCCTGAGGAGCTGGGGGAAAGTGCGGAATTGTGGGACATCCTCACCTGGACTGATGCTGATGTTGTCACAAACATTAGGACTGGTAGTTTGATGTGCTGAGCCCTCTGTCATAAGACTTGCCCTTATGAAGCCCGTTACTGCAAAGGAGAGGCTAAACTTGCATATGGTTGTGCCTAAGAGTCTCCCTCTGAGTACCTCTTTGTTGCTCAGATGTGGCCCTCTCTCTCTCTAACTGAGCCATCTCCACAGGTGAACTCACTGCCCTCCCCCCTAAGTGGGACCCAACTCCCAGGGGTGTAAATCTCCCTGGCAATGCAGGATATGACTCCTGAGGATGAATCTGGACCCGGCATCATGAGGTTGAGAATATCATCTTGACCAAAACGGGGATGCAAAATGAAACCAATAAAGTTTCAGTGGCAGAGAGATTTCACATGGAGTCAAGAGATCACTCTGGTGGACAGTCTTATGCATGATATAGATAACACCTCTTAGGTTTTAATGTATTGGAATAGCTAGAAGTAAATACCTGAATCTATCAAACTCTAACCCAGTAGTCTGGACTCCTGTAGATGACTGTATAACAATGTAGATTACAAGGGGTGACAGTGTGACTGTGAAAACCTTGTGAATCACACTCCCTTTATCTAGTGTATGGATGGATGAGTAGAAAAATGGGGACAAAAACTAAATGAAAAATAGGGTGGGATGGGGGGGATGATTTGGGTGTTCTTTTTTACTTTTATTTTTTATTCTTATTCTTATTCTTTCTGATGTAAGGAAAACGTTCAGAAATAGATTGTGGTGATGAATGCATAACCACTGTGAACAGCGGATTGTACACCATGGATGACTGTATGGTATGTGAATATATTTCAATAAAACTGAATTTAATTTAAAAAAAAAAGCTCACCCAAGGAAGTAGTGCTACTGAACATGATTGGACAATAGCACCTCCTTAATGGGAATGTTTGACTTATATTTCCTATCCTTGTTTAATTACTGTTCTGTGTATAAAAAGCACTTTCTTATTGAGAGGCCTGTTAAAGGCGGAAGCTAAAAATTGTACCCAGCTACTTTTCACATCCTACATCTTAAGACATAAGTGTCAGTCTTGTGCTTTCTTCATTCATATGAAAAATATGTTTTTCTCTGATAATTATCACCTTCCTTTATTTATAGAAAACCTATAACTTTGTGAATAACAAATTGCAACCACTCTTTCAGTTTTCTATCAATATAATAACAGTTATTGTTAAAACTAGTGGTTAAATTTTGAAAATAGCTGACAATAATAAATAGGGATGCCATTTACATGCTAAAAATGAAGAGAGAAACCATACTATAAAAAGCCTGTAATCAAGGCTTCTGTTGAATTCAGCCCATAATTTCCAATGACAGAATTCTTTATCCATATAGTTCATGTTAATGCTCATTTTGTAAAATAGTATATATTTAAAAAATGGAAAAAGAACAGTGTGACTGAATAAATAAGCAAAGGTCTGAAATGATTGAGTTCAAGTCACTTCCTCTATTTAAGGAAGTAGTACCCAAACTTAACTATGAGATAGGGCTCTGGGAATGTAAATATTCTCTTTTAAAATATTTGAAGGACTGCGAAGGCTCCAGAAGCTAATCATACATAACATCTTTCACTGGAAACTTAGATTTTATTTTTGGTCCCACCATTGGTTTAATGTCAGTAGTCTATGTTGTACATTTTCCCTTTCTCTTTTTCCTGATCTGCACTAATTATTTTACAGAGATTTTGGTAAAGGGAAAATATAAGTGAATCCATTTATCAGTCTCATTTTCAGTGAGTAAAAATTAAATATCTAAACCTTTCAATTAACATGTTATTTTTGTTTCCTGGCTGATAAAACAAATACCATGCAATGGGTTGACTTGAACAATGAGAATTTATCGGATCATGGTTTTGAGGATGGGAGAAGTCCAAAATCAAGGTGTAATCAAGAGGATGCTGTCTCCAGAAAACTTGGTTGTTGGCTTTTCTATCACAGGGCAATCCACATGGCAGCCTCTCCTTTCTTCTCTGGGTTCTGCAGACTTCTTTCTGTGGCTTTCCCTCTTTTTACTGGAGTCCTTGCATTCTGCTTCTAAAGGACTCCAGTTACAGGATTAAGACTCATCCTTATTCAGTTAGGCCACACCTTAACTGAAGTAACCTCATCCAAATGTCCAGTTTACAATGGGTTCACACTGCAGGAATGAATTAAGTTTAAGAACTGTTTTTTGGGGGGAGTACATAGCTCCAAGCCATCACATACAAAGTGAATGCATACAAAGGAGAGGCTAGGCCTCCCTGTATTTGTGCCTAAGAGTCTCCTCCTGAATGCCTCTTTGTTGCTCAGATGTGGCCCTCTCTCTCTGGCTAAGCCAACTTGAAAGGTGAAATCACTGCCCTCCCCCCTACGTGGGATCAGACACCCAGGGAAGTGAATCTCCCTGGCAACGTGGAATATGACTCCCGGGGAGGAATGTAGACCCGGCATCGTGGGATGGAGAACATCTTCTTGACCAAAAGGGGGATGTGAAAGGAAATGAAATAAGCTTCAGTGGCAGAGAGATTCCAAAACAAGCCGAGAGATCACTCTGGTGGGCACTCTTACGCACACTTTAGACAACCTTTTTTAAGTTCTAAAGAATTGGGGTAGCTGGTGGTGGATACCTGAAACTATTAAACTACAACCCAGAACCCATGAATCTCGAAGACAGTTGTATAAAAATGTAGCTTATGAGGGGTGACAGTGGGATTGGGAATGCCATAAGGACCAAACTCCACTTTGTCTAGTTTATGGATGGATGTGTAGAAAAGTAGGGGAAGCAAACAAACAGACAAAGGTACCCAGTGTTCTTTTTTACTTCAATTGCTGTTTTTCACTCTAATTATTATTCTTGTTATTTTTGTGTGTGTGCTAATGAAGGTGTCAGGGATTGATTTAGGTGATGAATGTACAACTATGTAATGGTACTGTAAACAATCGAAAGTACAATTTGTTTTGTATGACTGCGTGGTATGTGAATATATCTCAATAAAATGATGATTAAAAAAAAAAAAAAAAACAAAGTGAATGCATACATAAGTTATGCTCATTTGAATATCAGATTCTTTTTCAGACTTCCTGATCTCTGATTTTCAAAACTAATTGGCTCAAACAGGTATTACTATTTCCTGTGTAAGACCTTTTACTCAGTTGGAATTCACCCATTCTCTGAAGTTTCAGCTACTACTTATAAGTCACTCATTCACCAAATATATTTTAGCATATACAGTGTGTTAGGTACTAACCATCTGGGAATGCAGAAGTGAATACAATTTATATAGTAAAAATGAATAAAACAAAATTCATCATGGAGTTAGTACATTCATTCAGTTCTTCAAGATTCCAAGTAAGTCTCAAGTTACAGATAAATCAGAATAATTTCACCATGAAAAGTGACTAACTTTCCCTTGCAAATGATAAAGAATAAATTTGACTACCTTAGGAAGAAAGGTATTTTGCAAAGTAAAGAAACCACACAATTTCTTGGTTACACTGTTAATCTCCACGATCCAGTAATATTTTGTTTAACCACATGTTCTTGGTAATCAAGAATTAATATAAATCCGTGAGTCATCCACATTCTCTTTTGTAAACTCAATTATTTCTTTACTTTTTCTCCTTAACATGTAAACATGCTCAACTTTTTCCAATATTTAAAAAAAAAAAAACCTCCAGTACCTGCCTCCCTCTCATTCTATACTCTCTTTTCCATCATGCCCAAGTATTTTGGAAAATAAACCTTCCATCTATTTTCATTCCTTCACTCCTTATTAGCTCTTCAAACTGCTGCAACCCTCCATACTTCATAGCTCCTGATTCCTGACTCCTCACATAATAGCAAAGATAACTTTATTTTTTGTTTTCCATAGCCCTTTAAAATTCATTCAGTATAATTTTCCTTAAGATACAGTAGTGACAAAAACAAAATCCCTGCCCATATATTTTCCATTCTAGAGGGTATGAAATAAGAAATTTCATATTGCAACATGTGATACGTAAGAGTTACACAAGAAACAAGCCCTTCTAAGAAAACTTGGGAGGATCACATGTTCTTTTTTGCTTACTTAAGCAATAGATGGTCCCACTGTTCCTTTAACTCTCAAACACAATCTCTATTCAATAATCAGAATGTTCTATCCAAGATATTAGTCAAAACTCCAAACTTTACTTTAGCATTAAATATTCTCTCCTCCTGCCAGGGATTTCTTCAGCTCCTCTTCTTACCTGCTTTGCTCCTGAGTTTCCTGCAGAATGGGGGAGGAAGGCATTGTTGTGGATTGAATTGTGTATCCACCCCAGTTTGCACATGTTTTTGGACTTGGTCCACACTCTGGTGGGTGTAGATCCATTGTAAATAGGATCTCTTCAAGATGTTACTTCAGTTCAGATGTAGCCCAATTGAATCAGATTATGCTTTAGTCAGGATTACTGGAATCCTTTCTAAGCAAAGTGAAAGTCAGATGGAGAGAGAAGCCATGGGGGGAGCAGCCAAAGCTGGAAGTCAACAGACCTGGAAGAAAAAGATGCAGCCACCATGTGCATTGTCATGTGACAGAAAAGTCAAGGAACCCCAAAGATTGCTGGCCAGCCAGAAGATACCAACCTTGGAAGGAAGCAAATCTTCTAGTCTCTGAAATCATAAGCCAATAAATTCCTATTGTTAAGTCAAACCATTGCATGGTATTTGTTTTAGCAGCTAGGAAACTAAAACATGGATTGAGAGAAAAGAGGAGAGAAAAGGACAGGAAAAGTCTAACTTTAACTTGATTCATCACAAGCTGGCTTTGCACTCTGGACCAGACGGCTATTTAGGGACCTCTCTCCTAAAATTCCCATGATCCAGACTGATGATTCTTGATTCTGACTTGTCACTTAAGGGATAACTTGATAAATGCTTTCTCCCCATTAGACCAAGCATCATGAAGACAGTCTTCTGCCCATACTGCACCCCCAGTGTCTTGCAGAGTGCTCAATACATGCTAATCCCTCATTAAATACTAGTTGAGTTAATAAGTGAAAGATTACTTACAAATTGACAAATCCAACATTAACTTTCTGGTTTTATCTTAATCAACTTGGAAATGTATTTTGCACTGTTGGTTACACCCTGTTTTATGAAATTCTCTTCTCCCTTCTTCCAGGACACAAATACCTCCTGTTTTCCCCCTTCTTGTCACCCTCTCTCAGTCTAGATGAAGCCTTAGTTTCTTTATATGACTGCTCCCTAAAGGCCACTGTTCTCTACAGCTGACTGTTTGGCTCTCTTTTCTTCTTATTATATACAGTTTCCCGTAACCATTCATTCTTTAAGAAGTCCATATTTCCAAGCTAGAACTCATTCCTAAGTTCCAGATCCACATATTCAATGGCCTTCTGGATAGCCACAGAAACCTCAAAATCTTCATGTTAAAATTTGAATGTATCATCTTTTCTTTGAGAGCCCCACTTCCTGTTGATTTGTATAAGGAGGCTACTGACATTATTATTCATTCAGACTCTCTAATTAGAAATCTGGGAAAGTATTCTAGACTACAGCTGTGTCATTCAAAGTTCACACCCAAGTGGTTTTCCAAGTCCTCTAAATTTGATCTTCTAAATAGTTATTCAATCCATATCTTCCTCTTAATTTGATCTGTCTTATTTTAGGCCCTATCACTGCTCAATTCAGTTCTTATGATGGCTACCTCCTAACTGGTATTCCCATCTCTTCCAATCTACCTTCTATGATATTGCTAGAATGATAATTCGAAAACCCAAATGTAATACTAACTCCCTTCTTGAAACAGCTCCCCACATAGCTTTTAAGATAAAGCACAAACTCCTTAGGATGAATTGGATGGCCCTTTGTGATCTGTCCCTGACCTATCTCCCCTGCCCTAATTCTAGCCCCTTCCTATAAAAACCATGATCAAATTTTGTAATTCCCCCAAGGCAGCCACACTATTTTACAGTTCAATTCCTATACAATTTTTCTTCCTTCATCTTTTTCATCTTCCAAGATTCCAAATAATTTATCATGTTATTCATCCTAGAGTAGCAAGTAGGCTAATTGCTCTCACATTTCAAGACTTAAACAAAGCCTTCCCTGAGAAGTATGCCCTTTTACCTGTTCTAAGGTTAGGTTTCTCTTGTCTCCCAAAGCTCCATTTGCATACCCTATTTTAGGCCTGAGAATATTGCATTGCTCTCTGTTCCCCACAAGTCTATTTCTTCATCATTGAATGCAGCAAAGGTAATAAGTTAAAGGAGTGTGATGTGGAATCAGACAATGGAGTGGAATCCTTTCATCGCCACTTACTAACCACTGACCTAAGTTAGGCAAGTCACTTAATTTATCCTTCTTTATTTTCTCATCTATAAAAAGGGTATTTTAACATTGCCTATTAATTATGATATGTATGAATGAAGTTTGTATGTTTAAAGTGCTTACAACAGTGTATGATATGTAATACATGCTCGTTAAAGTTAACTATTATTACTTTTATTTCTATGCCCTTAAGTAATAGTTAAATGAATGAGTGAATTAACCAAATGAACAAAAGTTCAAGGGATTAATTTTTAGAAAATTAGAAATGTCCAAAATCTACTCAAATAGTTCCTCAGAGAGCATGTTCCTGATCCACTCCCCAAATTAAGATATATTGACCCTGTTGTACCCTCTCATAGAATCCAGTTCTTCTCCTTATGATTTACTATAATTTGAAAGAATATATAACACTAAGTATGTGCTGTTTCATATCTTTTTTTCTCACTCATGTCCATTTTGTTGCACACTGCTCCCTCAGTGCCTAGCACAGTGTATGGCCCATGGTAAGCATTCAATAGATATTTGTTGATTGCATGCAAGCACAAGATATAGAGGGTATCACTCATTTTTCTTAGATGAGTCAGAATGCTCTTCAAGAAAGTGCCAGTGCCTCTGAATCATCCTAATAAATGGGAGTTATCACACTATTCATGTCAAGTTCTACGATCAAAAGTTTGTTCCCAGTTATAGTGTTAACCATATTAACTCTTAGTATTTATGTGGTATTCATTTCTCATTATTCAGGTTTGTTCTCTCCACTCCTGTTTTGTAATCACAATGTACAATATATTCATTGCAATATGCCTCAAATACACTTTCAGAAGGAGGCAGGAAAGAAAGGGAGGGGAATAAAAGGAGGAACTGATTATTGTTGACTATAGTAAAAGTGTGAGACTGTAACATTTATAAGACTGAGGAACAGCTCATGGAGAAAGCTGTCATGAATCTAATTGTTACTTGTCATACTCTTACTAATAAAAGACATTTGTTTTAGTGTTTTACAATATATAAAGTTGTTCCATATTCATTCTCTCATCCAGTGCTCACAACAGCCCCAAGGGATACTTAATACATGAGTGTTGGTCCATATATGGGCCAGCTGAGGCTCAGAGAAATTTCATGACTTGTTCAAGTTCCCACAGCTATTGAACTGATCAATGTATGTCTCAGATGTAGATCAGCTTTGCCAAATCCAATTGTCAATACGTTACCTTGGACACTTTATGGCCTTAAGACTGTAACTGTGTAACCAAAATAAACCCCCTTTTATAAAACCCAATCCACTTCTGGTGTTTTGCATTCTGGCAGCATTAGCAAACTAGAACAAGGGTGTTATGTGTTTCCAAGTCCTAAATAAATTGAACCATCTGAGATTAGATCCTGTTGAAAGGTCAAAATGCTTTCAGACTTTAAAAGTTATGAAGTTTGAATATTAATTCTACTAGGAATTTATTAAAATTATTTTAGAAACTTTTTAAAATAATTCATGTCTATTCTGCATCTAACTATGGAAGAAGCTGTTTATACAGCACTGATAAAAGTTGTTTATATACAAGTAAAATGTATTGTTAAAACAGAGGGCCACCACTGTGTAGCTTTAAGGATTTATTGCTGAAGTGCTGTTATGAATTTTTGGCTGAAGGAAGCTAATTAGTCAATAGATTTCTGCTTTTCTGTTTAAGAAGCTTGTCTCCTGCAAAAAATAAAGTTAATTTGTGACTATTTTATAAGTGCCATGCTTCTTAAAATTCAACCACAAATTTCAATTTGAATGGATTTCATGTTCCAGATCCATATTCGTATCAGATTTGACTTTTACAATGACAAAATCTGAGACAGATCTTCATAGTTGATTAGTATTACTTCTGTTTTTAACGGAAAATGTTTAAAATATAATGAAAACACTTTTCATTTTATTTACAAAGTAATTTAGTGTACTTATTTTAAATTTATCCTAGAAAAATAAAATACTAAAAAGTAAAATACTTTTTAGGCAATACATTAAACCGAAGAACAAGGAAGTGCCTTGTTTGATTAGAAAATAGAATTGAGACCCAGGAAGTTCTTACCATGCTACTACCTTCCTTTCAAGAACAGCATATGCACAAGTCAGACACTTAATGTGGTGTCCCATAAACACCCCTTGGTAAGTCCCTGCTGTCCAAAAATCTCTCTCCAAATTTGGAATTGGGAATATTACTATTTTCCTAGTGTTTTTAAACTCTAGATGTGTATTTAAATTAAATTTAAAGCTCCTGGAAGTAGTAAGAACTGAATAATACATTTCTGCATAATACTTAAATGTTGTTAGATAATAGTTCATTATGTTTAGGGTAATCTTTAGAAACAGGATTTTAGATAGGGTCATAGGGAAGAGGAATGAAGGCAGGAGAAAAAGGTAGTTTGAGATAGGATAACCTTGTCTAGACCTAAAATGAAGACTGGAATTAACTGAAACAATTTTCCCCCCTTCATCTTGTCTTATGCAGCATGTAGCTGTTTTTGCTGATCTGTCGTATGAAGGGACTTTTCATTAGGATTCTTTTTCAGAGACTGGGGTACAGGATCTTCTCATCACATAAAATACCAAGAGGAATGGATTTAGCATGTACCTTTGTGTTCCTGTACCCTTGCAGGTGTGAGTTTAGCATGCACTTTTGTGTGTGAGCAAGCTACACTGAGATGCAGAAACAAGCTGTACCAGGCATTTATGAAAGAAATTAATAAGCTTTAATTCTGCATTTTATCAGTTGCAGTTACAGTATTTTATCTTGTGCTTGTCAAGTGATAATGTCTAAAGCAGTTCATTGTTTACTTACAATGAAAGCTGAAATAAAAGGCATGAGTGATTTTTGAAAACCTAACCAATGATAACCACACCCTTTGGCAGTGCTCCTAAGACTCACAAGAAGACAATAGGGTAGATTGTGCTAAGAGAAAATTTTAAAAAATAAGCTTTAGTTCTGTGCCAAGACAATGGCAAAAGTTAGAATTCTTATGCAACTGATGAATAACAGTACTTAAACTTATATAAGGGACCCTTCTTCATTTCTTTTTCATTTTTTGCACATGTTTAAGAATTTCCTATGTGTTACGATTACCACATGAAAGAGAAAAGGCTTACAGTTAAGTACATTTTAATATTTTTTAAAAGTATAAACTTGGAATCAAATAGATGTGAATTTGAATCCTGTCTGTTAATTATTACTATTAGCAATGAGAACTAAAGCAAACTGTTTAAATTTTCTGATAATATCACATAAAATGCTACTATCAGGATTAAACAAGATATCATAAGCATTTATTCATTCATTTATTTATTTATTCTTTCATTCATAGCCTACTTTGTGTCAGGTATTTTCCAAGACACCCGAAAAACAGTGGCTAGCATTAAAAAAATTCCCTGTCCACCTGTTTTCTATGCTAGTGGGTATTAAATAAGAAAATTCCTATCATAAAGTGTGATACATAGAAGATACACAAAAAACGTTAACTTCCTTTATCATTGCCCCTGCATCTCAGCTTCTGAAATCCTTGGTTCTTTTCCAATAGGAAGTGTGTGAATTAAATATACAATGCTTAAGAATTGTTGGCAGCAGCTATCTCTCTCTCTGAAAGTGAGATACAGGTGTTGTTGGAAATAAGAGAAGAGGTTGAAAGTATGTTTAAGACAAAGTCCCACTCAACCAAGTGACTACTTCTCCTATGTTTGCTTAATGTCTGAGGCGAAAAAAAAAACCCACAAAAAAATGAAACTAAACAAAAAAACCTCCACAAATGACCCACAGAGTGATCACAGTAATGTAATCACTAAGTTTTCTTTGGCCTGGTACTTCACATGAGTAATGAGCCACACATGAAGAGAATGAAAAGTAGTCAATAACTGTCGTCTATTTTATTTCCTCTTTTATAAGTATGGTAGGTTTAATTATGTATCCTAGAAAGAAAAACAAAATGTTCTTAATGTTAATCCATTCCTGTGGGTGTGAACCCTTTGTAAATAGGAACTTTTAAAGATGCTATTTTTAGATAAGGCATATCAACTGAATCAAGATGGGTCTTAATCTTATTACTGATGGCCTTATAGGAAAAAAAGCCATGGGGAGAAGCAAGAAATTTGGAAGTTAATGGAACCCATAAAGAAAGGAGAGGACATCACCATGTGATGGGAAAGCCAAGGAACCCAAGGATTGCCAGTCAGCTAGAACCTTAAAGACCCTGGGAGGAAGCAAGCTGCCTAGCCTCTGAAAGTGTGAGCTAATTCCCATTGTTTAAGCCAAACCAGTGTGTGGTATTTGTCATAGCAGACAAGAAACTAAGACAATGAGAATGTGAATCAGGCTATTTCCAGGACTCTGTTACCATGTTTTTGTCTCAAAATGTACTCATTCACATGCTATGAGGCAAGGAAAGGAAAAACAAAGAAGTAAAACTCTGTAGATTTGTGGTGTGTGGGTCAAAGCCAAGCATGGTCAGTATAGTAATCATCTTAAACATTGGTTTTAATTGTTGCAGTTAATTCAACTGACAGTTTGAATTATTCCCAAACATTTAAAACATCCCAAAACTAGAATCAATTTTATTATGGCTGATTATATTTTTCTATATACAGATGTAACCAGAGTGTGTAAACCAAGTAAAAGGAAAATGCAGGATCGAGGAAATGGGATCAAACAAGGAAAGAGGCAAAGAGAGTGATAGTGAAATATACCAGGATAGAACTTTGGTAGCAGATTTAAAGAGCTCCCAGTCTGTATTCAAGCAGAGAGACAGGGGGTTCCAAAATAGATGTTCCTTGAAGACTAAAGGGATAAAATACCTGCTCTGTTTATTAGTATGAATAAGATGATTGCACTTAACAGCAAAAAGTATAGGGTGATTTGGTGAGAGTTACATGGGAAAGTAAACAATGGGAAGCAGAAGACAATTACTAAATCCATGGAAAATAAAAGTTGTTCCAGAAAGAGATATAATCACAGTATACAATATGACTCAACTGTGAAAAGTGTCTACATGGTAAGAATGTAAACACTAAAGATATTTGCTTTACCCACATTATGCTATAACTATATTAGCCATATTGAGAGAATATGAATGGCATAAAAATGTCAGTGTGTCTGTATGAAGGTATTGAGGGGTGGTGGAAGTGGAGTTGGAGTGAAAGAGCAGGGGAGCAAGAAGGAGCAAGAATAAACCTTGTAGAACCATTTGGCTTTTTAAACAATGTGCAAATGTAATTTTTAGAACTTAAAACATAAAAGCAAAGAGCAAAACATTTAAAAAACTATACCACTATTGCTGTATAGCTTATCAAGGTAAAAAATGTAAACTTATAATCTTAATTTTAGAAGTTATTTTCAATTGTTGGGAAATAGAGTATATAATAATAACTTCATGAAAACATCATTTTATGATGATATACTCTGCTAAACACTCTACTACTGAATTTTTAACAATGCTCCTAGATCACAAATGTCTATAATGTGAAAACACCACCATCTGACCCTCAAATAATGCTCAATGATAATTACATTGTCATTTTGTAAAACAAAATCTTACTGAGAAGGCAAAGAGATTGGGAAACTTCATTGTACGCTTCCCTCAATTTTTCCACTGTTCTAAGGTTATGGGTGATTCTAAGCTGAAACATGACTGGGTTCTCTCACTATAGCAACCCCTAACAAACCACCTCACATCCCCACCAGACATACCTACACCCACACATAAACATGCGCAATAAAAGACAGTTCTTAAAAAGAATGTGTGCAAGAGTCTTCTCTAAAGTATATTTCTTTGATTACCCTCCTGAAAGATCCTGAAAGACGAGTTCAGACATGGTGGTAACTGAGCAAGTCTTCCAAAGACGTCTGGCATCCTCACATTTCTATCACTACTCACTTATAAAATATCTGCAAATCTTTGACACTTACTGGCACTCTCAATATTGTTGAGAATAACAGTATTGAAAAATTCCTCTGCATAGTTAAATATAAAAAGGAGCATTAATACCATGTAATATTTGAAAATGAATAAAAATCTTTAATTATACAGCTTATCCTAATAATCAGTATGGACAGCAGAATGGTACAATGAAAAGTGAAAAAGTGCTGGGCACGTAATTCAGAGGGCAATTAATCAAAACCTAATAATCAGTATTGTTAGCAACCTGGATGTTTTATGATGATGAGAGAAACCACACCCCGATTTGCATTTAAAGGAGGGTAATAATACCCTTAAAACATTCTTGTTTTAGTATCCTAGGCTGCTTAAAGCAGATATTATGAAATGGATTTGCTTAAACAATGGGAATTTATTAGCTTACAGTTGGTGGCCATGAGAATGTCCAAATCAAGGCATCATCAAGGTGATGCTTTCTTCCCGAAGACCAGCTGCTAGTGATCCTTGGCTTTTCTGCCACCTGGCAAGGCACATGGCAGCATCTGCTGGTCTGTCCCTTGTTTCATTGCTTTCAGATTCTTGCTTCCACAGCTTTTCCTTTCTCCCTCTGTATTCATTCTGTTTAAAAAGGACTCTAGTAAGAGGGTTAAGACCCTTCTTGAATAAGGTGGGTCACACCTTAAGTGAAGTAGCTTCATCAAAAGATGCTACTTAAAATGGGTTCTCACTGACAGAACTTGATTTTCTGGGGTACAGACAGTTTCAAACCACCACAACCCTCTTCCACTTTTATATATTTTTATTTTCAATGGTCTCTATCTCATTTTGCACATTTCTATAAAATTACAAAAGTATGGAAAAGTGCAAGAATAAATTTAAACTTCATAAATTTTAACAGAATTGACAATAATTTTTGTGCTTTTATAAATCAATGCAGAAAATATCATCTCTGGAATTCATTTTAGTTTCTCACTTTTTAAATAGCTGTGATATTTTCTGCTCTTAAGTGAGATGTTTTATTTTTTTCATTGATAGATTGCAATCACAGAATCTGAAGGGAAGTCAAAGGTCATTTCTCACCTTCCAGATTTATGAAGGTAAGACAAGAAGTATTTATATATCTGAGGTAACACTTTTAAAATAATTTAAAAAAGTATCCATCCATTCCTCCTCCCAATTAGTAAAATGACTGTGAGAATGCTCCCCCCAAATGATGTAAAAGAAAAAAGGATATTAATATCATAAACAAGTTATCCAGATACATCCCTCAAGCTTCATAAAAATGAGAAAAAATATTCATTCATTCATTCATTTACTTATAGACTGTTTGTCCAAGTATTGTCTGCTCTGTTCCTAGTACTATGTTTGGAACTGTGAGTGTTTTGATATAGTTATTTCCTGATTCCCAGATCTTTGGAGCCATCCTTCCTTCTCATCTTTTCTAGTTGTTCAACCTTCAACCTTTATTATATTGATGTGTCTCTCCCTCCCTCTCCCTTCCTCTCTCTCTCTATCTCTCTCTCTATCTCTATCTCTCTCTCCCCCCTTCCTTCTCTCTTCTTCTTTTTTTGTGCGCACATGCTCTCTCTGACTAAATTAACCATTGTAGGTGTATTAGCTAGGGTTCTCCAGGGAAACAGAACCAACAACAGATATCTGCAAATACAAGATTTTATAAAAGTGTCTCACGCAACTGTGGGAATGCACAAGTCCAAATTCCATAGGGCAGGCAGCGAACTGGCAACTCTGAAGGTGTTCGATGAACTCCTCAGGAGATGCTAGCTGGCTGAAGAAGAAGAACAGGTTCTCTCTCTGCTCCCTTAAAAGTCTTCAACTGACAGAATTAAATCCAGCTGATTGAATTCTCTCATTGTGGAAGACAAGCCCTTCATTGTTGTAATCAGCCACAGGTACGGTCAATTGATTGATGATTTAATAAACCAGCTTTCTGGTTTATTAACCAGCCACAAATGTCCTTGCAGTAATGGTTAGACCAGTGCTTGCTTGACCAGACACCTGGGCACCATCACCTGGCCAAGTTGACACATAAACCTAACCATCACAGTAGGTTACAAGAGTTCTTGTAATCTAAGAACTCTGTTTTTGCCTCTGCTGTTTCCACTTACATCAGTTTCTAAATGTTTTGCTATTTAGTTTGATAGTCTACTGAGGATTGACACATGATTACCATTTTAAAGAATGAAGGCATTTTTATTGTGTTGATGGAACACAATTATTAAAATAGTCTCCTAACGTTGGCTTTTTATTGTTTTGTTTATTTGTTTGTTGTTTCTGTTTTGTTCTTTTAGGTATCACTATATTGAAGAGAAGACATAGCTTTAAAATATCTTTTCCTTGTTGATCCTATGCCACATATAATTCTCCCATCCTTAGAACTCCCATCTTTAGGGCCCATCTCTACCACTCTGATTGCTACCTGACCTTGAGCAACCTCCACTTAGTGTCCTTGGAATCAGTGCTTTTGTCCAGGTTTTCAGACACACTGTAGCCCATGCATCAAGGTGGTCATTTGATTACAGCTTCCAAAGGAGTGGTCTGAGACTGGGCAGGGGACCATGGGGGTTGCATGTTGGCAGGCACTGGGCAGCAGAGCATGGATTACAAGTAAGCAGAAGTTCCCAAGCACCTGTAAAATTATCTGGAGGAAAATTACTATGTAGTGAGAGAAAGTTGACAAAAACTATTTGATAAAAATAATGGTAGGGATAAGGAATCTATCAACAGAAATATAAAGACATTGTATTTATTCCAAATTGAATTTGGATCAGATCAACTTGTAAAAAATGAATAGATTACAACTTAGCCAACATTTATTTTTAATATCTTAAGTATTGATTAATTTTCCTGAATGCCTATTTGGCTGTGATGGTTTAGATCAGAGAGACAAATAGTATTGCAGTTTGGGTCTGCCACCCCATAAAGATATAATCTTCATCTCCTATATTTCAACTCCCATCGTTTAAAGCATTATATGTTTTTCAGTGAATTTTCAAAGACAAGTTTCTGAAGGAAATATGTCTTTGGAGATCAATTGATGACCAATATAATTCATTTCAATAGGTTCCCACTGCTGCAGCTGCTGTTGTATCATCTATAGGCATTAAAAAAAAAAAAAAGCCAGAGAGTGGCTTTTAAATTGTGCTCCTTTAATAGTATACTGGAAAACAGAGATTTATTGAATACAGTTCAAGGTTCATATTCTTTCATGTAATAAAGATTTATTCATCTAATGTGGAAAGATACTTATAAATTACTATGGTTTCAGTATAAGAGTCTTCATCCTTAGGGGAAAGAGGGTCTATAGAGATAGTATCCATGAGCTAATGAAAAGCTCTCAAGGCTATTTTCCTGTCACAAAGTCAAGGTCAGTCTTCCTAAGACTGGTCCCAACATTGGTATCCAGCTACTCATGAATCAGCTGGTGCCTTTCACAAAATCCCACAGTTCTTTTCATCTGTGCTTTTGTAGTACTCCATAAATGTGAATCCTCTTCCTGTCTCCTTTCAGAAAATAACATTTGTTCAGCCAGAAAGAAGAGGCACCATCAAAAACAGGAATGGCTATATTTATATGTAAAGGTTAGATAACACTGGGCTCCATGGGTCATACAGGGTCTATCACAACTACTCACCTCTGCCATTGTAGCACAAAAGTGTCCACAGACAGTATGTAAGCAAATGGGGGTTATTATCCCAACAAATCTTAAATTATGGACATTGAAATTTTGAAATTTTCACCATTTAAAAGTGATGGGATATACAGAAACAGGAGGCATGCTGGATTTGGCCTGGAAACCATAGTTTGCCAATCCCTATTCTACATAATCAAGAAGAAATGAATGAAAAGATTGTCTAAGCATCAAAGAAGACCCAGTCAAAGTAAGAATGGCAGATATTTGTAGTATGGGCCAAATTAGTATTGCATAGCATCACTGTTCTCCTTCTTCCCTGATTGATTTTGATGCATCCTCATCTCTTCCTTCCTTGCCCTTCCCTAGCACTCACACACCATGCTGTCACATTAGAGAACATCTGGCTCCACAGTCACAAATCTCAGTGATCCAAGGTATGTATAAGCAGTGGCTCTCCAGATAAAAAGACCTGGGATCAGATGGGTCTGATTCTTCCTATCAGGGATTTTAATTCCAATGAAAATAGTGAAAACAACTCCTCTGATCACATTAGGATACAATTATACTGGGTTTTCATAGAGGAACGGAAAGTCATTTAGACTTTCTGTCTTTTGTTGCTCTACAGTTGTTTTATTTATAAAACTCTAAGCTTCCCAAGTAGATGACAAGGACTTTGATACCAGGAAGCATGCCATGTAATTTATTTGAAATGTTTACTAAAAAACTGTATGGAACAACATAGAAATGGGGTGGGACAGGAGGATATATATAAAATACATAATATGAACAAACAAAACCTAGAAACATTTGAGAAATTATTTGACACACATAAACAAGTTTGCGTTTTACCAAAGTTTCACATTAAAATTTGTTGGATCAGAAAGTATTGAACTTTATATGGCCTCAGAATGCACATGTTTTACACTGTTGTTCCCAAGCTTGTAGGATTGCAATGAGCACCCAAATTCATCTTTATTTTATGGCCAATAGCACAAATTATGATTCAGCTAAATGGGACAGGATGCTTCAGCTGTAGATTAGAGGGTTTTATTTCAGTTTTAAATTTTATTTCTGTGCAAAGCTTTTTGGCTGATGGAGAAGTCAAATGCAATGATATGGACTTCGTTGCAAACTAGCTCACGCCATTTTTCTCCAAAGCGGTGGTGGGGGCTCCCACCTTAGGGGAATGCCAAGATGATTCATTGAGGTATAAGAACAAAATTACAATTTCTAGTTATGTTTACCGTTAATGGAAACAGTTAAGAAGGAAATTAAATCTTCTCTGTATTTAATACATGACTGAACTGGTGCCATCATTTGCTTTGTTTTTCAGGTAGACAGATGTCCCACCCATAGGCAAGGAATCCTGTGGAAGAGAGGAAGGGAATTCTGCAATATGGCCCCTCATTCACTTGTTTGCTTTCCGTAGGCTCAGCAACTGTATTTGTAGATTAAATTATCTATTTTTGGCTAAACCAAACTTTACAAAATGGATAAGTGGTTTAAAAAGCTTCTAGAAAATAAATCACAAATTGAGATTATTTCTACTAATGCAAGCGCAGGTAAACTACAATAAAAAATGGCAGAGCTTATACTTCTCGAACTCTTAGAACAAGCTATTCACCAGTCGCAAGACAAAGACATGCACACCCTAATCCTATCTGATAAGAAGTTGGCCAAAGAAATTCAAGTTATTAAGAAGAGTATTTAAACAATGGATTTATACCCAAGTGTTAGTGAAGACATGTGCTCTATGTGTATTTTATGCTTTAAGAAATTAGCTAATAATGTAAAGTCATCACTACTAAAAATGCATTTAAAACTCTGGTGTCTTAGTTTGCCAGATCTATTATCACAAAAACCTCACAATGGCTTGGCTTAAACAAATGGGAATTTATTGGCTCACCATTTTGAGGGCTATAAGGCTTGCATCCTCCCAGGTGTGGTAGCATTCTGGTGCTGGCTTGCTGCAATCTTTGGGGTTCCTTGGCTTGAATCTCTTTTCCTGTGTCACACAGCAATGTCCTCTCTTTTCTCTTCTGGTTCTGACTTCCTACTTCTCCCTGTGTCCTCCTCCTTATAAGGCCTCCAGTAATCCACATTAACACCGAACTTGGTTCAGCTTGCCACACCTTAATAAAAATAACACTTTCAAAAGGTCCTATTTACAATAGGTTTTTATCTACAGGGACATGAATTCAGATTAAGAACATGTCTCTATTGGGGTATACAATTCAGTCTACCACATGTGGCTTATTCTTTATCTTAAACTTTTAAAGTGTCAATATTTTTGTTATTTACATAATAAATTAGTATAGAATTATGCATATATAATTGATAAATAAATTTCCTAAGATACATATGCTAGGTTTTGTATGCAAAAAGTTTTACTAATAGGAGGGGATGCACAATCAAAAAGGTTTATAGAAAGATTTTGAAATAAATGAAGTAGCATGAAACACAGGTTAATTTTGTTCCATGTGTGTATTGTCAACAGCAGAAATGTATTTAATTTCTGCACCTTAAAGATAGTTTGCATTTTAGTTGACCACAAAACAGCCAGATTTGGATATGATATGCAAATGCACCTTGACACTAGAAATATGCAAACTATTTGGTTTCTGATAAACATCAGAACAAACTATTATCAACTAGAAATTGGAAAATAAAATTTGGTGGAGAAAACCAATTACAACAGCTTCAGAAAACATTGAATGAAAAATAAATTTAGCAACACATGCCCAGTTTGTGCACTAAAAACATTGCTGAGAGAAGTGAAAGAGGAGAGCTTTATCATGTTTATAAATTGGAAAACTCAATATTGTTAAAGTCAATTTTCCCCAAATTGATATATAAATTAAATGCAATCCCAGTCAAACAACTAGTAGGTTTGTTTTTTGTTTTGTTTTGTTTTTTTGTTTTTCTTTGGTAGAAATCTGCAAGCTGATTCTAATATTTATATAGAAATACAAAAGACCTAAAATAGCCTGAACAATTATTTTTAAAAAGAACAAAGTTGAAGGATTTACACTACCTGATTTCAAGACTACCTTTAAAGCTACCGTATTGAAGCCAGTATGGTACTGACATAAGGTTAAACAAGTAGTTCAACTGAACAAAATACAGAGGCTAGAAATAAACCCACCTCTATATGATCAATTAATTTTCAAAAAAGGTGTGAAAAGAATTCAATGTGGAAAATTTAGTCTTTCAACAAATGGAACCGGAACAAACAGACACCCATATGGGAAAAAAAATGATCCCTGACCTTTACCTAGTGCCACACACAGTGATTTACTCAAAATGGATCACAGATACAAATGCAGATGCTAAAGCTCTGGAATTTCTTGAAGAAAAGATAGGAGGAAATCTTTGCAACATTGGGCGAGGCAAATATCTCTCAGGACACAAAAAAATAATGAATCATAGAAAAACAAAACTCATAAATTAGACTTCATCCAAATTAAATATTTTGCTCTTAGAAAAATCACCATTATACAAATGAAAATACAGCCACAGACAAAAGGAAAATATTTGCAATACACATATAAGACAAATAATTTATATCCAAGGTGTATAAAGAATGCTTACAACTCAATAATAAGGAAGCAAGCAACCTCATTAAATGTGGTCAAAAATTTTAAATGTACACTTTACTGAAGAAGATATTCAAATGACCAACTAACATAGAAAAGATTCTTCACACAATTTGTCATCAGAAAAATGCAAATTAAAACCACAAAAAGATATCACTAGACAGTTAATAGAACGGCAAAAATTGCAAAGAATGGCATTACGAAGAGGATCTAGAGAAACTGGAAATTTCATGCATTGCTGGTGAGAATGCAAAATGGTATAGCCACTTTGGGAAATACTTTGTGGCTTCTTATAAAGTTAGACATACTCTTACTATAAGACCCAGCAATTCCACTCTTAGATGTTCACAAAGAGAAATGAAAACAGATTCCCACACAAAGACTTATACAGAAATGATCATAGCAGCTAATTGAAATGTTCATCAACAGATGAACAGATAAACAAATTATGGTATATACCTGAAACAGAATATTATTCAGCATTACAAAGGAATAAAGTACTAATATATATGACAACATAGATAAAGATAAAAAACATTATGCTGAGTGAAAGAAACCAGACACAGAGGAGTCTTAGTGTAGGTTTCCATTTATATGTAAATAGACAAAACTAAGCTCTAGAGACAGAAAGTCAAGTCAGTAGTTGCCTGGGGCCCTGGGACTGGGGATGGGGAGTATTGACTGCAAAGGGTTCAAGAGAACTTTCTGGGATTATGAAAATGTTTGATATCTTAATTGGACTTGCGATTATCAAAACTTAAAGAATTGTATACTTTAAATGGATGCCTTTTATTTTATGTTAATTATACCTCAATAAAGTAGATTTTTAAAAATAACCTCTTACATTCATTATTCATAAAAATTACAGACTGCATATTTACTTGCTGGTTCTCTTATTTATTATCTGCTTCTCACAGTAGGCTGTTAAGCTCCATGAAGATATAGACCATATCTCTTCTATTAACTGTTTATCCAGGGCACAGTATACTTTGCCTAGTTCAAAGAAGGCACTCAATAAACATTTTTTGAATAAATAAATGAATGAGTGAATAAATGAGCAGAGTCATTTGCATTCTATTGCCTCCTTCACCACAGTTTCCTCAGCTAAAATGATAGTCAACAAATTTGGTAATCATCCTTCTTCCTTTTTTTTTTTTTTGAACAGATTTGTTCATTCACACTCCCTTAATCTTGAACTCAATCCATTACAAAATAAATGATACCCAGTGTCATCTGGGATGTATTGGACTCTCAGATCTAGAAGATATGCCTCAAAACAATTCATAGGCAAAATAATACACAGTCCAGCTCCATGTAAGGTCCTTTGTAGGTTTAGATGCCTACACCCATTAAGTCTACTTCCACAGAGCTCTCTAACCCAACAACTACTCCAATACCTCTCCACATCTGCAAGTTGAATTCCAGCCCCAGAGACCCAAACTGGTTGACAGTGGGAACATATATTTGCTTCAAGGGAAACGCCACTTCACTGCAAGGAGTAAACCCTGGTTCTGTTTCTCTGCCCAGGAAAACAGAAGTCTAACATTGGTGAACACATCAAAGTCTGGATAATTCAGGTTTACCCATAGCCATCTTTGTTATTGTATATGCTATAATGTTAAAGCTCTTCACTCAAAATACCATTTTCAGGTAGTTTTCAAAAAGCTGTATATTTATCCAAGAATTCCTAATGTCATTTATATGCAAATAAATTCAATTAATTTATGCATCATCTTCTTCTCAATTAAAGGAATTGAATATATACTGAGATACCTACCCCAAGACTTGGGAAATAGTGTAGGAGCTTGTCTTACTATACAAGAGAGGTATATTGTCAGAAAGTTAAATGCTTAGCTAGCACAAATAACCCTAGTTGATTTTTAATATGATGATGATCCAGAGGCAGGAAAAGATTTTAAGATGCTTTCTGAATTGTTAAAAATAGATTATTTTTCTGCTTGTAATGTTGCCTAATATTCTTATAGACTAATGTTTTACATAATATGTCTTATTTTAACCAGAAAATTGAAAAATATCCAATTTCTGGTAAATTACAAATTAATGAGAAAAAACATTCTATTGCTTGAATATTCTGGAAGCATTTCTGTGATCGTCTATTACCATTGCAGATATTCTTCTACCCAAAATGATTTCAGGGGTGGGTCTTCCCAGACTGTCTGAAACATTGCTGCCATACATCAGTATGGCAGAAGACATCATGGTCCAGTGGGAACAACAAGGGCGGGAGTCTTTCAGTCACAGCACCACCAAGGAAATCATTTTCCTAACTTCTAACCATGAATTAATTAGTTTTGCCTATTTTTGCCTATGTTTAATCTTAAGCTGTTTGAGTTTTTGCCAGTGTAAACCCTCTGTTATCTCATTAAACAATACAATAAATACAATCCACACATACATGTCTGTGTGGGTGATGTTTATTTGGAGGAAATCAAGGATAGGAGGCTGTGTTCCAAGTCAGAAATGTAAAGTGGTTACATAACAGGAAGAGCAAATAACCCATGAGCTAACCCACAGAAGAAGCCGAGATAAAGAGCTAAAAGTGATTAGGGAAAATATATCAACACCCCATCCCTGTAGCCGCCAATATTACTGGGGAAATGGTGAGGATAGGGGGGCTGCCATTGCAAGCGGAGTGGGATTTGATACAATGTCATTTGAATCCCAAAGTCAGAGCTTCTTTGGCTTATCCCTGTGTTCCACTAAGTGCTGGATAGGTTAGAAGGGAGAAGCCTCTTGTGGATAAAACTTACCAAAGGATGAGAAATGCGATCTGCGAGTTAGAGCAGCATGCGTCAGATCTGGCCCCAAATGAAGCTGGCAAGAAAAGAGGCTTATGTAGAAACAGGGAGCCCAGAAATTGTGCCTGAATCTTTACATTTAAATTCTGGAAGGGTGACTTATTTCTAAACCCCAAAGATTGGCAGGAATAGAGCATGGGGTGAAGGACTCAGGAATTGGGAAAGGCAGAGGCCGGTTGATGTAGCTGGAAGGGCTGATGTAGTTGGAACACACACCTGTGATACTTATTCTCAGGAAAAGAGGGACCAGAGTCGATAGAACAAGCAGGGAGGAAGAGAGTGGCAAAGAAATGGAGGGAGGCTATAATGCTCCACAGGAAACTGGTTCTGAAATACAAATAGAACCTTGAGATGTCAACACAGAGAAGCTTGATAATAATGTGTTTTTCTTCTCCCTTCTAAATTCTTTCCTGTCACACATTTCAATTATGGCTGAAAATGGCACTAAAATAGATATTTTCAAGTGTGACTATCACATTGTAAGGAAGTCACCTGTTATGGTCTTAAGGAGGACAGCAGCTCTCTCAGCTGTTTTACTATGGTAGGTCTGTTAAAGATGATTACCTTTCAGTAACAGGAAGAGTGGCCTAATATGAGCTCTTATTAGATTTTGTTGCTTTCAGAGAATTATCAACTCATTAGCCGACAGAAATCTCCTTTAAGATGAGCTGGCCTCATTCCACTAAGTATGTAAACTGAACCTTCTACCAAAGCACCAGGGCATCAGGTTAAATTTTTTCTATTTTTGAAAGTGAAAATATTCTGTGGATTTATTGATTACAAGGCATGACTAGATCAGCATTGTTTAAATACTCAAGTCTAATAGAGGATTTAGAAAGATGTTATTTGTGTGGGAGCCAGGGGAAATGGATATCCTAAGACGGAGGCAAGACTTTTTGGAGTAAAGCAGAAATTGCCTATGAAAAATGAGTATAATTTTAGGAAAGAGAAAAAAGAAAGAAGTCACTCTTTACTCTAAAGGCTGTAATAAAGACAAAATGCAAACTTACAAGTATATATGGAATTTACACACTCACAAGCATGTGATATTTTCCTTCTACATAAATATAACTATGTATGTAAATGTTTGGTCAGTAATTGTTTCTTTGCTTGACTCTATATCCTACTTTATATAATAATGTCTCTGGTTGTTAGCAAGAGCTGTTTTGTTTTAGTTTGGTTTATTTTGTTTGGCTTGTTTTGGTTTGGTTTGAATTTGAACAGATAAGTTCTGGCAACACGCATTTTTTCAACATTAGTCAACCCATTTCTTACCAGATGCTAAATTTCACAAGACTAGAGGCAACATCTAAGATTTCCTCTACAGATGCTATTTAGCACTATCATTGTTACCTTGAATGTAAGGTCTGACTCCAGCCTTAGACACATTCCAATAATCCTGAATGTAGCTGGGTAAATATGGCCTTTTATGTTACTATTTAGAGGGTAAAGGACTAAGATAACTCAGTTGCTTTCCAGAGACAGTGAGAAATAGAATTCAACTCATCTGCCCTTTGCCTCAGGGTGGTAGGGTAATAACAGTTCCTTGGACTTAAGCTACTAGGCCATTTTGCTCTCCATTAGAAACAATAGAAAATACCTGGGTTTTGGAGACATGGGTTCAAATTCCATTTCTTTCAAATGCAGTGTGTCCCTAGATATAATATGTGACTTCTCTGGAGTCCAAATTACTAATCTGTACTTAAATAAACTGTGACTTAAATAAACTAACAAAGATAAAGCACCTAGCTCAGCTTTTGGAAAATAGCAGGCTCTCAAAAAAAAAAAAAAAAAAAAAACACACAAAAAAAACTAGCTCTCTTCACATGCTCAAAGGGAATCCCATATGATTGCATTCCACCTAGTCTACTTTGTTTCTGCTGATCTCCATTTCTTGACTGTAAGACGGATTAGAGATAGAAATTAATGATTGGGTCCTCATCTTGCTGGAATGGAATTTTGACATGATCAAGCATAGAACCCTTTGACACTTATTAATTCCATACATGTGGAATCTTCTTGGTTCCTTGGGACCTCCTCACACAAAGATTATATGTGGCCTAAGCCAAAGTCCATTTTGATTTTTGACTTTTGGCTGTTGGCTCTTGTCAGATTCTCAAACTCTATGAGCTCCCTCCATCTCTTGCCTCTTTAAGTTTACTCCTTTTAATCACAGTGGTTCTCCCACTGCAAAACTCTACACACTCTGCATTCCTGCTGGAGTTAACATACTCGGCACTTAGAGAATGCCCACTAGATGGTAACCTCCTGAAAGCAATTTTTCAATTCTTCATATTACATCAGAATATACTGATGAGATCACTTAGAAAATAGAGGCTTAACAATTCCTCAAGGTAACTTATTTGGAAATATAGAAAAAGCCCATAAGGAAAATTTAGTAAACAAAAATGAAGGTAAAAGTCCCCATAGTTCTCATCATATTAATACAGCTGCTGTGAGCATTTTGGTCTGTTTTACTTAATTTTTTTTTAAATACATGATTTGCTTTTCTTTTTTAATGCAATTATGATCACTCTATGGCATTTTATATTTTGCCTTTTCACTTATATTATATTAACCTTTGAAGAGTGATAATAATCACACTTTAATAACCAAATTGCCAACAAGGAGATACAATATTATTTATTCAATGTTTCATTTTTGGATAGACTTTTTGGTTGTTTCCAAGTTTTGACTATTATAAATAATACTTTGATGAATGTTTAATGCATAAAATTCATTATCCTTTTATTTATAATTTATTTTTTTAGGATTCCCATATGTGAAATTACTGGGTCAGAGTGGACACATTTTTATGGCTTATGATGTATTTGTCAAACTGCTTTCCAAAGGGTGATATAAAAACTAATGCCAGGAGACTAATTCTGGCTCTCTCTCAGCTTTAAGATGGATCAAGCTTCACATAGAAGTTGGAAGGAAAGGACTTTTAAAGTGCCTTTGCTGCCCTACTGTCTGTCACTTGTCAAGTCTGTTCTGAGTTTCTGTAGATATATTACTCATCTTGAAATATTTTCTGGAAAAAGGTTGGAAATAAATAAATAAATGATACATTTGCCAACTGAGCACAGGGCAGTCTGCTGTAACTGTTTAAAGGTTTTTTTTGCCAACATAGTCTTGTGGGTCCATGCATTCTACTTTAAATGCTAGCTGAGGCATAACCTCAAAAAGTTCAACTTTTTCCTATAACCCTCTGGGAAAATTGCGATCTTTACTGCTACATACAAACTATGCCAATTTGGCATTGTACATCAGTACAACCATTTGGGAAAACATGAAAAAATAAGTTATCAAGAAATAAAGCTACTAATATATTTGGGCCCAATAATTTAACTCTTAAAAATTAATTTTAGATGAAAATATTTATTAGAACAAATGCTCAAAAACTATTTAAAGATTCAACAGTAGAAAAACAGTTATATAATTCATGGAGCATCAGCTAAATAGTGGTAGAAGTTAACATTTCTGATCTTTTTCTGCTCAATTTCTAAACCTCTTTTTCCTATGAAGACGTCCTGTGTTAGAGTCAAGTTGTGAAAATGACACCATTTTTTAAATGGTTGAGAATAATTGCCAAAAATACACAGCTAGAAAGAAAGATTTCTAGCAAAGGCATTTTGACAGGAGAAAAAAGTAAGGATTAGACCTGTGAAAAAAAGTAGCCTTTCATCCTTTTTGTGTCCTTTTTTACCAGCAGTCCAGACCAATATAAAACAGCATTTGAGCAGAATAAAAACTGAGCTAGAACAGAAGATTAAAAATTACTTTGATAGGACTGTTGAGAAATGTAGCTTTATTTTCTGACATGTTACCCAGGTAAAGTCATATTCATAAAACACTCAGAATGCTTAAAAACAAATTAAAATGACATATATATTTAAATTCATTAACATAGTAAATTTCACAGTGGAAAAATAAATAGTAATATGCCATGATTATAAAAAATTGAATTGCCATATGCTCAATTATCTACATTAAATATGGTAGGTTCTCATTTGCTGATATTTGATAATGTTTTATTTTGACTCTGATTTTCTTGAGGGCTTCATTCAGCAATATCCCTTTATTTACTCATTCAGCAAGCATGTATTTAGCACCTACTATGTGTAGGTATTGCTCTAAGCTACCTTGTCCGTGTGTATTTCCCAAAGTGTAGTCTTCAGGAAGGAAACTGTTAATTTTAGTCCAAAAAAAAAATACAATTAGGAAGGCAAACTTACTACAAGAAAATTATATAGACAGCTACACCACTTAAAGTTTAAGATTTTTACATATTCATGTATATTCCATACATTTGGATGAGTAACTTACCAATGTCTGCACAAGATTCTGTAAGTGAATTTTTAGGAGCAATACTAAACGACAAAGGGGGAAATTATTATAGCATAAATAAAAACTAAAAATGCAAGTAACACCATAGCCTAGGACTACATAAATTAAGCAAACAAACTATTCCAAAAAAATGTAATATAGTTATGATAGAAGACATTTAAAAAAATCATATTTGAAATCATACGTCACAGAGTAAATTAATGGCCTAAAGATTACCAGCTCCACTGGAAACTATTTACATAAAAGGCAATGGTGGGACTATGCTGAATCCAGCTAAGCATTTTTCTAGTAGTTAAGTCATATGTGAAAATCATTGTCCTTGACTCTCTTAGGTCCTAAAATACATGTCTACTAAAAGCTTAAGCAGTACAGTGTTATATGGAAGTACATCCCCCTCCCCCCCCAGCTCTCCAGAAGCCCTTAGACATGCTTGCTAACATCATCTCCCAGTTTACCCTTCAAAGCTGCTCTTATCTTGGCAATGTCTCTCCTAGCAGCTATGTGCTTTGCTCTTTGTACTTGTGGCCTCCCCCATTTTCATTAGGAACAGTGAATCTCTGACAAAGTGCCTAGAAGCTTTGGCAAAAGGCTCCGTATACATACTCAGGAGAAAGGGTCAACACGTTTATCGAAGCATTAAGAACTGATTAACTTTGTATTAGAGCACATAACAGTTAAACCATGGCAGACATGGACCAGCACACAATGAAAACAGCAGCCTGTGGCTTCGTCCAGTTCACCCCAGCAGAAAGGACAGGAGAGACAAGAAGCTACTTTATGCGATTAGGGGAAAGAAAAATCCATACTTCCCATATGGGAATTTCTCATGTATTTTCTTAATGTACCTGAGAGAAGTTGAGAGAGACTTTTAAGCTGTTAAAACTACTAACATATTCTCTTTGGGGCTGGAAGAGTATGAATTTCCTAATTTCATCAGAACCGTTAATGACTTCAGTTCCTTTCTTTTTCAACAGAGGAAGTGGAGGGATTCTTCATTGCACTATATAAGATTCTGGAAAACATTAGACAGCAGGAGAAATGATTTGTAATCAAGCTGAGGAAAGAATTTTTTTTTTCTTCTCCTCACTCTAGAAATTAGAAATAATTCTCATTGTTGAAATCCTAAAAGCTCTTTAAAGGCTGGATAATTTATTGTAATGCAGTGTACTTATGAGATAGCAGTTCATAATAACTGGAAGGCTTTCTTTCTCCCTGGGGGTTTATTTCTTTAAAGGATGCCTTAGCCTCTGATGAAGATTGTGTATTTTTACTTCAACTATAAACTTAGGACAGAAATGAGGAAAAGCCAAGAGGGGCATATCCTTTCTCAGTGTCCCCCTTTTCGCATAATTTTTAAGAGGAATCTTGTCCTCACCCAAACAGCTGAGCTCAAGAAAAGTAGGAGGTCACATGTCAAATAAACAGACCAGAATCAGGAAACAAATCTTGAAAGTAGGATAAGGTACATTGTTCAACACCCAGGTAATTTGAAATAAGAGAAGAAGGAAGGGACAAGCAGGGGAGGAAGTTGCAAGTTTCCAGAAACCAGAAAGAGCAGAGAGCTCCACCCTTGGAAGCAAAACATAGGGCTGAAAACACTTCATTGGGCTGGAGAGTGAAGTGAAGAAAGCTGCAGCTATAGTGCTGGCAGAGCCATGCACAGATTCACTTAAACAGCTAAATTAACCAATACATTTGCTGGGAAAAAGTATTTTCTAAGAAACCAGGGGGACTAACATAAATAAAAAAAAAGTTGTCTCATTTCACTGAGAGAACAGAGGTCACATGCCTAGCTAATTGAACAAACTAATATGCATTGAAGCAAAAATAATATTGCTGATGGGGATGCAAAATGGAACAGATTCTTTAGAAAACAGTCTGGCAGTTTCTTAGGCTTACCTATAATCCAGCAATCATGCTCTTAGGTGTTTACCCAAATGAGTTGGAAACTGAGATCTAACCATGAACCAGCATATGAATGTTTATAGCAACTTAATTCATAATTGCCATAATCTGGAGGCAACCAAGATATTCTTCAGCAAGTGAACTGATAAGAAAACTGGGTACATTCATCCAATGGACTATTGTTCAGTGATAAAAAGGAATGAAATGCAAAGTCACAAAAAGACGTGGAAGAACCTTAAATGCATATTGCTAAATGAAAGGAGCCAGTCTGTATGACTCCAACTATATGACACTATGGAAAAGGTAAAACTATAGAGATAGCTAAAAGATGAATGGTTGCCAGGGATTTAGAAGGGAGGGGGAAAGAGGTGAACAGGCAAAGCACTGGTGAATCTCAAGGTGGTGAAATAATTCTGTATGATTCTGTAATGGTGGATACATGAAATTATTCATTTGTCAAAACCGACAGAACTGTACAACACAAAGAACAAACCTTAATATAAATTATGGGCTTTTCTTAATAATAATGCATCACTGTTGGTTCGTTAATTATAATAAATGTACCACCCTAATGCCAGATGTTATTAGTCGGGAAAACTGAAGGTGGGGGTTGAAAAGGGGCCTAGATATGGGGACTTTTTGTACTACCTGCTCAATTTTTCTGTAAATCTAAAACTATTAAAATAATAATAATAATCTATTAAATAAGATAAGAGGAAACGAAATCAGAACTATTTACTCTGACTTTAGATAAGGCTGCCCTGGTTACAACTCAAATTTTTTTGCCTTTCTTTACTGTTCAAAACACTAAATACAAGATTCTCAAATCCCAAATTCCTCACAAATGGAAACCTTATTTTATTTATTTTCATTTTTCTATCCCAATTCAGGATTAATATATTTTTTCCTATGTATCTTTCTTGTGTTGTGCTTCACTATCTATCTGATTCAATCATTATTTACATATGTTTCCTCTCACCAACCAAACCATAAGACCTCTGAGATAAGAATTTATCTATTTCCCGTAACAAGCTGTACAGTTACTTCTCAATAAATGCTTATAAATAAATGAATTCTGAGCAACATTAATATAGAAGTTTAGAGCTGGAAGCGATGATGTTGGTGTCTGATGCACTCTCCTAGTCTAGGCTGGCCACTTTGAATATTTATTTTCAGATTCATATTTAATAAGTTTTCTTCTATTTTCCATGTTTATTTTTATAGCTCTCCCACCATCCCTTTGGTTAAACTCCTCAAACAAAGAAGTGTTTATGGGATATTATGAATAAATCTAATTATTGACTTCCAAAAAAAAAAGGATCAGTTTCTTTAAGGAGAATATTCAGGATGGCCGTAAAGTCTGGCAACGTAGTCGAACATACATACTGAATGGTTGATGCGGTTGCGTTACAGTATGCGATCCATACAGTGTGTTCTCTCTCATTAGCAAGGAACACCATATGTTAACGGAGCATTTCCCCCAGTCCCTCTCTCTGCACATGCATCGGATATGTTGCCTCAGATGTTTCATGTCTCTGATTTTCACTAAATAAACCCACACCTCAGGCATATCATAGAAGAAGTAATCAAGAGAGTCCATATAACTAAAAACAGAACAAAATAGAAAGCTATCTTCCCAGAATTTACAGCTATTCTGATTATGGAAAGATGAGCACATGCTTTGGATACTTAGGTTTTATTAATATCTCAAACACTTCTAAGCCATTTAAGCTTTGGCAAACTACCCAAGTGCTCTAAACCTCAGTTTCCATAACTATCTAATGGAGCAAATTATTATACCTGCACACAGAATTATTGTGAGAATTAACTAAAATAGTCTACATGAAGCGTTTATGACAGCACCTAACACCGTTTTAATCATCATCTTGCCCCAGAAAATTCCTATTGGAATGGAAGACCCTGCTGTCTTGCTCACAGCAACAACTCTGCTGTCTATCAGCTGCCATCTTGGATCTTTACTGCACCTCATACGCAAGAAAAGGAGAAGGCAGAAGGGAAAAATAATATTTTTTCAGTGCCTCTGATGTTCCAGGAGCATGTTGGTTGCTTTATATACATTTTATCATATAATCCTCTCAACAAGTCTACAAAGGAAGTACAATTTTCCTTATTTTGAAAGAAAAAAAGGAGACCCTGAGATGTTAAATAACCTGCTAGAGTTTAACACAGATGGTAAGTAATAGAGTCAAGAGCCATGGTCCTTTTCACTAAAATGCATTTCTCCCCAAACAAAACACCTTTGCTTCCTCCAAAATTCTTCCTCCTTTCTTTTCTGGATTAGCTAATGATACCACTATTCACTCTAAGTCATAAGCTGAAAAATCAGTCATCTGCCACTCTTCATTTTCCTGTATGGCTACCCCTTCCTTCTTTCTCCACTCATCTTCAGATTTTGTCAAGTCCCCCATCTCCACCTATCTTGTCTATCTCCACTGTGAGTACCATGGGTAAGCTCTCATATTGCCTGTTAACTACTTACTAGTATGTAGTTGTGGAATGAATCCATTCTCCTTTCCTATTACCAAGGTTCTCTTTCTGGTATATGCCTCTGGTTACTTCCCTCTTCAGCTTCAGAGGTTCACCAGGTCCCTTACAAAGTGGTCCCAGTCTCATTCCCAACTTCATTTCCTGCCCATTTGGACTTCTCACCATTCCCACACTTACTAGGCTCATGATATTACCTTGAACATATGTACTGTTCTAGCCCTTATTCTCTCCAAAATCTTTCAATGTCCTCTTTAAACATTGTCTCCCAGCCAACTTATCTTTCCTTAAACATAATTCAGTGTTCCTTAATTTGTAAGTTTCTGGTACTCTGTACATACTTGTTTTATAGCATTTAACCTCTTAGGCTATAATTATTTTTCTACATGCATATTGTCAGTCCAGATGATCTATTACAGGCACTCATTATATTATATGGTGTATTATAGGTACTCAAATGTATTGAATTTTCAGACAGAAGTTTCATTTGCCATTAAAACAAGAAGACATACCTACTTACCAAATTGCCAAAGAATATTAAAGAGAGCACAATATTGAGGAGTATCTTGGAGATAACAAAGATTTATGGCATTGTGATATTATTTAATTAAGAGGGGGGAAGCTAAATGATTGTGCATTAGTCTTTGTAAAATAGATTTCCTCAAAAAATATTTATCTTTAATCTTTGAAGGCACAAAGAATAGAGTTCTGATATTTTATTGGGATAATGCACTAGATATTTCAGGAAGTTCTGACCAGTAATTATAACAACTTTAACATTTAAAACAAATTTCTTCCAGAATGTCTCTTTGTAGAGTGTGTTAATGAGTGTAACTTATAAATTCTCGTAATAGATCAAATTTTATTGCAGCTGGCAGTAGCAATTCTCTTTTATAGAAACTATTGAACATTTCCTTAGAGAATAAATATATATTAAATTATGTAAAACACTCCCTAAATGTTAGACAAACAGGGAATTAGAAAGTTTCTGTCAAAAGGCTGAAAAGCAAAAGAAAAATTCTACTTAAAATGTTTTTAAATTGTTGTTTAAAATTAAGACTAACAAGGCATTGAAAGCATACAGCTGCTTTTCTTAAAAAAAAAAAAAAACAAAAAAAACTGGCACAGAATTTCCTGATCTTAAATAAGCATTTTAAAGATATGCTTAATAGGCGAGCTTAAACACTTATTCAAACAGTAATTGTTTTGCAAACATTAGTTTAAGAATGCATGCCTCTCTAGATTTTTTTAAGTCAGAGTGTTTTGCAGTTGTCAGATCTCTTTTCCCTCCCCAAGGGAGTCCCTGGCCAAGTTACATTCATGTCAGGACCCAGGAGAAACATCGTCTCCTCTTATAACTTTACTGAGCCCTCCCCCACCCTCACACGTGCAAGTGCAAGCAGAAATAATTGCTCCCCAGGCTGCAGTTCCATAGTGCTTTATAGGTACCTGTAATATAGTTGATGTTGCTTTTTATGATTGCTATTTTTTTGCATGTCTGTTTCTCCTGCTGGACTGGCAGCTCCATGCAGACAAGAACTAGTCCTAGTTTTAGGCAACAGGAGTGAAACTAAGAATAAGCCTTGCAAGTTATCATGGTGGAACAGCAGCAAATTGAAAACATAAATAGATTCCAGTAGTAGTCTTCTACTCAGGGAAAATATTTGAGGCAGTGACTATCTTGTTGCGTATTTAACAGCTTGTAACTATACAAATTCAGGCATGAAAAGAACAGAAGCTGTCATATAATGAGCACTCAATAAATACTTATTGACAATCATTGAAACTCCTAACACTAGACTTCAGTCCTCCCAAACATGGATTGGGAGGGCATGGAGATATGTTGGAGGAAATGAGGAAAATATATCTTCAATTAATATGTGTGCTTAAGTGACAAAGCATCATAAAACTTGACTATGCAGTGAACTGTGTATTCCCCACTCTGAAAGCATAGAGACTAAAGTATTTTCATCAAAAATGCACAGATGCACTAAGTTTGAACTGTTTCTCAACCTGCCACTGCTAAGAAGACCTGATATGTTTTTCTGAGAAAGAAGGATGTGCCTCCTGAATTAAGGTGGGGGTGGGGGGCTGATGCTAAGAAAGTGCTAAGATACCGCTGAACTCCTTTGGGCTTAACATAGCAAACAATGCTTTTGCTGAGTTAATGGCTCTTCCCAGGGCAGAATAAGAACCATAAGGTCCTTAAGAAAGCTATGCCAACTCCCTAAGTCTCCTCTATTGGATCCTGGGATCCTTTGAAAATCTGATGGAAAAATACATGATCCCTCTCCCAGAAAAGGATACATGTACACTTACAAAACTTTTCCTGCAATATCATGGGATTCAAGAGTTTCCTGAGGCCCATGCATCTGTATGAGGTAAAGACCCCTGAGAGAGTCAGGAGAGTTCTAGCAGAAGCAGCCAGACTGGTGGGCTTTGAAAATAATGATAACAAGGACAACTTTCAGGGAGGAGCTGGGTATAGTCTCCAGGGACCCAGTGAGGGATCCCTCGGCAGCAGCTGCTCATCAACAGTCGGGAAGTGAGGAAGTGGCTGCCAGATGCTAAAAGCATTTTGGGACTGCAAGCCACAGGCTTGCTGTTGGAAATGAGCTGGAGGTAGGAGGTTCAGGGCAAGCTGTTCTGCTCTGATGATCCATTTAAGTGGAGTTGCCTTGGGACGGAGTTTCTAGGCACACGAATGGGAATGACCCTTCTCCACTTTCTTTCTTTCAGCGCTCTCCTGGAAGAGGCTTTGGGGAGATGGATTATAGACACACCTCATTTTATTGTGCTTTGCTTTATTACCCTTTGCAGATATCACGGTTTTGGCAGATTGAAGTTTTCGGCAGCCTTGCCTTGAGCAAATCTATGAGTGCCATTTTTTCCAAAGGCATGTGCTCACTTCATGTCTCTGTGTCACATTTTAATTAAAGAATGTACATTTATTTATTTATTTATTTATTTATTTATTTATTTATTTATTTTTAGACAATGCTATTGCATGCTTAATATACTACAGTATTGTGTAAACATAACTTTTATAGGCACTGGGAAACCAAAAAATTTGTGACTTGCTTTATTGCGATATTTGCCTGGTTGCGGTGGTCTGGAACTGAACCTGCAATATGCTTGTACAAATCTTTGAAACCAGTGTTTTTATAACCCAGCACTGCTCCTGTTAACAAATTCATGAAGCAAGGCCAACAAGGCAACCTCAACTGGAAGGGTGACCAAGGAAACATTCAGGGGACCCAACCGCAACCCAGAGCAGAACACAAAAAGACTTCAGATACTGTTTCTGACTATTATAGAGATGGATAACAAAAGCAGTCCAAAGGACTTATTGAAATTGTAATATTTTACAAGTCACCTCTACCATGAGTAAACTAAAATGACACAAAATTATAGGCTCAACCCAAAATATAAGGGAAAATATTTTCTTTTTATATTTCCCTGAAGAAAAAGTACGTGCTGAACTTCTATCAGGAATACAATGCAATGTCTGCTTTGCTGATTATGCTTTTTGCAAAGGCTTGTTTTCATTTGTTTTAGGGTTTACATCTGGGGTCATTATGGTAGTTTAGGGGGTTGCATAATATTTATCTTGGCAGAGTAGTCTAATATTTGCCAAAAATGTGCATGTAATCTTCTAACCCACCATACCATAAGTACAGAAAAGTGGAAGCTGTTGAGATAACTTTGTTTTTCAGTTGTTTTGATTTTAAAATGAAATCAAGGGTGATTCTGAAAAGTATCTAATGTTTGATTATTTAGGAATGTACTGATCAGTGATTTTTACAGTATTTGACAGTCTTTTCATTTGTCTATGAGTTCCAGGCACCAGAATTTGTTCAGCTCCCACATATCCATGCTAAGAACCAGGAATAATTTTAATGGCAAACATTATCTCAAACTGTGGATATTCTAAACTGTACTGTATGCTTACATACATACATACGTACAAATGTTTGGTTTGTTTTTGTTTTGTTTTCCACATCAGTGTTTCCTCTGTTCTGTTGACACATATCTTCATGATTGCATATCAATGGCACAATGGAATGAAATTCGGGACCTAAAACCCTATTTAATATTTGGATATTAAATAAAAAAGAGTTTTAGGTAATCCCATGGAGTAAATAAATCTTGTATTGTTAATAAAAAATTTAATATATACACTAAAACTAGCTTAAGAAAAATGCTGATGATAACTTCAGTGAAGTAAGACCTGTGGGAACAGAGGGGAGGAGCAAGGCTTTCCTCTCCTTTAGTGAAAGTTTTCTTGCTAACCTGTCCCCAATGTGAGTTTAATGTACTTGTGTCCATTGCCATCCAAGACTTTGACAGTGATGAGGACAGGAATTATTATTGCATTTTAAAAATAATGAGTTAGGGGCAATCCTCTGAGGTCTTCTCCATTAGGTCCTGAAGCCCGGATAAGGCTTTGATGGTTGGTTAAATTATGAAACAGTTTAGGTTTGGGGAAAGCATGACTTTATACCAGGGGTTAGGGAAGAACCTGTAATAATCTCTGGCACATGGCTCAAGCAAATTCCTTCCGCTTTCTTTCCTGGTCTCTGGATTTCTTTGTTATCTCTTCCTAGCCAGTTCTTTCCCCCTTCTTTTCCTACTCAGCCTGGCTCCCTTTGATTTTTTCAGCTATAATGTTTTCTTTCTCTGGTAATGTCCACATTACTCCTCATGACTTCCTTTGAGGAAATCCCTTCTTTCCTGAGTTCCCTTTTCAATACCTCCTTCCTAGTAAATCTGTCTTTCTAATTTCCAGATATTCTGAGGTTGCCATTGCTCATTCCAGTTTCCTGCCCTTGGGAAGCTTGTTCTTTAATTCTATCTCAGTCACAGCCCCTCAAGCATTTCGCTTGAGTCACTTCCCAGATGACAGTCTCTTAACTACTGATGAGCTGAAATGAAAAAAGGGAGTCCAGGAAAAGCAAGGGAACGCAAAAGCAAAGAGACAAGTTAACAGTAAGTGTGTTCAATACTGGCTGCACATTTCAGGGCGGGGGAGTTAGTAATAGGTCACAACATCCAGAAATCACTTGGACAGCGTAACATCTGTCATGACTGAGGGCAAGGCCCTGTCTGTGCCTGGCGCCAGGCCTGGGGCATCAATTTATATCTCTTTAAGGCCTCCTGGCTCCTGATATAATCACTGATGTAGGGAGTGCAGTGGCAGCCACAATAAATACCCAAATTCACCTTTTAATCCCAGGAACCGAACCAATAACAGAAACTTCTCCCCGGAGGGTTAAAAATAACATTACTTAAGGAATATTATTTATAAAACCCTCAGTGTTAGGGCTAGAGAGATGCCAATATGAATTAGATGATTTTTCACTCGATGACAACAATTTGAGACAAGAATTACCTTAAGTCTTCCCAGAAGTGCCTCTATCTGCCTTTAAACTGAAAAGCTAAAGGGGGAGAAAATAAATTCAGAGCTTTAGAAAGGCTGTGGATTGTGAATTTCTCATTCATGAATCACTGTTACTGAGTGTGGTTTTGTATTTCTTAATCTGAAGAGAATTTTGGAGAATAAAGCAGTGACTAAGAAAAAAAAACTGGGATTGCAAAGCAGGCATTGTATCAATGGCAGAATTCCAGGGTGATAGTGGAAAACAACACTGTGACTGATTACAAAGTCAGATTGTTTTTCCATCAGAATTCCCTTTTTTTGAGAACTGTCAATCTAATGAACTCCATTCATTTTTTTTAAAAGTTAGATGCCCTCTAAAAGTCCAGTTTGCCCAGCATTACCCATCTTTCTCATTGCAATCAAATAGTGGTCTTGTATATCTGGATAAAATTAATCCTCGTAACATCACATAGTGTATAGGATTATACAGAATCATTTTTAACAGGATATCCCTAAACTAAATATTTTAAAAATATTAGTCTGCAGAATGTATAGGTATTATATTCATTCATGTTTATAAAATGGATAATTGTAAGTATAAGGCTTTTCAAAAATACAATGTGATATGACTAACCTGGATGTTCCCAAGTTTTCCAGACTTTGGAGTTGCCCTTTCCTTTAATATCCTTTAATTTCCTTTAATATTAATATCCAAATAAAAATTATTGAACTCTCTATCTTGCATGATTGCAGACATCCATGTCCCTTTCACATTCTACTTTCTTAATTTTACAGAGAAACTGAGAGAATATTTGTACATCTCCACTGGCCAATCTTGGGTGTCACTATTCATTTCTTTCTCTTTCATAAGCTGCTTTCTTTGTTGCTGGGCAATTCATAGGATTCAAGGACTAATGACATCCCTTAAAAAGATGCTGCTGCCTTCACTTCAGCCTCAGAAGGTGAAACAGCTGCACTTGTATCATATGCTCAGCCCAGTTGTGGTCAAAGAACCATCTCTTAATTTTCCTCACGCATGTTTAATCCAGGCTTCAATGATTAATAGAGCTTCCTGGAAAATTTAAGTATAAATAAAGGAATCACATCAAAAACAAAAAAATTAAGGTCAGATGTTACTGCTCCTGAAGTTCCTTGGCCTCACCCTTTCATGAGAAGTTCCCTTTTGCCGTCTCCATCCTTTCCTTCTGGCCCTAGGGTTGAGAGCCAGACCTCTGCAAATTAGGGTTTTCACCCTGTTTCTTTTCATGTCCCCCCCTCTCCGCCCTTGTCTTCTGTGCCTACTATACACCCAAAGGATCCAAAGAATCAGTTAACATAATAATCTCTTAGAATTGTCTTCTCGCTCAATGACTATTGAGCAGAGCAATAATTTCTTTTGTGTCAACTTCCTCTTCCTGTAAACCTCTTCCGCTAGAGGAGCTCTGGACTTTACCTTTGTGTAAGCAATAGTTCTGTTAAAGTTATTTTTTGAAACAAAATGAGAGTCTCTACTCAAAATTGAATCCTGCTTTACCCTCATCATAAAATTGCACTTTTAAAAATTTTGTCCTGCTACATATGTATTAAATCACAGCAGTCACTGGAAAAGTGCTATTGGGTCTTAATTGTATTAAATGTCAAGTTTGGAAGAAGGAGGAAGAAAGAAAGGGAGGGAGGCAGGGATGGAGAGAGGAGGGACAATAGTTCTGAGATTGGAAAAAAGAAGAAAACATAGCAAAGGAGAGACACAGGGTCTAGCATAATACAACTGGGATTTCAATATCCTACACACCATTAGGAAACTTCAGGGCATTGTGTGTGTGTGTGTGTGTGTGTGTGTGTGTGTGGTTATTTTCATTGTGGTTGTGATATACCAAACTACTGAATTCAGTAGAGTATTATATATCAGTGAAACCACATTTCCATATCCTTGAGAATTGTTTTAAACAAATATGAGAAATTCTCAAGAACTTCTGTACAGAGAAATAACAGTACAGCAGATCCTATGTCTTCCTTTTTTTTTTTTTTTTTTTTGTTTAATATTGGAAACAGAGCAAATGCCAGTGGAAAGAGAAGCTCTATCATGATATTTTTGAACTGCTTGCTACAGCTTTCTCATGGTGGGGTGAGACTCACACTTCACCAGGTTGACCTTTGATCACTGTGTTCTGACAGATCTGGTCCAAAAGTGCTAAAACAGGAGCAAAGCAAGCATGCATGTGGCAAGGAATAGAACTTCTTTATGATGATAGCACTCCTTCCCCAGTCCTCCCCTAACAAAGCCATCTCTTCCTCCAGCCATTTTACAGACACATTGTATCTAAATATTTACAAATTAAGAAGAGATGTGTGAAACTGTATTAATTGCTATATTATTTCTCCATCGGCAAAGAAACTAAGGTAAGATGTCCCAATAAATGATAGACGTGACTGTCAGCAGCAGGAGTTCCCATTAAAGATAAACACCTGAAAGTTTGATAAATTCAGATGAAAAATGTTTACTTTCAGTAAACAAGACTTCATTAAAGACCTCTTTTTATTTGGTAGGAATGGCCACAGACACAAATATTTAGATGTGAACTATCGGTTTGGAGGAAAGTTTCTTCTTTGCAGTACTATATCACACTTACAGTCATACGAATCACAGAATTCTAGAACTGGAAGGGACTTCTCAAACTTCAGATGAGAAAACTGAGGCTCAGAGAGGATAAGCAATTAGTTCAAGGGCACACAAATGGTAAGGGAGAGCGACAGGACTAAAACACAGGCCCCTAGACTCCCTAGTTAGTACTATTCCATATGTACCAGTGATTCTCAAATGTTGGTATACTTAAAAACCACCAACAGTGCTCATTAAAAATGTAAGCTACAAGACCTCATCCATAGAGAATCCTGTTTGGTAGTCAGAGTTGGACCTGGGAATCTGTATTTTGACTGAGCTTCCCCTAGTGATTCAGATGCAAGGGGATCACACTCTAGAAAGCACACGACACCGTCTGGATGCTGCAAAGGGCACCAAATTTTGCTCATGTTATTTTATGTACATTTTTATTCTATCCTCCTTTCTCACATTCCTCCTTTCACCAGCAGTCTCATGAATGAGACTGGCTTGTTAAAAAGTAGAAATCATGTTTAGACCTTCCATGCATTAAATACCATACGTCACATTTTGTGCAGGGGTGGGTGTGCAAAGGACTGTCTTCCATATAAGGATATGCTGCATCTTTAAAAGAATTACACAAGTATTATGTGAATAAATGCTCTTTGAAACATTTAAACAGTGCAGAAGAATATGAACTAAAAAGTCAAGTTCTACCTTTATCTTTGCCTCATCTCACTCTTCTCCCCAAAGTTACTCCCCAAAGTTAAGTGTTGGGTGGGTACCCTTCAATTTTTTTTCTATGCACTTGCATACATAGGCGTATGTATATGTATGTGTGTGTGTATTTTTTCCCTTTTACTTTTGATAAGTTCTGCTTATCAAAGGATTTAGGCTTTTTTTTTTCATCATGTAGATAGCAGAGAACACTGTCACCAGCATGGAGGCAATCAAACTTAATTCAAGGACACCTCAAGATGCATGACTGTTACTGATAATTGCAGCATTTGCTCTTGACCATTTTAGAACCGAAGATTTCCTGAACCTCCCTCACCTCCTCAAATACATTTTCATCAGTGAGTGGTGCTCTTCAGTCATATTTAAAAATACATGTCTGTGAAAATGCTAAAGGAAGAGGAAAGGGTAGGAAGTCACATCGTGTAAATGTGTGAATATTTTTATAGAGTCTTCACTCAAACACAGGGTGCTAAGTTAATTCAACTCATTGTAAGCTTTGCATGACTGAGAATCTGTTTCCTTGAGAAGAGGTGCATAGGAGGGGCTGAAGGTGCAATGGAGGGTAATGTTATGCATTCACATAAAACGCACAGCATTTACCCTGCTTTCGTGCCTTCCAAACCCTCACAATCCAGCTGCCAATCCAGCACCCCTTGAAATTGCTTTTGCTAAGGACATCCAAGACTCCTAAATGTCAAACCTCATTCTCTTGAATTCTGCAGTATCTGTTGGAGGAACATTTCTTCCTTCTTTCTGCAAAAATTCCTCCTCCATGCTTTCTCCTATAGTTCTGCTGAAACTCTGAGTATTTTTCTCAGTCTTTACCAGAGTCTCTTAAATATTCAATTACCTCCAGGTTCCATCCTAGGAATGCTTTTTTTCTTGCTTTACATCCTCTAATTGACAGAGATCAGAGAATCCCATCACCTCAGCAATGACACCCAAGCCTGCATCTACAGTCCCCATTTTCCCGTGAGCTCAGGGCCCATCTCTTGAATAGCCTCCAGCATCTGAAACACAGCTTGTCTAACATAGACCTGACTGTCTCTCTCCCCATGTTTCCACACAAGCCTGTTCCCTTCAACCTATTTATTACTCATATCAGATCCCAAATCAGAAACTTTATGGCCACTCCTTACTCCTCCCTTCACTTTAATCTCCACAGCACTCAATTAGCAAATCCTAAGGATTCAACTTCCAAAACATTTGCTTACTCTATCACGGACACTTTGTTCCCCAGTCCTTATCATCTCCATTTGGATCAAAGAAATGGCTCCCCAGCTGGCATCCCTATGGGCAATCTTTTTCCACCTCCAATCCCAAACATTTTGCAGCAGAAGTATTCATGTTTGTGAAGTATATAACATAACGTCATTCCTTAGTTATCAACCTTAAGAAGCTCCCCGTTACGTACAGGATAAAAATCTAAAAACCTTAAGATACTTTCTAATCCTGCCCCAATCTGCATTGCTAGTCTTATCTCTTGTCACAACTAATTCAGCAGTTAGCCCCAAACGCAAGGATCTTATTCTATAATTTTTGAACATTTCAGTCTCTTTAATCCAGAGTGTGGTAGGTAAAGTAAATGTTTTCTCTTCTGTAAATGCACCACTGCTCTTGCAACACTGCTGCACAATCCTCTCCAAGGCATTTGCACCTTCCCCTGTGCTCCCACTTCGCATCTACCTCTAGTAGGACATTTATTCCAGCATTCACTCCCACATTCCTTCAGCCAACCTGTAAGAAAGCATCCATGGGTGTTGTAATAATGCGCATCACTTCTAAACCCTGCTAACCCTGGTGTCTTCCCACAAACACCACACATTGGATTGGCTGAAACAACAAAAATTTATTGGCTCATAGTTTTGAGGCCAGAAGAGACCCAAAATCAAGATTTCAGCATTCTGATGTTGGCTAATAACAATCTTTGGGGCTCCTTGGCTTCCATTTCTGCTTTCTCACATGTGGTGACATCCTCTCCTTTCTCACTTTTATGACCTTTGAGTTATCTTTATGAGGCCTCCAATAATCCAGATTAAGATCTTCCTTCATTCAGTTGGAGCACACCTTAAATAAAAATAACATTTTCAGTCATTTCACAACCACAGGGCTGTGGATTAAGCTGAAGAACATGTCTAAATTGGAGTTCCTCATCCAATCTACCATACCAGGAAAACGTTACTAAACTGGGAACTCTGCACCAACACCCAGTATACAGTATAGCATCTTGTATACAAAAGGTTGTCAACAAACACTTGTTAAATGACTGGATGAATGAATGAAACATCTAATTAGAAAAAATAATAGCCCTCTGCAGAAATTATCTTCAGGTCATTTCTTATTAAGCTGGCCACTAAAGAGTCCCAATTAGCAGCTCTGAATCCTATCTTCTAGAGTGTGTTCATTCATTCTTTTATTTATTCATGTATTCAGTAACCCTTAAGTGCCAACTGAGTGCTAGGCACAGCTCTAGATGCAGGGGATAGAGCAGTGAACAAGATGGACAAAAAATCCTGACCTCCTGCAGTTTATATTTTAGTGGAAAAAACATACAATAGACACAGATATGAGTAGAATATATGGCATTCCAGGAAGTGATAAGTGTTAAGCAGGAAAATAAAGCACTAAAGGGGAAAATGAGTGCTAAGGGCATGGTAAAGGTATGTGTAGGGGTGGGGGTTGGAGGATGGTGGTAATTTTAAATAGAATGGTCAGAGGATGGTTTAGAATGACATAATTCTAGTTTGTACTCCAGGGTCAGCGTCCTACAAAATCCAGGCAAAATCGAATGCCAAGACTGCCTTCCCAGTCTCTTCCCAGAAAGAGAAACAAAAAAAAAAAAAAATGTGGGGAGTAAATGGCTTGTAATGATTTGGAATGCAAAAAGGCCTACAACTTGCTACCAAGTGCTATGAATTCATGTGAAGCAAGACAGAAATGTTGTCAATAAGTAGATACAGTTATAAGTTCTTCCTTCACTTGAGAGAGCCTCGAGATTTTACGAGAAAGAGAAAGCTTGACACACTGGAGCCTTGTGTTTTGCTTTGGAGAAGAGACTCTGGGTAAGTGATCAGGAACAGGCTTGGGCCTGAACTCACCAGTCAGGCTGGGGCAGGCTTGGCAACATGGAAAAGCAGAAGTAACCCAGGATTAAAAGTTCTGGAGTGAGAAATGAAACAGGTAGTAGGGTTGAGCAGGGTGCTTTAAAAAGTAATATTTAAAATTTGTATTTCTTTATCTCCTTCCCCTTTCACAAGAGATACAGAACCTCATCATGAGCTGATTACATTCCATGAGTTCCAGTGTTTTTACATGATTAATTTTATATTTACCTTTTGTTTCAAGTGTGTCAACAACAAATTTCATGGTGTAAGGCTGTTGTATCTTTAAAAAACACTATTTGCAGAATTATATGCATAATGATATTTTATTGCTACTAACACAAATTGCTTGAAAGGAAAGGGGATATTTTAATAAAGAATTTTTTTTTTATTCTCCAGCAAAATTTGGGTCCTTTAAATGCCATATTTAATTATTTTATTGCTATTCTGGAAGGGTTCTCTGGACTTCTCTTACCTAATAACCAATAGGCAGAACAAATTAATGGGAATACTGTTATTGAAGCCATACCCAATGGCCAAACTCACAAAGGAATTGGCAGTTATTTTTAAAGGATTTAGTAAGTAATGAAAACTATAGTCATATGTCATTTTGGAATTCTACTACTATTATTTAGAATATAAATTTCTTCTGGGAATAAAATGATATAAAGTAAGAGCTAAATAATAAATTTACAGATTTAAACACTGAAAATTCTCATCCTAAAATATGGGCTTGGAATATCATATTTGTGAATAGCGTCATTTGGAATGATAGATTGCTTCAAACCAGGCAGAACATTTATTAGGCAGAGAGGGTGAGAAAGAGAGAGGAGAGAGAGGAAAGACGGGGGGGGGGGAGCGCGTGCGCATGCAAAAGCCTGTAAAACAAGTTAGAAGCAGGCAACTAACCAACTAACCACTAGGCTGTGAGATACACTTTCTTTTAGCGACTACCTTTACGGATTCCTTAACTGCCTTGCTTTTGTTATGAGAATGAAGCAATCTAACCAAGAGGAAGAGCCAAGCCTCTGCTACCGACCCAGAAACCCAGTAGAAAGAAGACAGGGACCGCCATATGATGCCTCTTAGAACCACTTGCTCCCACTCTGACAGATAATCCAATTTGTCTCCACCGCCTCCGACCTATTCCCACAGAAACTAGTTCCACCCTTTAAAGGAAACATCTGCAGAAGGCCACCACTCAAGATCTTTAATAACCTGTCTAGCATTTTCTTGCTGATGATACTGGTATATATCACCCAGATGGTTTGCCTGGATTCTCACCCAAACTCTTTGCCTAAGTCCCTGAACCCTGCCTGAGTTATAAATTTCTTTAGCCAGATCAGCAGCATGATGAAAATGGCTCATACTGGATAACAAGATTGGACTGTTAAATGTTCAGAAAATTTCCAAGCCTGCTGACCCCACATTGTAAGCTTGAAATTGGTCATGGTGGGAGTATTTACACCAGGGAAATTGGCAAATGCTATAAATTAGGACTCCCCCAACCTCACCACTAGAGAGATGGTTTTTACATATTTTCCATGGCAACACTGCTTCTAACTCACCACCTGGCTTAATTTGGAGACTTTGCCTTGCTAATTCTTGCCTTATCTTATTTCCTCGGATGTGTCATCTTACCCTCCTCATCCCTTCTGCCTGGCAGATTCCTGGTCCTGTCCCCTTTTAATGTATCCTTTCTCCCTGCTGTCCTTGTCTTAGCATGGCAGGCTACTCTGAAAAAAGCTACCTCGGCAGAGACATTCAACATCCCTCTCGTCCAGAGGAGGATCTGATTTCAGAATATGGGTAAACCTGAATCTACAGGTAAATTGAACACTCACTAATTCTTCAACTACCCCATTCCTTTTCTAATGATGAGCTGCTCTTCCTTGGTGCAACTCTTTGGCATCCCTAATAAAGACAACATGCTTCCTGCTTAAGAAAGCTTCCCTTGGCAATATAGGTGACCATTTCAAGGAGGAAAAAAGAAAATATTGGGAGCAGGAAAAACAAACAAACAAACAAAAAATCACAAACATATGATTCACTGACTCTTTTTTTTTTAAAATTTCACAGTATCGATAGGGACCCAACTGGAGCCTGAGCTGTATCTCTGGTTGAGGTTTAGTTTTGTGTGGGCATGTTTGATGAGCCAGTGGGGTCACCTGCTAGAAGTGTCTTTACGAGAAAAAGAGTTGTCTCCTGGGAGATAACTGGCTTTAGAAAACTAGGCACTATGGGCTTTTCCCCAGTACCAAGTCTTCCTTATGCAGGGGAAAGGTAATCCTGAAATGAATGCAAACCAGAGTTCAGGTAGGGTCACCTTACTTTTTAGGAATTAGATAAAATTGCTTTAGCCTACTCATTTAATAGATATGTCTTACATCCTCCTCAAGGTTGCTGAAAAAATTATGGTGTTTAGTTTCCATGGGTTTCAGCTCAGATTTTGTGCTACTTCTTTCATCAAATTAATTTGGGTTGAGTGTCATATTGCCACCAGATATGTGGTATTCCTGTCCTACACAATGTCAACCCAATTACAGGATTCAGCCTGTTTCCTTAATCCCCCATTCCAGGTAGGGGGTTGGCAGGAATAACAACAAAAGCCAAGACGTTTCTGCATATAGGAGACTTTGCTAGGGAGATACAGGGATTTACAAGATAGGAGCCCAAAATTAAAATTCCTAAAAATTCCTTTAGGTATTACCAAAGTAGGTCTTTAACCCCTGCCCTGCAACTCTGTATGCCTTTTATATCTCTTTTTTTTTTTTTCTCTCTCTCTCATGTCCCAGCCTTCACAAGGATAATAATAATAATACCAACAAAAACAATTCAGATCAATCTAACTTTTACTTCCAACCACAGTTCTAGGCCATGTCATGGTATTCAGCAGAACAACGAACTTTCTTAAATCAGAATCTGAACACAAACACACATCCCCTGCAAGTCAGTTAAGCAATGGTTCCTGTGTTTAGAACAGTGTGATTTCTGTAACTCATATTTGTCTCCTAGTCCATCCACACTGGGATGATGTCTGAGCCACGAAATTGGGCAGAGTTGAGATAGAGAGGCAAAGCTGTAGGTAAAACTGTTCTTTCATTTAAATATCTAAGATACCTGTCTCCAGATGTCCTCTTTTGGTTCTTCCTCTAGCAAGGTATAACCAAAAAGAGAAGGGGGTTCCCTACTTTGCACAAGAGCTCCATTCAGCATTAACACTGAGAACACCCAAGAGCACCCTGTGCAGTAGAAGGCAGCTGAGCTGGATGGGAAAGAGTGGTGTCGGGAAAGGCTAAGGTGGGAAGTCGATGTGAGTGGAAGTACCAAAGAACTAGTCCTGTTTCCTGACCAAGGTTAAAGTGGCAGAGCCTGGCAAAAGCAGCAGTAGTACCCCAGTGAGAGTGGCAATGTCCAGCAGCCATGATGTACCTAGTGGAGGAAGCCTGGAACTAGAGAAGAGGGGCTAAATGGTGAGTGCCCACATGAGCCAATTAATAAGACTGGTACATAAGCACAGGTAAGCTACCTCTAGGAGATTCCAGAGAACTCCTGGAAGGGGACTTTGCAGAGTCTCATGTCCTTTATTATTGGGAAGGTAAAAGAACCAACAAAATATATGTTACAGTTGGAAATATTTTAGATCAAATTAGGTAATCTTTTCAACTGTCCAGAGTTAGGAGTACTAAGCATGATTTAAACAAACAACTGAAACTGCTCATTAATTTAATCATTCATCAAGCATTTATTAAACATTTATTTAAATCCTATTAGCAGTTGCGGCTTAGGATTTGTGAGCACAATATTGGATTTTGCTTTCATAATTCTATCCATCTGTATGAACTTTGAAGAAATGCCAACAATAAAAATACAACACTCTATTCAGATAATTCTGCAGCTATGATGGGTCATCACTGTAAAAATTTTTAAAGATTAATAACCAAAGTATTGGCAAGTATCATTAAGACAAAATATTACCTGGTATTTAGGGAAGAATAGTAAAGTTGTAGAATAAAATCTTTAGGTGAGGTAGTAAGGATGAGAGGAGGAAAAAGTATTTGAGATTGCATTTGGAGGATCTGTACTGGCCATGGGTGAAATGCAATGCAGTTAAGAAATATTAATGTAGTGGCTTTATTTTTATGCCAATAAGGTCATAATTTTCAGTGATAGTGAGTTTTTCCCCCACAGACTCCTATATAAAACCCAGTAGATTTTTTCATGATTATATATGTGTTCCAAAGCTGAGTCATAAAGGTTAAATACATTCTCATATGTCAATAACTTGAGCATGGAAAAATGAGGAATGTGTCTTGAGCAAGACAAGTATGTGAGTGGTCTTCTAAAAAGATATTTTAGAAACCAAGTATTTTATAATTCATTATTCTATATCTAGATTCTGGTAGTCTCTAATCCATTGCAAACTGTTTGAAAACAAACAAATGCCTCAGTTTCAGTTGGATTTAGATAAGGCAGGGTATGTCCTAAGCAATGATGTCAGTGTACATGACAAAGAAAAAGAAAAGCATTATTAGAATGAAGTCATCTTTGACCATTCACATTTTGCATTTGAGTAGTTGCCTAGTTCCGCCCATGCTGATTTTCTGTTTTCAACAGTGATTCCTTACTGTTTCAATGCCACTAAGTTTGAGTCTTTACTAACTCTTATCTGAAACTATTAAAAAATATTCTACCTCCAGACTCTTTCCTGCAATTTCTCCTACTCTGCTCCTAGAATTATTTGTCTGAAATATAAATTTTATCATGACATAAATATGCTCAGAATCATTGATGGTTACCTATAGCTTACTAACTCAAGTCCAACCTCACCAGAAGAATGTTCAAGGTCGGATCTGATCCCAATTTATCTTCCCATCAAGGATCTAAGTTCTGGCCCTTTTACAGCACAATTCAAGCCAACCTAAACTAGCCCATGTTTTCTGTAGGTATATAGCATTTTCAGCCATCTTTGTTTTTGTACACACACAGTTCTCTTTATCTAGAATGTCATTTCCCCTTACCAAATCCTTATGCTCAATTCTATCCTGCCTTCAAATGCTATCTCAAGCAGCCTTTTCACCATCAAATATCTCCAGTCTTCTTCAGACATAAGTGATCCATAAGAATGAAATATATATCCATAGAAAGCTGTGCGTTGTCCCAGACCTTGTTCTGCAACTCTTTTAAGCCATTCTGCAATTTGTGTTAGTTTTATGCGGTTAACTCCTTTACATGATTTCAAGCTCTCTCTGATTCTCACTCATCACTGTACCACCATAACCCATATCATAGGTTCAAAAAATTATGCAGAGTGATTGACATTAAATCAAATTAGAAAACCACAATATTTAACAGGAGAGAAAACTGAATATTTCTGCATTATTAACATTGATTTACCCTTGGATTTAAAAGTGTCTCATGATTTATTCATGTGTATGAGCATACATTTACTTTATAAGTTCAAATTTATAATTTAGTTTTCATTGTTCAAATATTTTTCATTTTTAAATTAATATAAAAATCATTGCAAAACACACCCCAAAGAAATTTGGGCAGAGAATAAAAATATGTATGCAAGGCCCCCCTGAGGAGCTGGGGGAGGATGCGGAGGTGTTGGACTTCCTCACCGGGATTGTTGCTGATGTTCTCACAAACATTGGGGACTGAAGCTTGATATGCTGTGCCCTCTGTCTTGGGGCCTGACCCCACGAAGCTTACTGCAAAGGAGGGGGTAAACCTGCTTATAATTGCACCTAAGAGTCTCTCCCTGAGTGCCTCCTTGTTGCTCAGATGTGGCCCTCTCTCTCTAACTAAGCCACCTTGGCAGGTGATCTCACTGCCCTCCTCCCTACATGGGACCTGACTCCCAGGGGTGTAAATCTCCCTGGCAATGCAGGATATGACTCCCGGGGATGAATCTGGACCCAGCATGGTGGGATTGAGAACATCTTCTTGACCAAAAGGGGGTTGCAAAATGAAATGAAATAAAGCTTCAGTGGCTGAAAGGTTTTAATGTATTGGGATAGCTAGAAGTCAATACCTGAAACTATCAAACTCCAACCCAGTAGCCTGGACTCTTGAAGATGATTATATAACAGTGTAGATTATAAGCGGAGACAGTGATTGTGAAAACCTTGTGGATCACACTCCCTTTATCCAGTGTATGGATGGATGAGCAGAAAAATGGGGACAAAAACTAAATGAAAAATAGGGTGGGATGGGGGATGATTTGAGTGTCCTTTTTTACTTCTATTTTTTATTCTTATTCTGATTCTTTCTGGTGTAAGGAAAATGTTCAAAAATAGATTGGGGTGATGAATGCATAATTATATGATGGTACTGTGAACAGCTGATTGTACACCATGGATGATTGTATGGTATGTGAATATATCTCAATAAAACTGAATTAAAAAAACTCATTGCAAAAATACTGAAGCAATACTTAATTACAAAAATTGGAAACTGAAAGTATCCATCATAACATTAGAAGCATACAGATTAGACTTAGAATTTAATAAAATGCCCCACAAATACTGTACAATTTTTAAAGTCTTAAAATTCTTTTTACATGGTGCTTGCACATGTTTTATTGATTTTTAAAATTTTTATTATTTTTAAAAGGTTTTTTCCAATACAATTAACATACCCAAAAGATACATATTTAAAGTGAAGATTTGATATCAATATATGTATATTTTCATGAACCCATCAGCCTAATCAAGATAGTGAACATAATCATTACCCCAAAAGTTTCCCAAAACCTTTTGAATCCTCTCCTCCCACTCCCTTCTGGTGTTCTCAGGCAACCAATAATATTTTTTTGGACACTATAGATTACTGTTTGAATTTGTTAGGATGTTTTATACATGGAATCATATAGTATTTACTCTTTTTTATCTGGTTTCTTTTACTCTACATAATTTTTATATTGAGGTTCTCCCATGTCATGTATAGTAATAGTTCATTTCCTTTTGTTACTGAGTAATATTGCAAATCTATACCATGGTTGTTTAACCATCTACTTGTTGATGGAAATTTGGGTTGTTTTCATTATTTGACTGCTACAAATAAAGAAGCTGTGAAAATCTGTGTATGCATCTTTGTACCCATTTCTCCTGGGTCAATAATGAGTCATGGAATGATTGGAACATATGGATGCTGTATTTTAAACTTTTGATGAAATTGCATATGGTTGATAAGCATTTTACAATTAAACCTGATTTTATATCTGCACAAGGAATAAAAATTAGGACCATATGAGTTTAAACAAAATAATGCAAAACTCATTTGGTACTCATATATGCACAAGCTGTGGATTGTTCACTCCTTAGAATCATTAACATCCAGCCAAGACTATTGAAAATGATTAAGAATTAAATATAATTCTACTCTAGTTTGAAAAGTTACTGTATTAAAGAATTGCAAACTAGAAATTATTATAAAACTTGTTAAGACATAAGAATCATATCAGTTTCTGGCTTAAAAAGAAAAAAGGTCTCCTGGGCACTACTCCAACTATATCAAGGTCTCCCGGAATAGGACTTGGGATATTATAACAAGTGTCCTCAGTAATTTTGTGGTCACATAAATCTGGAAAATACTAATTTGGTATAACCTCCCTTTTTCAATAACTGAGGAAACTGGTCTAGGGAAATGAAACATAGCTGGTTAAGTTCTCATAGCCTCAAATCTGATTCAGTAAATTCCCATTTTTTAAGCCAACCTGTTACATGGTATTTGCTTTAGCAGCTAGGAAACTAAAACACTCTCCTAAATAGTTGATGATCAAAGAGGAAACAATAAGTGAAACAGCAGATTATTTAAGAGGAAAATTTTATTTGCCTAACAAAACCTATGGGAAGCACCACAGCAGAACACAGAGGTAATTCATAGTTTTATATGCTTTAGATATTAAAAAGAACTAGTGAAAATAAATTAAGATTTTAGCATAAGAAAATGAAAACAGAATGCAACTAAGAAAAGTGGAAAGGAATAAATTAAAATAAAACAAAATCACAGAAAAATTTAAAACAACAACAACTTAATCAATATCAAGTTCTTTGAGAGAGAATAGAATAGATAAATTTTTGGAAAATAAAAGCAAAAGCAAATTAAAGTTGCAATAAAATATTAAAAATTAAAAGTATATATACAAGGATGATTAAAAAGCTATATAAATAAAATGAACTTTTTATTTAGTAAACATGTATATCCCTTTGAAGTAGCTTATTTTTTAATGGAATAGCATTAATTGCCAAAATTGACTTGGGAAATAGGAAGAAGTCTCAATAACCATTACTTAGGTGGAAATGGAAAAAAAAAAAATTAAAGAATTTGTCTAGAAAGTTCCAAGTCCAGATGATTTTAATGGGTAAGCTTTTTCCAATCATCAGTGATTTGTTTTTATTTTCTTAACAATGTCATTCATAGAGCAAAGTTTTTTATGAAGAATAAATTTATCAATTTGTTCTTTTATGGATCAAACTTTTGATGCCATGAATAATCTATTACCAAATCCAAGGTGAAAAGGATTTTCACTCATTTTTTTTTTCCATAGAAAAGTTTTATAGTTTTCATTCCTATGTTTAGGTCTATTATCCATATTTGAGCTAATTTTTGTATAAGGTATGAGGTTTGTAGGTTGAAGTTTCATTGCTCTGCATATTCCAGTTGTTCTAGCACCATTTGTGGGAAATACTGCCTTTTATCAATTGAAATGTTTGCATACTTTAAGCAAAAATCAAAATGACCAGTGATATGTTAAAGATGGATACCATAAATGCAAAGACAGCTACTAAAATAACCAAACATACAATTATGGCTAATAAGCAAAAAAAGAGTTCAATGAAATCATTAGGAAAAAAAAAGCCACTCAATTAAAAATGAGGCAGAAAAAGAAAAAAGACAAAAGAGAAAATAGGGATAGTGAAACCAAATAGCAAGATGATAGATTTAAGCCTTACTGTATCAATGATCACATTAAATTTAAATGGTCTCAGTACTTCAATCAAAAAAGAGATTGTCATATTCGAATTCTTAAAAAAGCAAGACCCAACTATATGCTGTCTAAAGAAACATATATTAAACTTAAAGACACAGATTATTTAGAAAGCAAAACTATGGAAAAAGGTATACCATGTTAGCGCTAAGCAAAAAAAAGCTAGAATGGTTATATTATTATCAAAGTAGATTTCACAGCAAAGAACATTGTCAGATATAAAGAAGGTCAATTCATAATGATAAGGGTATTGATTCATCAAAGGGCATAATAATTATAAGCCTTTATGACCTAAGAAGAAAGTTTCAAATACATGAAGCAAAACCTGATGAAAATGCAAATAGAAACAGATTAATCTTCAAATGCAGTCACAGTCTTTAAAACTCCTCTCTTAATATTTGATAAATCAAACTGACATAAATTCAGTAAGGATAAAAAAGATTTAAATTATAGTATTAACCAATTTGAACTAATTCACATTTACGGAACACTCCAACCTAAAAGAGAGGAATACCCATTTTTTTCAAGAGCATGAGAAATATTTACTAAATTAGATAAAAATCTGCTTCACAAAATAATGCTCAACAATTTAAATTATTCAAGTCATATAAGGTAGGATCCCTGAACAAAATGGAATTACATTAGAAATCAATAGCAGTAAGATCTCTGGATAATCCTCAAATATTTAGAACCTACATAATATAATTCTAATTAACCCATGGGTCAAAGAAGAAATTAAAAGCAAAATTAGAAAGTATTTTGAATTAAGTGAAAATGAAAATGTAACATATCAATGTGGATTTCAAAAGAATTACTTAGGGGAAAATTAATAACGCTAAATGCCTATATTAAAAAAGAAGGTCTCAGATCAATAAGTTCAGTTTCTACCTTAATAAATTAGAAAATAAGGTATAATTAAACCCAAAGCAAATATTAAAAAAAAAAAAAAGGAGATAGTATCAGAGTGGAAAGCAATGAAATAGAAAACAGAAAAATATAGACAATGCAATCAAAAGCTAATTATTTGAGAAGATCAACAATAATGAAAAATTTATAGTCAGACTTAGGAAAACAAGAGAGAAGAAAAAAGTATCAATATCAGAATGAGATGGGTGACAATATCAAATATTTTCACATATGTATAATTTCAATCCCAGAATAGAAGAAAGCACAGGGTAGAAAAACTATCTGAAGAGATAATAGCCAAGAATCTTCCAAATATAAGGAAAGGCATCAAACCTTTCCAAGAATTTTGGATTTAGAAATCTCAGGGATACTAAAGCAAGAAAATACCAAATATACACCCACAGACACACCTAGACCCAACATATTCAAACTGTTGGAAATCAAAGATAAAGAGAACATCTTGAAGGCAGCCAGAGGAAAAAACAAGAGTAAGAGCAAAGAAAATAAGAATTAAAGTCGACTACACATCTAAAACTATATAAGCTAGAAGAAAATGGAGTGACATTTCTAAAGTGCTGAGAAAAAGAGAATTCTATACAGGTTTAAATGTCTTTTTAAAAATGGAGAAATGCTTTTTCAGACAAAGGTTGACAAAATTAATTACCAACATACCTTAACTACAAGATATGTTTAAAGGAGTTATTTAGACAAAAAGAATATTATCAGACAGATACTTGTATCTATCCAAAGAAAGATCTCTGGAAATGGTTAAAATGAAGATAAATATAGAAGATTTATTGTGTTTATTTTAAACCACCCTAAAAGATAATTGAGTATCTAAAACAAAAACAATAGAAATGTATTGTGTGGTTATAGTATAAAAAAAAAAGTATGACAACAATAGCACAAAAGATGAAAGGAATAGACGTATACTGCTATAAGGTTCTTAAATTATATGTGAAAGTAGGCTGTGATTAATCAAAATGTATATTGCAAACCCCAGAACAATAAACTAATTTTTTAAAAGATGTAAAGAAGAAGCCAGTAGTGGAGATAAAAGGGAATCATGAAAACATTTAACCCCCAAACAAGAAGAAAACCATGAAAAAAGGAATAGAAAACAACTGGATCCAATATAAACAACTAGAATAGGAAATTTTACTCACAACCATATTAATACTTAAAAGTCAATGGCCTAAACATACTATTTTAAAGGCAGTGTGTCAGACCAGATATAAGAGCAAGCTCAACTATATGCTGTCTACAAGAAAACTATTTTTTTAAAAATTGATTATATTTACATATACTTCAAATCCTTCAAACACAAACTTCGCTTCCCTCCCATCTCCCAACCCCTTGTAACCTCTAATGTACTTTCTGCCTCTGTAGATTCACTATTCCCAGACACCTCTTATAAGTGACATCATGCAATATTTGTCTTTATGTGTCTTGCTTATTTCACTGAGCATAATGTTTTCAAGTTTCTTCCATGTTGCAGCATGTCTCAGAACTTCATTTTATCTTATGGCCAAAGAATACTCCATTGTGTGTAAGTACCACTTTTTGCTTATCCATTCATGTTTTGGTTGGCTTGAGTTGTTTCCACCTTTTGGCTATCGTGAACGATGCTGTTCTAAACATTGGTGTACAAATATCTGTTTGAGACTCTGTTTTGACTTTCTTTGGGTTAATAACTGGTAGTGGAAATGCAGGGTCGTGTGGTAATTTAATATTTAACTTTCGGAGGAGCCACCATATTGCTTTCCACAGGGGCTACACCATTTTACAGTCCCATCAGTAATACACTAGAATTCCAGTTTCTCCACATCCTATATGTTTTGCCCACAAGTACAGGACAAATTCTAGATTGAAGTCAGGAGGCATTATTATTCCCATTTTATGGATGGAGCTTCTGAGGCTCAGAGAGGTTGAGTTGCCCAAGGTCAAACAGAATGTTGGTGATAGGTATAGATTCCATTGCTGCTGGGAGACAGGTACTAGGAACTCCATTAATTTGTGGAGAAACAGTCTCAGAGAGGTTAAAGAAGTGGCCGTAAAGTTCCCAGGTAGAAAATGGTGGAGTCAGGATTTAAACCCAGGTCTGTGGGTTGCAAAGCTGATGTTCTTTCCACTATAAAACAATGTAAATGGAACTCTGTTAGATAGGGTGAATTGTCTCTCCTCCTTTCATTTAATTAACAGTTGTAAAATAATTCACTAGGAGGCACTCTAGCTGCTCTTCCATTGGATTTAACGGGTCTTCAAAATTCACGTCTGATACATTCTCTTTATAGAGAGGAAGGTTTATGCAGCATTTTGCTTTCTATTTTCTGGCCAGCTCCACTTACATTGCTAAGACTTCAAGGAGTATCTTCTTAATAATGTCAGATCTTTGATGCATTAGATTTAGGAGAACTGCTACAGCTTAAAGATGAATTTATAAAAAAATCCTTTATTGAGGTTCACATAAGAAAACTTTGTCTTCCTACAAATAATTAACATTTCAGCCAACTTTCTTTTGCTTGCATTGTCCTATGGTGTAGGATATTAGTGAGGTGTCTCCCTAGGAAGCCTTCCTTCTTCAAATACTTTCTTTAGGTTCACTGTTGGTACTTTCATATCTTTGACTAAATTATTTCTGCTCAATGCAAACTTTTTAGTTTTTCTTTCTCGTTAGCACCATTGGAAACCAGATGAAAGGCAGCTTCTCACTTTGCATTGATAATTGATCAAGATAAACTAACATAGCCACAAAGGTTACAGAGATGACATTGTACAAGCATGCTAAGGTTGGGTAACCAGAAACCCAATAACAGAGATTGGGGGAAAATCAGCACAGATAATCTTCAGCTTCCAGTGTTTGCCCTGAAAAGGCTCACTGCTAGCCTAACTATTTCCTTTGCTCTACATAAAAGAACCTTGTTCCGCTTTAGGAGCCCTTCATAGTCATGAAATCAGTCATTTGAATCAAAGTCCTTAAGGACATTTTCCATGCTGAGAATACTGCTTTGAAAAGTATCCTGTAGTCCTGGTAGCTACCCAGCGTGCCCTAGGACTTGACAAGTTATTTTCTCCTCACAACCACCAAGAAACCTCTGCAATGTAAATACTGTATGCATCAGAAATATTTAACTTACTTCTTAGCTCATGAAAGCTTCCTTTAACAAAAAGAATCAGTAACAGATGCCATAAAGCATCATGATTAGAGGATTGTATAACGATGGCAGAGTAGAGAGCTCCTTGAATCTTTCTCTCCAACAGAACAACTTTTAAACAGGCAGAAACTCTGAATCAACTATTTCGAAACTCTGGTGTGTAGTAGAAGATTGTACAGCATCCAAGGAGGACGCAGCTGGCAAACTATGGTGAATACCAGTAAATTGCTCTTTCTGCCCAGCGGTTATCAGCACACATTCCCTGCTCCTGGGGCAGGCTGCCAAGGTGCCAGAAAGGTTCATGATAACCTACTTCCTCATGATCCCGGGTGGGCACAAGACGATTGCTTATCACGGCTTTTGGTTAGCATCTTCTGAGAGCTGGGGGCTTGGCTTTGTGGGTGGATTTGATTACCTTACTTCTTTTTCTCTAAATAATGATAATGACTAGAACTAGACCATGCATGAATAATTTACCAAAAACAAAAATAAACAATACCAGTTATGTTAGGAATGCTGAGGATTATTGCATTGATCACTGCATATATTAAATAATATATGTAAAGGACTTAGCACATAGTAATTCTCTCATAAACAGTTGTGAACTGACCTCAAGCCAATGTAGCAAGGACAATTCTTAGGTTCTTTATAGTAGAAAACATGGTCACCAAATCATATTGAAAGGAAATCATAGACCAAATTCTGCCACACATGTAGACATTAGAAACAAATACATCAGCAATAGCAATAGTAAATCAGGTCATACAAAAATTTTTTTAAAATTTTGATAAAGTCCTAGTTTTTGATACAGTTAAGTGTCCTAAAACAGCTTGCATGAAATGTTCATCTTAAGCAAACACATCATTAGAAATCCTCCCATACCAATGGCTGGAGCAAGTTTGTTTAGGACTCAAGACTCTAGCATCATTTCTACAGCTAAAGTCTCTGGGCCCCTTGGATTCTTATACCCTATTCATGTTTTTGTCTTTAAAATAATTGTAGCCAATCCACATATCTTGAGCAGCTTTAATTTTACTGATGAGTGCTCTCTTCTTACATTAATGATAATGGTTGGTAAGCCACTATTTTCACCCCTAAAAGATTAATTTTTGCCATTTAGTAAGTTATTTATGAATAATATGTAACATTCATTATTTCAAACATATTTTCAACATCCATCGATAAACTAGATAATGATAACAGAAGATTTGCAGTAGCACCCTCTAGAGCATGGAACTTCTAGTTAGCAAGTAGCTGGGCATTCCTAGATTGAGATTCTTGAATAGAATGCTTGCAGCACCTGGGATGTAGCCTCAAAACAGCACATGCAAAATACCATACTGCATATTTTAAGGTAAATGAAAGACAGCCATAATCAGTCCAATTTAAGCATGCATTCCTTAGAAATGAAAAAGAAAACATATACTAAAAAATCAATGGTTATGACATATAATCACTTTATTTTCATATCCTGACTCACCTTGGGAATAATCCTCAAACTAAGAAACCTGGTATCTGGAATTTGCCATGGGAGCCTCCATAGCATGGCATGCCAGCATTGGAGGGAACCCGAGTAAAGAAAAAGAAGAAAGGAGAGTGGGGGTGGGGGTGTATGTGTCTATTGATGATCATGTCTGGTGCTTACTAGACACTCTCAGTTTGGATCCCTAGATTCCCAAAGCTATCTCCTCCTTCAAGACCTCTGGAAAATAGGTTGAAAACTGGTCAAGATCCTTGTAACCTCTGAAGATGGGGTCATTGCAAAACAGCCAGTTTCTTGCTGAAAGAAAACAAAGACAATGAAGTACATTGTTAACAAATGTCTTTTATCCAAGTTTGGTAAGTGGTCTGATGACACTGAAGGAAGACAAAAAATCTGCTACTTGTCTACACAAGTTGTGCATGGGAAGGGGAGGGGAGGATCTACAATGTGATTTCAGACTATGGAACTTATAAAAGTTATCTGTCCCTAGGGATTGACCTTATATTCAAATCCATTCCTTCCCCCTAGCACTCCCCCAAAAAAAGAAAGAGGAAAGGAAGTCACAAATAAATGATACCTTCCCTGTCATTCCCTGTTAATAATTTTCATAGGAAGAGATAATAAGAGGACCTTCATTAAATCTTGTGATGGAGCTTAATACTAGAGTTGGGATTTTCAAAATAGTATATTTGTCTATATCCCTACCCTCTTTATTAACTTTGCCATTCAAGAATAATACAGAACAAACTTGCCCAATAATTAGGAAATAAGCCATGCTTAGAAACTTCTCATTTAAATGATTCATTAGAGAACACATTTTTCAAGAGTGGTATGTGAAAAAGAACATTGCCACAGTTGGAGCCACAAATCTCTTTTAAAACCAAATAACTGAAGAGATAACCATTGCTGCCAAAAGCAGTAACCTAAAGTAATTTACCTAATACACATAAAAGTTATGAGACACATATGATAAAAGATACAATAATATGATATGTTTTTAAATGGTCATGAAGAAGAAGGACCCATGGTACAAATATATAAAAGTTATAACATTACATAATATTTGAGCAACTAAAATATATGTATTCAACAGTCTTCTATATTCCAGAAAAAATCAATTATACTTTTTTTATCTTCTCTAGAAATTATTCTATGAATAACCTAAAAATTATTGTCTCATTAATAATAAATCACTCTTTACTATAAGTAAGGATGGACTATTTACTCTTTGATCTTGATTCCTCACAAGTAGATTAATTAAATATATAAACTACGTTATATCAAAACTCTCTTCCAGTTTTAAAACCTATGTTTTCATGACATAATTCAGTTTCAGAAACCTTTAAGGAAATTAGAAAAAGATGTAAACAAAGACATTTACAATTCAAATAAAATAAATATAATTCTTTAATGCAAAAATAAATTTTGAGTCAAAATACTTATGTTTATTTACCCTTTCAATAGCAAAAGATAACATGAAAACATAGTTAACCTTTAAGCAATCATATATGCATATTCTCTGTCTAGATTATTCCCATCGTATTTTCACAGCTCATTTCATTCTTTCACACAGTATATTTTTGAGAAACATCCTTCTGTCCTTCACTTACTGAAGGCTTATGAATTACAAATCAATTTTCCTGTTAAGTGCAAACCTAATTAAGGCTGTAAAGAATGAGCAACCACTCTGCTTCAAAGAGGAAGTAATATTTGAACCAGGCTTTGAATGATGAAAAGGAGATTTCAGGCAGAAAATGAAGGAAAGCTATTCCATGCTGAAGGAACAATGAGAGTACAAGAACAAAGGTGTCAAAGAGACAGTGTTGAGAAGTCCAGTATGGCTATTTGGAAGGAGGTGGATATTACAATAGATGAGACTAAGCAGCTATTGCTATTGGGGCCAAACTGTGGAAAGCCTTGGATTTTATTCTCTAGGCTCCAGAGAGTCGAAACACATTTATCAGCAGTGAATTGGGTGACCAGAATTTTACAGATGCAACCATAACTTTGGTAGGAAAGTGGAGAATGGACTGGGGTTAAACAAGACCAGAGGAGGGCCAAGATGAGTTTGTTGAAATAGTTTAGGTAAGATACAAAGTAGTGCAGTGAAAACAGGAATGAATACTACATTCTGCAAGAAATTATTAATGTCATCTGGAGGTATTCAAAAATATTTGTTGAATGAATGGGTTAATGAATTAATAGTTTTGAGATATACCGGCACACTCCATCTCTAAGATACATTTGATTTTCTCCCCCTCAAGGTCCCTACCAGAATGTTTAAATAATTTTATTCCTTTAGAGTTTCTTGATAATCTCACTTTCCCATTGGGTCATGATGGCTGATATTGTCTTGATTATTTGTTAGCCATCAAGTGTAATGATCTATTCATATTATAATCATATCCATGGAACAATAATTCTTTTATTTGTGTTGTCAAATTCCATTTGTTATGTGATCAATATTTATCGATAACATTAAATAGAACATTGAGCTAATATTATGAACATTTCTAGAATTTCACAAGAGTTAAAAAATGATCTCCAAATTGGTATTATAAGGCCTCAGCTTTTTAAAGGAATGCAATTATTTACTGTTGAATTTTAAATTGGGATTGTTATTAAATTATAGGCACAGTGTAAAGGGTGAAAAAAAAAGGTCAACAATATCAAATATCAAGTCTTTATTCTGCTTGGCCATGTTTGTTAATCTTTATTCCATTATCAGGAAGAAACTAAGATAAACAAATGGGTTCCCTGAATGCTAGAAAATTCAGATTATTCAAAGAATGCTCTGTGAGATGATGTCTTACATCGTTTTCAAGGCGGCTAAAATCACACACCTGTAGGATAAAGGAAGCTTCACATTCTTGTAGCTTGGCAATTCCAAAGGAAAGAGGTGGTAGTTCTCACCAGCTGTAGCAGAAAAGTCCCACAGTGATTCTGATTGGCCCACCTTGCCCAACCACCAGTCAGGGGATTGGGCAGACCTGGGTTCTAAATTTACTCTTCTTGTAGAGGTGTTGGTAAGGGGAGAACGGAGCATCATGAATGACAATCCCTTCTGAAAGACATGGAATAGAGTACGAATTCTCCAAATGAAATGGGGTGCCGATAAAAGAAGAGGGAAGGAAAAGTGTACTAGGCAGAAAAAAAAAATATCCTAATCATAATCCATATGCCTGGGTTAGATCAACATTTTTACACTTCCTGATTGAGGGATCTTGAGCACATTACTTTACCTTATTGATCCTCAGTTTCCTCATTTATCAAATAGGATATATCTCTCCCTTATATGATTGTTGTGAGAAGTTAATGACATAGTTTAAGGTAAGGGCCTAGTCCAATTCCTGGTGCATATCTGGCATCAGTAACCTAATGGGACCAATACTGAAGAGTTTCGCTGTGTGCCACGCATTATGCTGGTGAGCAAGGGCAGTCAAAGTCAATGGCTTTAATCAAATAATCAAACAAACAAATGTAAAACTGCAACTTTGATAAGTGCTACAAAGGAGTGAGAATTCATACCTGAGGTTACAAGTGGAGAGGTGACCAAATAAAGTGGATCAGGGAAAGCCTCCCTGAGGAAGGGAATGCAGGGTATATTGAGTTGAGATCTAAAGGATGAATAAGTATTTACTAGACAAAGATGAGATGGCTAGCAAAGCAGTCCAAGCAGAGGCAGAAGATAGAGTATATGCAAAGGCTCTGAGATGGAGGGAATTAAGAGGACAGAAAGGCCATTGCCACAAGAGCAAGGAAATCCCCTTGTATGACATGATTTTGGAGACAGGGAGGGGCTAGACCCTGGAGGCAAAGTGAAGTCTCTGCTAAAGTGTTTGTGCCAGTTTGAATGTATTATGTCCCCCAAACGCCATTATCTTTGATGTAATCTTGTATGGGCAGACGTTATCAGGGTTGATCAGATTGTAATTCTTTGAGTGCTTCTATGGAATGCGCCCCACCCAGCTGTGGGTGATGACTCTGATTGGATAATTTCCATGGAGGTGTTACCCCACCCATTCAGAATGGGTCTAAATTGAATCACTGGAGCCATATAAATGAGCTGACAAACAAAAGGAACTTAGTGCAGCTAAGAGTGACATTTTAAAGAGGAGCTGTAGCCAAGAGGGACACTTTGAAGAATGCACAGAAGCTGCAGATGAGAGACAGTTTGGAGACAGCCATTGAAAGCAGACTCCTGCTCCAGAGAAGCTGAGAGAGGACAAATACCCCATGAGCTACTAAGAGTGACATTTTGGAGGAACTGCTGCAGCCTAGAGAGGAACGTTGTGGGAGAAAGCCATTTTGAAACCAGAATTTGGAGCAGACGCCAGCCACGTGCCTTCCCAGCTAACAGAGGTTTTCCGGATGCCATTGGCCATCCTCCAGTGAAGGTACCCGATTACTGATGTGTTATCTTGGACACTTTATGGCCTTAAGACTGTAACTGTGTAGCCAAATAAACCCCCTTTTTTATAAAAGCCAATCCATCTCTGGTGTTTTGCATTCCTCAGCATTAGCAAACTAGAACAGTGTTTATGTCTTTATTCAAGAACAATGACAAATTCTTAGTGCAGGAAGTCAAAAGATCAAAGAGTGTTTCTCACCCTTCTCCTTTCCCCTCCCCCAGCCACCCAAATAAGGGAACAGATGGTATCTCTCTGGTCTGGGCTGGTCGGACAGTATTGATTTCAGTTTGGGGTGCCATTCTTTAAGAATGATACTGAAATATAACATGTGTCTAAAAAACGAAAGCCACAAAATGGTGAATGAACAAGAGAAGTTTCACGTGCTCAAGATGATTTAATTACGAAATTAAACCTTCCTCCTAACAAAATAATGTTAAAACCTCAATTAAAAAAAAAAAAGCTTTCCAACAATTAGATCAACCAAAAAGAGCATGGGCCAATTAGTTTTGAAAGTATGCAAGGAAAGACTAGATAGTCATGGAAGGAATTTCTTCCCAATGTATTAAATTTTGAGCTTCATGAACTTTATAATGGGAGACTACTATTCCCACCAAGAAAAATTCTCTTTTCTAAGCCTTCTGTCTACCTGGGGCATAGCACTACCACTTGTTCACTTTAATTTTCTTTTTCTTTTTAATTGAGATGGAAATGGTATAACATAAAATTGACCATTTTAAAGTGAATAATTCCACAGCATTTAGTACATTTGCAATGTTGTGCAACTACCGTCTTTATCTAGCTCCAAAACTTTTTCATCTCCCCAGAAGGAAACTCCATACACCTGAGTTACTCTGCATTACCTCCTCCTCCCATTTCCTGACAATCACCAATTTGTGTTCTGGATATTTCAAATAAATGGAATCATACAATATGTGACCCTTTGTATCTGACTTCCTTCATTGAGCATAATGTTTTCCATGTTCATCCACATTGCATGTATCAGTACTTCATTCTTCTTTAAGGCTAATATTCCATTGAAAGCATGTGTCAAAATTTGTTTATCCATTCATCTGTTGCTGGACGTTCAGGCTGTTTTTACCTTTTGACTATTGTGAATAGTGCTGCTAGGAACATGCATGCGCATATATTTTTTGTAGTATACATTTTCAATTCTTTGGATATATATTTAGGAGTAGAATTGCCAGGTCATACGGGTATTCCATGTTTAACTTTTTGAAGAACTGCCAAACTGTTTTCCACAGCAGCTGTACCATTTTACATTCTGACCAGTAATGTATAAGGGTCCCAATTTCTCCACACCCTCGCTAACACTATTTCCCATTGTTTTTGTTTTGTTTTGTTTTTTAAATTATAACCTCTTGTTCATTTTTCTCAAATGTGATTGTTCGCATACCATACAATTACCCAAATATCCAAAGTGTACAATCAATTGCCCCAGTACCATCATAAAGCTGTGCATCCATCACTGCAATTAGTTTTTTTTTTTTTTTCAAATTTTAGAACATTTTCATTCTCCAGAAAAGAAATAAAAACAAGAAAAGGAAACTCAAATCCCCCCATATCCCTAACCCCACCCCCATTGTTGACTCATAGTATTTGTATAGTACATTTGTTACTGTTGATGAAAGAACTGTAGTATATAGTTTGCAATAGGTATATTTTTTTCCCTATATGCCCCTCTATTATTAACTTCTAGTTATACTGTCATACATTTGTTCTGGTTCATGAAAGAAATTTTTAATATTTGTATGGTTAATCACAGACATTGCCCACCACAAGATTCACTGTTTTATACATTCCCATTTTTTAACTTCCAATTTTCCTTCTGGTGACATATGTGACTCTGAGCTTCCCCTTTCCACCCCATTCATGCACCATTCAGCACTGTTAGTCATTCTCACAATGTGCTATTGTCACCTCTGTTCATTTCCAAACATTTAAGTTCAACCTAGTCGAACATTCTGCTCATAATAAGCAACCATTCCCAATTCTTCAGCTTTGTTCTATATCCTGGTAACTTATATTTCATGTCTATGAGTTTACATATTATAATTAGTTCATATCAGTGAGACACCCATATTTGTCCTTATGTGTCTCATTTATTTCACTCAATATAGTGCCCTCAAGATTTCTTCATCAACCCATTTTTTTTAAAGATGGTTTTGTTCAAGCACCATACATTCTGTCCTGAGTAAACAATTAATGGTTCCTTGTATAGTCACATATTTATGTATTCATCACCCTCATCACTATGTATATAAGGACATCTCCATTTCTTCCACAAAGCAGGAGGAAGAGTCAAAGAAAGTAGACAAAGGAAAAAGAAAAAAGAAAGAGAAAAAAACACAGGAAAAAAGAAAACATGACAGCTAGGAAGCAACAAAAGGAAAGATAACATTAAACTAAAGTAGAACAAAGAGTCAGACAATGTTGCCAATGCCAAGAGTCCCATAACCCTCCTTTATGCCCCCCTCTTATAAGCATTTAGCCTTGGTATATTGCCTTTGTTACATTAAAGAAAGCATAATACAATGTTTCTGTTAATTACAGTATCTAGTTTACATTGATTGTATTTTCCCCCCAGTACCTCCTTATTTTTAATACCTTGCAAGGTTGACATTCATTTGTTCTCCCTCATGAAAAAACATATTTGTATATTGTATCACATTTGTTGAGCACTCTAGGTTTCACTGAGTTATACAGTCCCAGTCTTTATCTTTCCTCTTTCCTTCTCATGTCCCACATGCTCCTAACCTTCCTCTTTCAACCATATTCATAGTTATCTTTGTTCAGTGTACTTACATTGCTGTGCTACCATCACCCAAAATTGTGTTCCAAACCTCTCACTACTGTCTTTTCCTATCTGTCTTTAGTGCTCCCTTTAGTATTTCCTGTAGGGCAGGTATCTTGTTCAGAAACCCTCTCATTGTCTGCTTGTCAGAGAATATTTTAAGCTCTCCCTCATACTTGAAGGTCAGTTTTGCCAGATATAGGATTCTTGGCTGGCAGTTTTTCTCTTTCAGTATCTTAAATATATCACACCACTTCCTTCTTGCCTCCACAGTTTCTGCTGAGAAATCCGCACAGTCTTATCAACCTTCCTTTGTATGTGATGGATCACTTTTCTCTTGCTGTTTTCAAGATTCTCTCTTTGTCTTTGATGTCTGATAATCTGATTATTAAGTGTCTTGGCATAGGCCTATTCAGATCTACTCTGTTTGTGGTGCACTGCACTTCCTGGGTCTGTATTTTTATGTCTTTCATAAGAGATGGGAAATTTTTATTGATTATTTCCTCTATTATTGCTTTTGCCCCTTTTCCCTTCTTTTCTTTTGGGATACCTAAGACAAGTACATTCATGTGTTTCATGTTGTCATTCAATTCCCAGAGATGTAGCTCATATTTTTCCATTATTTTCCCTATTTGTTCTTTCGTGTGTAGTCTTTCATGTGTCTTGTTCTCCAGTTCCTGAGTGTTTCCTTCCACCTCTTGAGGTCTGCTGTTGTATGTTTCCATTGTGCCTTTCGTCTCTTGTGTTGTGCCTTTCATTTCCATAGATTTCACCAGGTGTTTTTTCAAACTTTCGATTTCTACTTTATGTATGCCCAGTGTTTTCTTTATAGCCTTCATCTCTTTTGATGAAGCTTTTTGAATTGATTTAGCATTAGTTGTTTCAATTCCTGTATCTCAGTTGAAATGTAAGTTTGTTCCTTTGACTGGGCAATACCTTGCTTTCCTTAGTGTAGGTTGTAGTTTTCTGTTGTCTAGGCATCTGGTTTCCTTGGTTACCCCAATCAGGTTTTCTCAGACCAGAACAGGCTCAGGTCTCAGAAGGAAGAAATAGTCAGTATCTGGTTTCCCTGAGGGTGTGTCTTAGAGGACTGACACACCCTATGAGGCATCTAGCCACAGTGCTTTTCTGCCCAGCAGGTGGCGCCTGTCAGCCTGTCACTCCCTACTGATGTAAGGAGCTGTGGCCTGTGGCTGTTTTCCCCCAGGTTCTGTGGTCTGGTTCTGAATGGAAGGTGGGTAGTAGATCTGGGCAACACCCTTTTCCTCTTAGGGAAGATACACCCCCTAGGGAGTTTTCATTTGCATATAAATAGGTTCTTTGTCTCTCTGACTCTTCTATCTCCACCCTTGTCTGGGTCAAAGCAGTGTGAGCTGAAAATGGCTGAGGCTTTCTCCACTGAGCTGCTCAGATTAAGGGAGAGAAAAAGGGACAGATAGCCCCTTTTAGGGTCAGTCCACAGCCCCCAGTTTCATCTGTCAGCCAGAGATAGCACCTGGTCCTCTGGGTCCCCCTCCCAAGACAGAGAGGTCCCCTGGCTCTTCAAGGTGAGGTGTCACTAAAAGCCTCTGTCTGCTTTTTGGGGATTTGCAGCTTGCATTGATCAGTCCATGTTTGCCAATTAAAACCCGAATTGGAGCTGGACTGAGGTATATTCATTTGTTCAGAGAGTGCTGCTCTCTATTACAGCAAGGCTTTGCAGTTTGGGCTACCATGGGGGAGGGGCTCTTGGCATGAGTCCACAGTCTTTTCTTACAGATTTTATGCTGGTATTTCAGGCATTCCTCCCAATCCAGGTTGGTGTGTGACGTGTGGACAGTCACACTTGTCCCCCAGCAGTTATTGCAGATCATTTACCAGTTGTTCCTGGTTGTTTATTAGTTGCTCTAGGGGAACTAATTAACTTCCACTCCCCTCTATGCCATCATCTGTTGTTCATTTTTAAGTAGCTCCCTGGTTTTCTTCTGTAAAAGGAAATGGATGCTGACCATAAGTTGCCTCTCAAACACTTCCCTTAAGGGCAGAGAGCTATCTTTCTGATGTTACTCGTTCCTAATAAGCTTGCCTATATCTGTTGATTTGCATAGTAGCTCTTACTAATCCCTTTATATTTGCTTTTATATACTTTTTTCCTTTTTTTTTTTTTAACATGCAGAAGCATCCATTTATATTTTAAAATGCCCAAAGAATAGGCAGAAGTTGAAGATAGCAAAGTGACAAGCATGGTTGTCTTCAGTGTGTAGGACTTGGAGTAAATATTTTCCCTTTTTGATTTGTCTACATTTCCCAAATTTTCTTCCATGAAGCATGTTCTAATTGAAAAACTGGAAAAAATACTTTTTTTTTTTAATTTTTAAAAAGCTACTGCCTTGCCATGTCCTAAGATGTTTTTCAAAGTTAAGTTGCAGTACAACTTGGCACTGTAACCCCAAGTCCCTTTTTATAAAAAAATCAGTTTTATTGAGATATATTCACATACCCTACAATCATCCACAGTGAACAATCAGTTGTTCACAGAACCATCAAATACTTGTGCATTCATCACCACAGTGTCGAACATTTTCATTACTCCAAAAATAAAAAATAAAAATAAGACTAAAAAATACAAGTAAAATAGAACACCCAAAACATCCTATTACCCTCCCCCCCATTTGTCATTTACTTTTTGTTCCCATTTTTCTACTTATCTGTCCATACATTGGATAAAAGGAGTGTGAGCCACAAAGTTTTCACAATCACTCAGTCACACCATATAAGCTATATAGTTATACAATCATCTTCAAGAATCAAGGCTACTAGGTTGCAGTTCAACAGTTTCAGGTATTTCCTTATAGTTACTCCAATACACTAAAAACTAAAAAGGAATATCTATACAATGCATAAGAATAATCTCTAGAATGACCTCTCAACTGTATTTGAAATAGCCGCTGATACTCTATTTTGTTTAATTTCTCTTCCCCCTTTTGGTGTAAGAAGGCTTTCTCAATCCCACAATGCTGGGTCCAGGCTCATCTCTGGGAGTCATGTCCCACGTTGCCAGGAACATTTACTCTCCTGAGAGTGTCATGTCCCATGTAGGGGGAGGGCAGTGAATTTATCTGCCAAGTGGGCTTAGAGAGAGAGAGGCCACATCCGAGCAACAAAAGAGGTTCTCTAGGGGTGGCTCTTAGGCAAAATTATAAGTAGGCTTAGCTTCTCCTTTGCAGGAATGAGTTATAAGGGCAAGCCCCAAGATCAAGGGCTTGGTCTTGTAAATTTGTAGTCCCCAATGCTTATGAGAATATCAGTAATTCCCCAGGTGGGGAAGGTTAATAATTCTGAATTTTTCCCCAATCCCTTAAGGGGGCTTTGCAAATACATTTTATTCTTTGCCCAAATTACTTTGGGATGTATTGGGTTTCACACTAACCTGTACAAACCAATTAGATCTCACTTCCTATTCAAAGTTCCATGTAATTATGGTGTTTGAATAAACTGACCATACAAGTTAAATTATTTAGTGTGCTGCAAAAAATATGGATTTTGCACCAAATAATCATCTCTTCCTTTAGTCTCACACAGAAGTTGAAGTTTTAAAACACAGTCAATATCATTCTTTACTCTATAATCTGATTTGCCTTAGTCCTAACCAGATCAGCTTCATTTATATCTCTGAACTATTTTTTAGCTTTTTGCGATATGGGGTAATACTGACCTTCATAACTGCTAAACTCTAGCTCTAAGTCTCAGGTGTCACACAGTTACCTGAATTTCCAGACACTGACCAGGTTATACACACAGAGCTCAGCCTTTCAGAATTTGGAGATAACCGTTACAACTCAGAAATAGATGTGACTGCTGTAAGAGCTCACAATCTAGGGACCTTTACAGTAAGCCTTCCCATGATAATCTGTGCTCTAAGATTTAATTCTCAGAGTTTGCACATTATAGTTAGTCTGCATTAGTGAGGCATTATAATGTTTGTCTTTTCAATTCTGGCTTATTTCACTCGAGATCCACTCACCTAGTTGCATGCCTCATTTTATATCCTCGTGACTTAATTTCAAGTAACATAATTATACCCAAAACTATAGCACAGCAGTAGGAAGGAAACAAAAGATGCGGAATTATGGATGAGAAAGTCAATGACAAGATTAGTGTAGTTAGAGACACAGAGTAGTGGAGGTGGGAGGAGGAGATAGAAGGAGATGAGTTGAATGTAAGAAGTTGAATCTAATAGATCCACTGCTTGGTTTCTTTAACAGGTCCAACTAGGCCATTCCAGCATACTGGTCTCATACAAATTAGTATGGTTAGAATGATGTTTCCCAAACTTCAGTAATTCTCATACCAACCACATGATTTTGTCATACCCATTTCCTTTTGGTATTATTTATTATTTACTTAATGTTGCACATTGAACTAACTTAAAATTGACTCAAAAATTTTTTTCTGAGCAGCAACTAAGTTGAAATCATTTGTTTGATGTGAGATGTATATATGTGTATTTAAGATACACATTTTAATATATACTCACTTGCTAATATAAAAAGCAATGTTCATCTGTATACCACTTAAAGACATCTTGGCTACCTTTGATAGTAATGCACATCACACTGCTAAACCCTTTATTTGAGGCAAGGTCATAGGGTGGGTCTGTAATGTGTATGGAATAGAACCCACCTTCCCCAAACTCATGGAAAGTGAAAGCAATTATTTCATACTCTGAATTTCTTTTGAGGTCCTTTTCTATTCTTTTAGTGGGAGTGAAGCACTTGATGAAAGATGCCCAATAATTTACCAAGTCTATACTTCTACTCAGTCCCCTCCCTAAACTTGTTTGCTATTAGGTGAGTGTGGTAGTCAGAATAATGGCCCCCTAAAAATGTCCACATCATAATCCTTGGAATCTGTGACTGTTACATCATAAGGCAGTTACATGGCAAAAGGGAATTAAGGTTGCATATGGAATTAAGGTTGCTAATCAGCTGACCTTAAAATAGTGAGATTATCCTGGATTATTTGATGCCATCATAAAAATGAAATTATAAAAATCCTTAAACGTGGAAGAGGTAGGCAGAATTCAAGGCCAGATTTGATAGAAGAAGGACTCAAGCCATCATTACAGGCTTTGAAGATAAAAGGAGGCCACAAGCCAAGGAATGTGGGCAGCCTCTGAAAGCTGAAGAAGGCAAGAAAGTAGATTCCACCCTAGAGCTTCCAGGAAGGAATACAGTCCGGCCCACGCTACACCATGATTTTAGTTCAGTGAGACCCATTTCAGACTTCTGATCTCCAAACTGTAAAATGATAAATTTGTGTTGCTTTTAAGCCACCAAGTTGGTGATAATTTTTTAAACAACAATAGAAAATTTATATAATGAGCTTCAAGATTTACCTAGATTCTGAATCAATTGCAAGAAATTTGTAATCTTTTTCTCTTATTAAAATACCTAGTTACTAAATTTATACACTATTCTTGCTCCAAAAGTCCAGTTAACATTTTATTTTTAAATAAAACAACAAAAAAGCTTTTTAATGTTTTCATTTTCTACAAACAAATATAGAAGAGTTTTGGAGAGTTAACAAATATTTGTATTACACATTTTGTAAAGATAGTACAGACAGGGCTCTGGATTCAAATTAGAGCTCTGCCACTTACTAGCGGTAGCTGTTTTGGAAAATTAACCTAAATCTCTGTTTCCTTATCTATAAAATGGGATTAAAAATGATAAGATCCATCCAATAAATTTGTGGAAAAAAATTTAGTGAGGCAATCCATATTAAAGTTCTTAGCATGGCGCATGGTACATAATTAAATACACCACATAATGGTGTTATCCATTATTATTATTATTATTATTGCATTACTTTCTTGATTTCAAAAACTTCTCTGAAAAAGGTATAGCTTTCAAAATCCTTGCTATGTTGGCGCGTACATGTTTCATAATCTGTGGCTTCTCTTTAAATCTCAATTTCCAAAGGCATGGCAGTAAACCGTTCTGAAAATAGCTGTGAATTCTTTGCTAGGTCCAAGTGAGTTTCTCTCCCGCACTACCTCGGCCTAAGAGAGGGAGCTCTGCGCCTTGCCTACAAGTGAGGTATTTCGTCTGTCCCCAGGCGGTGCCGGTGAGCGCGCCCGGGGTCCGGAGGCCGAGCTGGGACTTGCCCCCGCCGGGCGCGCAGTACGAGCGGCGGTTCCAGGTTGCTAAGCTTCGCCTTGGGCGTCCCTGCGCCCTCCTGCCGGTGCGCGCCCAGGGTCTCCAGGCGAGGGGAGACGTTTGGCATTATTGTCCAACTTCTCGGACATTCATCGTACTCTTGTCCCCCTCCTGGGTCTCCTCCCGCGCCCCTGCCGCCCACTGGTCTCCCCAGGGCTCCGGAAGGGAAGGAGGCGTGTCCGGAGCAGGCGGGAGGGAGCCATATAAAAGCTCTGGCCGCACGCGGGCCCGGGCTTCACTCGCCGCCTCGCGCTGGGACTAGGAGAGCTGCTGGAGGCACCGGCCGCGGAGAGGGTGCTGTGCTCGGGCTACCCAATGCGTGGACTATTTGCCACCGCTGCCCGTGCAATATGCTGGAGCTCCAGAACAGCTAAACGGAGTCGCCACACCGCTGCCTGGGCTGGATCGCCGTGCTGCCTTTCCTTATGAAGAAGACACAAGTGAGTAGGGCACGCCCGGGAGCTCGCCGGCTCTCCAAGAAAATCGCGCCCGGGGAAGCCTAATGTGGCGCGTCCGAGTCCTTAGTCAGGGCGTGCGGGGGCGTGCGGGGCTGTGCACGCCAGACTAGCCTAGGGGCTCCAGGCGAGGCTGGCGTGGCTTGGGAGCCGGAGCCGCCTGGCCAGGGTAAGACGGAGAGGAGGAGTGGAAGTGATGAGAGGGAGTCGGTGTTAAGTTTGGAGCCGCGGAGGTTAAGTTTGGAACTGTCAGTCGGGAACCTCAGTTCCTGTAAAATGGAAGGATCGGCTCGTTGGCCGAGGAGTTCAGGTTATCACAGGAAGGCATGTTTTTGCTCGGGAGACATTTTCCCGTGGGTTCCGGAAGATTATGAAACAGATCCCCATTCCCCACACTCGCACGCTCTCGCATGCAGATGTTGCAGTTGGCCCAGGTGGACGCGGGTGCAGCCACTGCAGCGTCTCCAATCAGAAGCTCAGTAGCTGCAGCGCTTGGCGGGACGGGGGACCTACCCCGCCGCCTGTCCGGGAAAACTTGGCTGCTCGCAGCCTTAGCCAGGTGTGAGCCTCCCGGTGGACTCACCAGAGAGTTGTAGACGGGGTGAAACGTCCACTTCACACCCACCTTTTTCCTTTACAAAATAATAAAGTTTCTTATGAATGGGGACCCCTAAAAATATTGAGATAATTCCCAGGGCTGCTAAGTGCATTTGTACATGAGAACCTGTGTTAAACAAAGCCTAGGGGTACAATTAGATTTTTTTTTCTTGAAGCAAATATCTGGTTATCGTTAGAAGGGGACACCCGGCACCCCTATCCACAGCTTATTTCATCCCCCAGCATTCTTACCTCTTCTCACTTAACCCTTAAAAATTGCTCTGTGCATCTTGCCAGGGGTTGGGTAAGGCTGCCCTTTTACCCCCCAGAGGTTCCATCGGAGATTGCAATTCCTGAAACGTGTGGAAGGAGTGGAAGTGGTGAGGAAAAGAAATTGGAGGGATGGTATAGATTGTCAGTTTAAAATGACGGCATCCATGTGCTGAAACTCCTTTATTAAATGACCCGCTTCACAATATTATAAATAGATGACTAGGCCCGGAAAATGTACATATTCCAAGAAAGTAGGAATAATAGAGTCCTCCCCAGTGGCGTGGGAAAGAGAAGAGGCAAGAGGCTTGCCAGGCAGAAAGGAGGTTTGTGAAGTCTCTTAGAGGAGCAGCCTCAGAGCAAGAGAAACAGAAAATGTATCTTCTCTCTTGCTGGCACATTGGTTTTTTAGGCTGAGCCCTGAATGTCACATTTGGGGATCTCCACAGGTTGCTGTTGAAATGCAAATGTTAAATTTTCTTGCACCGAAAGAGAAGTTTTAATGTAATTACTTTATTTGTACAAGCTTCTGCTATGTGGAATAACACCCAAGGACAGGGGAGCCTATTCCTTGTTACAGTAGCATGGGCTCAGGTGAATGGTAGTGGTGAGGTCTAGGTGGAAATGGCATTACCTTCTAGTTCAGGCAGAGCCCATAATGACCTGTTTAAACAAGTACACTGCAGACAGATCAGGTTAATGTCCAACACTCCAAAGGGGGTGAGAGGTACTCTCAAGTCACTTTCAGAGTCAGTAGCATTGATTGTCCTCACACCCTTGCTTTGCAAAACAAATGTGAGCTCTGTAATCTCCTTTCTTGCTTTCATTAAAGGGCTGTGTAAATCGGATTACATGGAATAATTCCATTGAAAACTAGATAGAGGTCAATCCTAGCCTGAAATGCTACCACGTTACTGACTCAGTGCTGCCGGCCAGGGGCATTTGAGACAGCTAAGCATTTTAGAAATGTGACCTGCTCCGACCAAGTTAAAGTGCAAGCCCTTTGAGGGAACTTGCTGATGTTAAAGGGCTTGCAGGCTAAGGAGGGCTGTGCCCTTGTTGAATGAACGCATTCATTGCCTGGGATCTAATGACCTTCAAGGTTTCCTTTAGGGATACTCCTAGCAGTTCCACATTCCTGCCACTGAAAAAGGGGACACTGGAAAAAAGCACAGAATCAATAAAATAATCCAGTGGAAATGGGAGGGGGTTTAGATCCTCTTTCATATTGCTAAATGTTCTAATCTAAAATTACAAAGAAATTTTTTGTGCAACAGTCCTTGATGGAGAGTAGGACAAGAGAATCGGACTTCAAAAAGTGGGATCAGTTGTTCTTTTGAGTCTAGTATGTTATGTGTGTCAGAGAGGAACACCTACATATTGAAGCAGTTTAAATAGTTGTTTCTAAAGTTGGCATCAATTCCAGAGTTCTGTTATAAGGCAACCAGTTACTACTCTCTTATTATCCAAGATACAGGAAGAGACTTGATTAAAAAAAAAAAAAAGAAAAGGACTTTAACTTGAATTACTCTGCTCTCTAAAAATCATGGGGGCACTAGACATTTTGGCCTTTCAGTCAAGCTAAGTAAGTGTGAAAATTCCATCAACAACCACTTGGGGTTTGATGAATGATTCTTTCATTTATGTAGCTCATGTGATGGACTTAAGTATTTGTAAAATAATTACAGAGGCAATAGTCTTGCACAATTGTAACAATAAATATAATCATAAGTCTATAGAAATGAATGTGTTTTGCATTTCTCAGGTTTCTGTTTGATCGGATTTTATTGATAGTGTGTGGTTTTGCAGTTTCCAAAGGAAATTGTGGCTGTTGCTAAGAAAGAACATCTCTTTCAATGTATAACGTTATAAAACATAACTGACACACAGGCATATTAAATAATGATTGGAACAGCATGTTTTGCAACACCAACTAAGACTTGATTAAAAGTGTCATCAATTTAACAGGCCCAGTGCCATGTTTATCAATGCTATTGTACTTATATTTTAGTTTTGAGATGGTTTGTGAGAGTTTTCATGACTGCTGTCAGTTTCCGAAATACGGAAATATACGAGTCATCTTGCAAACATGTTGTTTCTCAGAGAAGAAGCAAATAGAATGCCTGTTAGCTTTTGCTATTCCAAAGAAAATTTCCTTTTTTGTGTCTGTATTTGTCATGTGGGTGATGATGCAAGTTTACTTTATAGGAAAATTAACACATTTATGAAAAGAGCATTTTTTAAATCTTGTATTTAAAATCACTCAGTTTGAAATGTGTGCTTTGAATAATTGTAATTCATGTAGCTTTTAATTCATACATTCTGCCAAGACTTTAAAACCCAAGTGCTAAGTCAATTGTATTTAATATAAAACATGGAAAATAACCATACGCAAATTTGAAGGCCTGGGCCAATCCAATAAAATTGCTAAATTCTATTTACGTGTAATTGCTGATTTGAAAATAGGAAATTGTGAGTCACATTTGTTCCTAAATGACTGGTGATTTTTTTAATAACATTAAAAAAAAAATCCCTGCCCAAATAGCTTGTCTGAAGTTTTGGAGGTTTCTTGCGTGCTCTTGTGAACCCCAAGGAATAAAGCTGTTTCCATTTCTTGTCTGGGAAATTTGTAAGATGTAGTGGAAGGATCTTAGGCTCTAGCCTCTGAAATCTATACTCGAAAGACCTAGATTCTGATTCTTATTTTACCACTTGTGAGATAAATTACTTTAGGCAAATGATTAAAAATGATTAAATCTTCTTGGGATTTTTGTTTTGCAACCTGTACCATAATTAAGAATCGTTCTAAAGATTTTTCTCACACGGTGTTGTAAAGACTAAATAAGATTTCATATGTCATTATCCTAACACAGTGCCTTACTGTAGTTACCGCCTGAATTTATTGTCCCTGAAAAAAGAGTTGCCTGCCGGCTAACTTTTACAAGCCAGGGAAAAGCTGGCTGTTGCAGTTAAATGATGCCTCACAAGCTAAGTACAGAGACCAAGTTTTATGAAATCTGAATCTGTCAACTCAGTGTCTCCTGTTATGGGCTGATGTCTGTTTTATAGACCATAATTAACACACATCAGACCCAGAAAGTGTGAAAACAAAAGCGATATGTGGGCATGAGAGCTGTTAAATTCTTTAAAGTTTTCCTTCTAAAAGTAAAAGTGAATGAGAGAACTAGGAAGAAGAGATTGAAAATAGAAATATTATTACTATCTCTGATTCAGTTCCATATTTCCACTCTCTTGCTTTCTAAGTTCCTCTTGTATAATATTGAGGTTTTATTTTATTTTAGACTAAAGAGACTTGGTCAGCATCTATTCCTGGTCTTCTTTGCACTTGTTCTTCTTGGTGAGACCATGCATTCATTTCAGCAGGGTTTCTTTGTTGTCTTTACCAGGCAACATGCAGTGACATTTTTTTTTTTTTTCATTATGCAAGTTTGGGGGATTTTTCTTTTTTTCTTTTCTCAATTACCTTAATGTTCCCTGTTTTAAATTAGGGTAGGTATTGGGTATAAACATCTCAGGAGTGATCTTTTATCTTTCTCTTCTGATACATGAATCATGAACAGCTGCAGGAGACTCTGTTTTTGGTCTTAGTCACCTGTAGTCAGAACAATTTATAAATCAAATTGAGGGAACACCAGGATGCTTTTATAAGATATGCTGTTTTCAGGGTTGTTTTGTGTAGACTCGGTTTCATAGAAACCATTGGCTGCAGCCTCGCTGACTTATAGATGCAGCAAGACGTTTTTGCCCTTTCTCTTAATTATGGGTATACTAAAAATGTTTCTAGGGGTTGGGAGTTTCAGAGCCTTGTCATTCTTTTATTTCTACCTATCTCCTGTCCAGAAAAAAAGAAGGTGTGTGTGTGGGGAGGGAGGGTGCTGGGGAGATGGGAAATACTGGCTCTTTATTTCTCTTTATGCTTTGGCTACATTTTACTATTTTTGTAAGCTACCACACTGCCTTGGGTATTAGGAGATGGAGTTCTTTTATTAACTAGGATACTAATTTGTATGACTTTGGGAAGTTACTCGAACCTCTCTGAACCTCTCAGTTTGCTCAACTGTAAAAAGAAAAAGTAGTATTAGGTGATTTCAAAGTGCCTCCCAGTTTTAAAATTCCCTATTTGTAAGATACTAATAAAATAGAGGTTTGAACCAGATGACATTTAAGCTACCTTTGGTTCTAAGATTTATATAACCATTGCTTTGATATGAATACAATTATAACTATCATTTCATGATTGTGAATCAGCCAATGGGGTGAAGTGAAGAAGATTTAAGTTTAGACTGTTCTGTTTTTAGCCATTTCACCTACTACCTGATACACTTTCCTATTTTAGCTATATCCACAGTTTAAGAGGAGCTTTTCTTTCTCTCTCTCTTCTATTCTTTAAGTTCTGTAAGTGAGGAAGAATCGCAAGGCAAAGTTAGACAGCTGGAGTAGATAAGCTCACAAAAGGTAACGCTCCCCTGTGTTTTCCTGTCTTCTTTGCCCCTGCAGTCTCCAATGTCTGTGTGGATAGAGTTGAAATGGAGATCACAAGCCATGAGGTATCTGATAATGTAGGAGAAAGAGCATTAATGGACAGAAGCAAAGGACCAGGTCCTAGACTTGGCATTGCCCTCAGGTGCATGACCTTGGGCAAGTCACTGAGTCTTTGTATCTCTGAATCTTGCCCGAGAGTTAATCCTGAGAAGATAGCGAAGAGGAGAGGCCTGCAGCTGGAGCCACAGAGGGCGAAAAAGGGAGCAGCTCTTCTGCCTCAGGGAATGTTCCCTGTTTTAAATTAGGGTAGGTGGATGATACTTTGCCTGGTCTCTCCTTGTCCTGGTAGTTTGCAGGTCGAGAACAATTCTTGTCTGCCTTCTTTCCTTCACTTCCTCCAGGATTGAAATAGCTCAGAGCTGCTGGCAAGCCTGGGTAGCTACCAGCAGGTTTTGCTTAGAAGTCAGAGGCCACAGCAATCCTTTTCTCCTTGACTTTGAGAGTTTTCAAAGATCAGATGGATCTACAGCCTCCTCCCTGCCCCCCTCCAGAAGACAGACTCCTCAGAAGATAAGACATGACAATGATGATAATGCTTTTCTCTAAGTGCTGGCAGAGTCTAGTGAGCTACCCTCTAAAAGAGAATTTAGAATTGAAGCAATACTCCAGACAATTAAAAAACTGGAAATGGCTATCATTCAGTTATCTGGATGTGGGCCTCATTTCAGCACTTAACTTTATACATGTAGCTGTTGCTTTGGAGCTGTTGAATGTTGCTGATTAGAACATGGTCTTAATGGGGTGGTGGGGCAATTAGTTTGACTTCTCTGTGTTCCGGGTGCACAGATAGGAACTCAGACACCCGTCAGTAGCCTTGCAGAGAGAATGCCTTCGCAAAAGGACGTGAAAAGACAGGAGCAGAACCATCACCAGGGCTCACTTAAAAAAAAGCAAGCTTCTTTCACCTTTGGATAAAGGACATCCCAATTGTATAATTGTGTCCCAGCTGCAGACTGCTGAGGAGACAGAGCATGGGGGGAGGGTGTCCTTGTGTTTGTCTAGCACACACATTCTCTGTTGCCCTTTCAGGAGCAGAGGTTCATCTTCTGAGCAAAGCCTGTGGGTGCCTAGAACTTTTGCCTCTTTATTTATTTGTTTATTTTTACTTTGACATAAAATCCCTAAAGCAAACAAGCTTTCCTTTTAGGTGAGTTTATTAAACTTCAGGGCTGAATTGAACTGAATTTCAAAACTGGCTTGTTTCTTCTAAATGTGAATGTTTGAGAGCTGGTAAACCAGGTTGCCTCTAAATGTTACAGTTTAATATTTAGAGGTGGTTGTCTATAGTGAGGGGAACTCCTGGGGCCCTCCTGGGCTGAGGCTTCCACTGTTTACTTGGGGTCCCATCCTCAGTGCTCTCCCAGCAGCTGCCTCTGTGAAAACACACAGATTCTTCAGCTTCCAAGAAGAGTGTTACAGAGAAAGTGTGTTGTGTTATAAAAGGCCTTGGCACCCTCCTGGGATGTGTTGTCTATATGTACCAGTTTTTAAAAATTTATATTCACCTGAGAGCTTTAGATGAGGGGAAAAGGAAAGGAAACAATGTTTGGCATATAAAGTGGCTTCTAACATGATCTAGAACACTCAAGGATTGCAAAACAAACATCAGCAGTCCCACAGCATTATTTATAGCTCTGTGTAAACCCACATTTTAATGCTTCTGAAATAGCTCGTTAGGGATTTCCATTTTTTGATGACCTACCAAAACCTTTGTGATTGCTTTGGTTTGGAGCTCTGGAGATTTTAGGACGCTGCTCTGTTCCTGCCTCTCCCGTAGATCTTTGGTGAATTGCTAGCAGAGGACTGACCCTCATACATATGTCATTCTGCTGTTTGTTAAAAAGATAAATTATCACAGTACAAGGGAATGGTGGGTACTTTTGGCTTCCAGGTGTTCTCAAAATGCAGGCTGAAATACAGGGATGATAAAGGGATTAGAAAACATTAATGAAAAATGAAAAGGAGGCTAATAGCATAATGCTTTAAATATTTAGATGAAATTAGTTCTATCTAGAAAAACACAGATCTGCTGAATAGGGCTTATGTAATTGTTCCATGGTTTTTGTAACAATAACAGATTTTATTTTTTATTATTAACTCTGCCTGGGGAAGTGTGTTTAAAACTCTAGTACCTGTTAATTTATAATACACTGTATCCATAGTATTCTGTGCCTTAGCAGTACCTAGAAAATGGTGGACCTCTGTCTCTCTTTTTTTTTTCCGTTTAAAACTTAATTTTTTTAAATTTCAGTTAGACTTTTAAACACATAACTGATTCGACCAATTATTGTTTGTACTTCTGCACAGATGTCACACACAAATGATTCAGTTTGAAGGAATGAAATTTACTCCAATGTGCGTCAAATGTTTGGCATTTAAATGTGTAGTCATTTCAAAATAGCTTCCATTATTGCTTTATAAAATCAAACCACCCTGATCATAGAGCATGCCAAGGTGGCCCTTAATATAAACGGTTCCAAGATTAATTAATTCATAAATTTTCTTCTGAGAGGTAGGTATTATTTTTTTTTTTACATCCCATTTCACAGATGAGAAAACTAAAATAAGGTCTTTTCCTCTGCCAATTCAGGTATTTATCGCCAAGATTAACACACAACGAGATTCAGCTGGCACAACCACAGTGAATTATGTCTTAAGATACACATTTTTTTACAGGAACATTGAATTTCAAAAAATACAATTCAGATATTTAAAACAGCTGCTTATAATAGAATTTGGAGAACAAAAAATTATGATTCCAGTGTCTACCAATGTGGCCCATGTTAGCGATTCAATAAATATATGTTGAATGTTGTGAAAAGAATGCCTGATTCAGATTGTTAGGCACTGAAACATTTTTCAGAAGATTTTCTTCGTGGAAGGCAAACTTTTAACTGCTGTACTCAGTCTGTTATGTATACAAATGGGGTTGATGATTGGAAGGATGACTTTGTTCACTATATTTAATTTAATTTAATTTTTAGTGAATATGCAACATCATTTACTAAGTAAATGTGAGAGCCAGGTGAGAAAATAGAAAGCACTGGACTCAGTTACAGCTCAAACATATTTTTAGTTCTGCCACTTACTAGCTGTATGACCTTCAGTAAGTTTTTCTCTCTGAACTTCACTGTCCCAATCTTTAAAATGGGCATATAAATAACTACTAGTAGTACTGGTGTGAGGATTGAATGAGATAACGTGTGTAAAAGTACAGTGATTGGGATTTAGTAGACAATCATTTCCTTCTCTGCTAGAGTAGCAAATCACAGAACATAACAATAAACCCACACCCTGTAAGACGTAAATTTCCTGGCTTTGACTGTAGGGCTTATACAAAACAATGAATTATAATAATATTTAGAAACTAATAGTTTAACTTCCTTATTTCTATATTATCCAACTTCTTTAACACTTATAAGCATTAAAATAAATCCTTTTTTTTAAAAAAAAATTATCTCCTTTACCTTTCTTCCCTTTCTGTGAAAGGAAACGACTATATATAATATAACAAAAGACAGGCTGCTTAAGAGAAACAGTGGCTTGTTGAATGAGGAAATAATAAGACTAGTTTATATCTGTTGATTTACTCATCACGGATGAGGCACCAGCCACATGAAGTGCAAATCTCACTTGAGTGTAGCAAAAATGTTTAGAATGGATATTATTATTAACACCATTTGTTTTAACAAGGAAACCAAAGTTCAGAGAGATTAAGAAAATTTGCCCAAGATTAAAAAAAAAAAAAAAAAGTAAAGATGTGGGAGAGCTTGGGTTTGAAGCCAAGTCTAATTCTAAAGACTCCAGATTCCTCTTAACTACTACAAAATTATGCACCCTATTTAGAAACACATGTATACGTACAACCAACATAAGTAGTGTTCAGCATCATTTTGTTTTCTTTTTACTTTTTGGAAAATGTAGAGAATGATGGGTTCTAATCTTAAACCTGGAAGACTGAGAGCAGGCAAAGCTGTGTCTTCTGGGTGAGTGGCAGGTTGCTTTTGTCCCCACATCTTCAGTACTTCCCAGAAGAGTGAATGGCTGTGGATGAGAGGCAGCCCCACAAGTCAGAGTCTGAGCTCCAGGTCCAACCTTTCCCAGCCTCTTGTCTCCTTAGCCATCAGATGGAAACCTCATACCTACCTCATCCGACTCTTGTGAGGGTGACCCATTATAAACTGTAAGATGCCATTTTACTTTTTGGAGTTAAGAATAACTGCTGAAAACTTGGTGTCTTTCAAATAAAATGGTACTTTTGTAGGCAGAAGGTAGATTTTTAAATATTTAAAAATTGTGTTTCCAGATAACTTCTTGGAGAAAGATGCTACAGAGATTCTGTCCATGAGTCCTTCTCACTGTGAATTGGTAAAGATTCCCTATGCTTCACTATTTGGGAGAAGTCATTTTTAGTACAGATGGAAATATAGAGGACAGGTTAATTCCAGGTTTGTTTTGAAGGCAGTTTTAGGTGGCTGTGATTATATTAGAAAACTATTTAACAATAACATTTATATGCTCAGTCCACTTTAATGCTAGTAGGCCATTTACATTGTGACCCTTGCTTTGTTATTCCTTATCAGTTCAACTGCAACAATAGTTAAAATCCATTTTCTGCATCGTTACAAATTTTTAATATTAAATGACTGTCAGAGTGCTCTTGTTAGCTGCATCACCACGTGACTTACTCATCAGTAGTTTAGTGGAAATGAAAGTGTGAGCTAAAAAGTCATTGCATCATCTGAGCACAGATGAGGTGGTTAGCAAAACAGAAATATGGTTTTCTGAACAAACTGCATTCAGACAGCCTGGCCTGCTTTGGTTGGCTAAGCATGTAATTCTCTGAGCATCAGTTTCTCCATCTTCCAAACAGGGAGGGCAGTGGTAACTTTCCTATAGAGTATTTATGAAGATTAAGTGAAGTAATCCATGAAAAGCACTTAACCCAACTCCTGGCACATAGGAAGCACTGAATAGACATTTGCTATTGTTTTTAGCGTTAAACAAATGGTAACACTTTTCATTGGTAATGACGGTTTCCTTTAAAATTGCAGTCTCCATTGCCAGAGTGAAAGGGAAAGGTGAAGCAATTTATTTGAATAATTCAGGCCTCAAATTCACTTTGGTCCTAATAATGTAATTGTTTTCACTCTACTTGACAACATTGCAAGAAAAAAAAAAAAAAGCTAAATGTGTGTAAGTATAATCTCAAATTAGTTTACGTAGAGCAAAGATGCTTCCTTCCATCATGTGCCCAAGGTCTCAAGCTAATATGTGGTGGAGCTGGCTTGGAAACCAGTCAGGATCCAGAGCCCGCATTCCTAACTTCTCTGCTATACCTGGAATTGGAAACAGAACATGAGTCCTTCTCACTGTGAATTGGTAAAGATTCCCTATGCTTCACTCTCTGGGAGAAGTCATTTTGAGCACAGATGGAAATATAGTCATTTGTCGGAGGAGAATGGAAAGAGTTTGGCATTTGTTTCAGAAACAGGTTTTGCCATGGGATCATAGGCAAATTATTGAACTTTTCTTAATCTGAGTTTCTCCTGTAAAATGGAAGAACACCTTGCAGCCTTCCCTCCATCCCTCTCCTTTCTCCTCTCTTCCTCTCTTTTTTAACTTAGAAATAATATGCTGTATACGTGGTTCATGATTGACACCTGCAAAATGATGCTATAATAAAAAAAAATATTTTCCAGGCTTAACATGTTTTACTGCTATGCTGTTAAGCACTAAATTATGTTTGAGCAAAGCATTTGACTCATTGACCTCATACAGACACTGGAAGGAGCCTGTGCTTTGAAGTTGGAAAGATTGGGGCTTACATCCTAGATCTATTATTCACTAAGACCAGATGCATATTATTCACTGTCTTCGTTTCCTGGCTGCTATGACAAATACCACAGAAGGGGTTGGCTTAAACAATGGGAATTTATTGTCTCATGGCTTCAGAGTCTGGAAGTCTTGCTTCCCCCTGGGGTTGGTGGTGTTCTGACTGACTGGCAACCCTTGGTCCTTGGCTTTCCACTCACATGGTGGTGTCCTCTCCTTTCTCTTCTTGGTCACGCTGACTTCTGACTTTTTAATTCTGCCCACGGCTCTCTCTTTGCAAGGCCTTGAGTAATACGATTAAGATTCATCCTTATTCACCTGGCCATACCTTAACTAAAAAGAACATCTTCAAACAGGCCTATTTATAATGGGTTTATACCCGCATGTATGGGATTAAGATTAAGAACGTGTTTTTTCTGGCATACATAACTCAATCTACTATATTCACTTTTTTTCTTTAAGCCTCAATGCCCTCCCAAGTATAATGGGGTAACAGTACATAGTAAGATAATATATGGAAATTTCCTGCCCCAGAACAGATGCTGAATATGTAGCATCTCTAATCTTTAGGGACTGGATTATGCCAATGAACAGATGAGCGTGTATTAGCCTGTCTACTGAGCATCAGTTTACTCCATTTATATGATGGCTATAATAATGTAAAACTCATTGTCATTGAAAAGCAAAGCGGGATTACGGGAAATGGGATCGTGCACTGAGATTATTAAAGGATACGGACCTAGGCCAGCGTCCCCCTTCATATTTTAGGATGCTGGCACATGTCTTGCCCACCTCACAGGGTTGTTGTGAGAGTGAAGGGAGGTAATTAGTGGAGTGGTAAAGAATTTAAACTTTCCGAATACATGAAAGCTTTGTTTTTATTAATGTCTTCCAAATTGAGCCTCAGACTCTGTATAATACGATCATTAGCAGCCTTGGAGACTTATAGACCTGGACCCATCTCTTGACTCTGTATGACTCTGAGTAACTGTTTCCTGGAGTATTCTGATTTTCTCATTTGTAAAATGAGGTTGATAATACTATCTTAACGTCTAACATGGTTGTGAGGATTAAATGAGCCAATATGTGCAAAGGGCTTAGTACTATGCCAGATACCCAGACAACCTCCGTAAATGTTAGTTGCTTTTAAGAAAAACATATTGGTTAGCATTTGAAGCTTCTTTTTTTTTTTGCTAAGCATTTTTGATAAGTTTTACAAGTTTTTACATAACTGTGTGTGACCAACAGTTTGGAAATGTTTCCATTATGAATTCAGGTTTTATTTTCTTGCTGGTGATTGTGTTTAGAGTTTAAGGGCTTGATTGTCCAGGTTAATCTTCGAGTAAGTTTTGTATCAATCAAGACAGCCACAAGTTACTTTTATCAGTCCATTACTTCAGGTAAACAAGCATTCCATTCTTTGACAGAACATTAAACTGTTACCACGTTCCTTTTGATGGAGTGCTGACTTGTTCAAACCACTTGTGGAAGAAAGAAAACAGCTCCTGTTTTCTAACATTGCATAATCGAAAGGGTGTTTCTAGAGGTTTCTTGACTGAATCTTTGACTCTTAACTCAGGGATTAATTTGCCAGCCTGGAATGTGTAAAGTAATTTTGGGCTTAGTTTAGAGTAAGATCTAACATGGAAAAGCTTGAACCAAGATTAGATAAAAGGGAAATCTCTTTTAAATAGTGAGAAAGAAAAAGCATATACATCCATTCTTTTAAGGCCCTGTGGAGACAGGGAGAGAGACATTGGAATATGTTATTTTTGTAAATTACTTAGGAAGAAAGTTAACAGTGGCTTAGTTTCGCACCATTCCCTGGGGATTTGTATCCCAGCATTTGAGAGGTAATGCAGAAAGTGAAAACAAGAACTTGCTGGTAGGGCAGGAGATCCATGACATAAATTCAGCTATGTGTGTGGGTATATTTAGCCCCTCTGAAGGCATCGATTTCATTATCCAAGAACAAAAAAAAATGGTGGCGTCTATGATTTTAAAAGTTCCCTCTAACTAAAAACAATCTAGAGTTACTAATGCACATCTGACCAGTTCACTAACTTGGTTAAAACTGTGGTCTGACTTTACATTACCTGCAGGATAAAGTCCAAACCCCGGCACACTATACAAGGTCCTCTGTGATTTGGCTGCTGCTTATCTCCACCACTCCCTGGGTGGTAAATTTCACTCCTGTGTCACCTAACGACATACAGTGGCATGCCCAGCATGCTCTTCTCTTACTGGAACATCCTGTGGCCCCTCCCCATCTTTCACATGTCTGGCTCAGATGGTTTCCCCTCCAAGAAGCCCCCCACCCGACATCTGTTTGCCCTTCTTCCCCACCCTCATTCCCCAGTATGTGTGGTAGTCTTATTCTGGGTTCCTTATGGGTTTAAAAAAAAAAATCATATCGCTTATCACAGGATATTGGAATTATCTTTTTGCTGACCTGTTTCCCTGGCTAAATTGCCTCACATTGGTATCCTGTGCGAATGGCACAGTGCCAAAATCTTAGTAAAGATTTTCTGAACCAAGCTATGAGTTAATGAACCATACCAGAGGTATCTTAGAAGAGTCTTTCTAAGCAGGACTCTGTGACTTGAACTATTTTACACCTCCTGACTATAATTGACCCAGGGGGTGGCACCACGGAGGACAACTTGGAAGGTAGGAGGAACTTTAGAGCATTACTATTATGCATTGTTGTCAGTAGGCAACATCTATATGCCAGGCACAAAACGCAGTCCCACCCAAAGCTCTTGTATAAACCTACCTCTGTTTGAAGAGAGAAGTGATAAATAGGTTACTTGGAGTGTATAGTGGGTTAAATAAAGGAGAAAGAACAGGGGCAAGTTGCTTGCCCTTCTATAGAAAAAAAAAATAGCATGATAAATTGAATGGCAAGTACCAGGAGTAGCTTGTTAATCCAAGATATAGAGAGGATTTTAGGACAGAGCATTTTGTTGCTGATGATGACAATGAAGGCAATGAAGAAAATGTTCTTTCTGTGTGCCAGCTCCTGACCTATGTGGTTTATCTCTCCTAGTCCTCCCCGTCCATGAAGGTGATGATGCGATTATTCCATTTTACAGAAGAGAAATGTAAGCTTAGAGGTTGAGCTTGTCGCTCAGTATCTTACAACTAATCTGTCATCAAAACTGGTCTGTTTGCTTCTGATTCCTTATTTTTTACTGGTACTGCTGTTATCTTCTTCTTTTGCCTAGATAAGATTTTTTTCTTGATACATAAGACTGTTATAAATATAGTAAATATATTCTTCCTCCCAGCTCATCCACATTTCTCTGATATTTTCTTTAAACAGTTTATTGTGATTAACAGGTAGCCAGTGCAATAGACAAGGACTGGATGCTGTGTAGTTTTGGATACTGATGTGTATAAATTTCTATCTTGAAAGTGGTTAAGAAACAGAAATATGACAACATGAGTAATGAATATTAGAAGATGTTTGGATGGTTCATTTTGAATGATATTTAAGGAAGACATGATTAAGGAGTTTAGCAAAAAGTATTTTTAGTACTTGAGATCAGAGATCATTTGAGAGTAGAGGAAGAAAACTGGAGAAGGATTAATAAGAACTGGTGTTTTCAAATTCCTTTTGTGATTAGAAGCCACCATCTTAAGTGACCCAAGCCAATAATACCACTGCTTTACCACAGCGCTCTAAAGTAACATTAAAGAGATTCTGTGCACTTTAGAAAATTTACTTTGGGTATACCCTTTTGCTGCCAAGTTCTTTTTTCTTTCTTTTTTTTTTATACTAGGTCACATAATTGATAATATTTTCCCAAGTCTATTATGAGGGAGGGTTTCAGAGTAGAAAATAGTTTATAATGAGCCACATTTATTTAGACACTCATTAACTCAGGACCTTTTTTAAATAATAATGATGAAAAGAGCTGTGGTGTCAGTACACATATCCTGATACATTGTAAGAAGTCTTTCCCTTTTTGCTTTTGCTCTACGTCTTCTTTCTTTACTGAATTTGGAGTTTCCTTCTACATGGCGGTATTGTAGAGAATGCTAAGCATAGCCGTGGATATATCATGGTGAAAATTTGGGGGGAAAAAGAGCTTGCAACTTATGCTTGTTAGCATAAAAATGCACTAACTCGGCCTCTTTTGAGGGGGGAGGTTGTGCTTTTGAGGCAGCTGATGGATGTTTCTGCATGTGACTTTACTATTGCTTGCAAATAAATCATTTGAGGGGAGGGGTATCAATATATAGTAGACTATACCAGTGTTGCTCTGAATAAAAGGTAGCTGGTTTTATTATTTTGTTGGGAATGGGTTGCCGCCGTAATGGTGTGTACAACATAAAAAAGAATTTTTTCTTCCTGCTTTAGTGGGGATGACAGATACAAGTCAACCAGTGCTTTGCAGAAAGATAAGTTTAGCATTTAAAGGCTTAACATGTCATCACTTCTGGAAGTGTCTCCTCCCAAGTGTAATCATATTCTCTGGGTATGTTTCCAATGCTGAATTTTTTTTCTTTTTTTTTCATGAATGGCTGCTTTAGAAATTTTGATGGATTGCAGCTCATTGAGGAGACAGATAAATTTATAGTTGTCTATTATACTGAATTCTAAATAAAGTAGGAAATTATAGATGTCTCACGGACTTCCTTTGAACTTATTACAGGAGAGTTCCTACATTCCAGGTCTGTGTTTTTTGTTGTTTTTGTGGTTTATTTATTTTTTTAATATGACTTTGTTAGATCAATAAAGGAATGTAATTACACATTAGACTTATCTAGTTTCTTCAGAAAGAGAGCTCTGGAAATTTTACAGCCAGATCAGCACTTTGGTTTATTATCACATTTTGGCCGTATCTATTGGGGAGGCATTTTCCACTGGTTGTTTATTCATGAAAAAATGTTTAGCATTTACTACAAGCAAGGTACTGTGATGTAGGGGCCAGAGATTGGCAAACCAGCAGTTACATGGTCCCTACACTTCATGGAGCCCATGCCTACACCTGGCTTTTATCCACATTTCCTATATACATGGAGCTAGAGAAGTGTTAAGGTGCAAATAAAATGGTTAAAAGTTCAAACTGAAGGGTGTTTGGCTGATGTCAAATTTTGGATATTTTAGAGACTTTTGCAACATTGCTCACACTTTATTGTCACCGTTAGGACCCAGCAGTTATTGCACCCGAGAGTGAGAAGTTTGACAATGGTTTACACCCAATGATGAGCAAAACATTTTTGTTTATCCTTCATTCATTCATTCTAAAAATATTTATGGGCGCGCCTTCCCAGCTCGCACTGCTCTGAGCTCTCATGATACAAGATTGAGTGACTGAAAGTCCCTGCCTTATAGTGCTCAGACTTAAGTGTGGAGACAGAAAATAGGCAAAACTGGTTGGTGAGATTGCAATTCCATTGTGTGAATATGGACACTATCTGCTGAGGATTATGTTGCTTGTTATCCAGACTTCATCTGTGCCCCATTTCTTATACCTGGATTTATTCTCTGTTGAAACGACTTAGCTATTGCCACCACCATGGTCTGTGCTACATAAAAAAGAATTTGGTTGTAGGAGCATTTTCCTGGGTATTTTAGTAGCAGTTAGCAATACATGCAAGCTCCACAATTACAGAGCGTGGACTATGAGTGAGGACCAGTTCAAGGTGCTAGAGATAAGAATGGTGAGCAAGAATAATATATCCTTGTCCTCATGCTATTTACATTCTTATAGGAAGAAAGAGATCAGGAAAACAGTAAACTAATTAGGTTAGCAAGATAATTTATGAGAATAAAAAGTGCTTCAACAGAAAAAAAATGGTGTGTGAGAGTGTGGAGGGTGGGTGAGTGCTGGTTACTTAAGACCCATTATCTGGGAAGGTTTCTCTGGGAAGGTGACATTTGGACTGCGTCCTGAATGATGAGAAGTACTTGTCTTTTCAGAGCCCGGGAGGGAGGAAGCATGCAGCAGTACTTGCAAAGGGCTTGAGGCAGGAATATGTTTTTGGTGTTTCAGGACCTTAAAGAAGGCAAGTGTGGTTAGAGTGTGATGGGGGAGAAGAAGTGGTAGGCTATGAATACGGAGGTGGGCAAGTCTGTGTTACAGAGGACCTTGTAGGCCTTGATGAGGGTTTAAATTTTATTGTAAATGGAACAGAAAGGCATTCAAAGGTTTTAAGTAGGCAGTGATGTTATATTCCCAGAAGGCCACCCTGTTGTGAGCTGCAAGCAAGGAAGCAACGAGTTCTATTTAGAAGGTCTTCATGGTCCACCAGGAGAGAGTAATGAAGCTTGGCATAAGCTGTGGTGGTAAAAGATGAGAAGAAGAGAAGTAAATGTTTTCAGATTTATTTTGCTGGAAGAATTGATTAGGATTTGACAGCCTGGCTGTGGAAATAGGAGAATGGGAAGAATCAAGAATGGTGTACAGATTTTTGCCTTGACATAGCTCCTTCAAGTTTGGAAATTACATTACTGGGGATGCTTGTTGTAGGTGGAGTTGAAAAGTCAGCATTGATAATCACCAAACATTTATAAGGGTGTACTATTTGTCAGCTGCTATACTAAAATGCTTAAGCATACCTAACTTTATTTAATCCTCACACTAAGCCTAGAAGTAGGTTCTGTTGTTATGGCCATTTTACAGATGAGGAAACTGAGGCACAGAGAGTTTTTTTTTTTTAATAACTTTCCTAAGGCCACAAAGCAGCTTCTAAGCACCGAGAAGAGATTGAAACTTGGGCAGTCTGATTCCAGAATCCACGAATCCTAGCTGGCCTTCTCTATAACACTTCTCTGTGCTTTAATAAATACACTATGTTTTCTAAAGCTGTCTTGGATTTATTGTTAAAGCTAAAGGTATCTTTTGAACCTCTGCTATTTAGGTTAACAGTCACCCTTGCCCAAACAATTCAGATCATTTTTGCATGGTAGACATGAGCCTGCATGCTTTCGGACAGCTGACCCAACTCCAAGCCCAGGGGGCAGTTTCACAACCTCTCTTTATCACCTTCCTGTGCTGATCTTTAATCTAGGAGATGTAGAACATAAACCGGATTGTGACATTCACTGTTAGAACAGCTTTTAATTCTATGACTTCAATGTTTAAGGGATTAGTAACAATGATAAAGTAATAGCAGTTGTGTGATCATCTCTTATTATCTGCCAGTCATCTTCTGGTTGCTTTTACATAACATGATTTTAATCTGTTCAAAAATCCAAGGAAATGTTAACACCAGGAGGAAACTGAGGCTCAGAGAGTTTGCATAATTCGTTAAGTCATGTAAGTGACAGAACTGGGAATTTAATTTCCCTTGCTTTGGTGGTGGTTTTCTGTTTTAAACTTCATCTCCTTTAGAAACAATGAACCTGCGTGTGAAGTGTATTGCTACCAGAGAGGAACATGTCCCTGCATGTAAAAGGTAAATGCTTTGCTATGCTTCTGGTGGCAGAATTTTATTAAATTATCTATGGGTTGGCAATCAAAAACAGCTCATTTAAAAAAAATTTTTTTAATGACCCTTATGTTGCAATTTGAATTTAAATATTTTTAAAATCTTTGAAAATACCTATATGACTACTTGTTGAATCATGCTTTGAGGGTTGTTACCTTTCTGTGTATGTGTTGTGTGTCACGATGGGGAATTAGCTGGAATTGTGGAGCTGTGGCCCACGGTATTCATTGAGATTTGCTCTCTAGCTACTTGTTGCGTCATATTTTGAAAGTTATCACTGTTCTAGATGTATGTTGTATTTCACTATAAAAATGTATTAAGAAATAAATATTATTAAAATCTTTCTACAGAAAGTTTATACCAACTTTTATAAGAAATAAATCCTTAATAACTTGGTACTTTTCTCCCAGTTATGCATTGGGTTTAGTTGCAGACAATATTCCACCCTAGCTGGTTTAAACAAACACATTGATGTATAGCTGATTGCTTAAAAAATCATTAGAAGGGCTGGAGAAGCAGGCTGTAGGCTGTACTTCCAGAGCACTCCCAGTACACAGAATCTGAATCGAGTTGAGTCTGCTGCAGTCTACAAAGCTGTGACAGCCAATGCAGAGGGTTATTACTGCTGCTAACTGCAGGGTCTCGTTGCCTCCTCTACCACCCAGGCCAGCAAAATGCATGCCCAGAATCCAGCGTCTTTTCTCAGGTATGTCCTTTCCATATCAACTCCTGCAGAGTTGTGCCTGATTATTGGAACCTAAGTCACATCTGTAACCCCAGCTATCTGCAAGGGAGTGTGAGAAATGGAGTTTTTACCTTTCCAGCCATTGCAGTACATGAAGATAGGCTAGGGGAGGGTTGGAATGAATGTTAAAAGAGCCAATCCACAGACCTTCCGTAGTTACTACTCTTAACTTTTATTTTATCAAGCTACTCTAAACCAGGAGCATCTAAAATGTAACCTTTGAGTTAAATGCAACTTTATATACTTTTTAAGATTTATATATATATATATATATATATATATATATATATATATATATATATATATATTTGGCTTGTTTTTCCTAATGATATGGTATCCATGCCCTCCTATGGCCTAAAATAGTATATCTGGCTTTAGAAGGTACATAAGAATCACATGGAGGGCTTGTTAAAAATGCCCATTCTTGAGCTGCCCCTTCTGGGATTTGGGTTCTGTGTGGTACCCCAGAATCAACCTAGGTGATTACACTTATATCTAAACATGAAATAGCCAACTCCTCTTGCTTTGGTTGGGGCCCCTTCAGTGAAAGGGGGGACATTTCAACAAGTTATTTAATGCAACAAAAGGCAATTGGTCTGTCCAGCACACATTGCATAATCAGAAAGGCTTCTGCTGTGACCTTTGCAGATGAAGCTTGTCATCTGATGTGATGGAGAAGATGATCAAGATTGTGAGTGTTTGAGTGCATGCCTTTAACCCCATTTTGATGGTATTTGGAAGCAGCTGACACAGAGTATAAAGATTTTTATTTTAATGTAGTCAAAAACCCAGGTGAGGGGGAAAAAAAACTTTGTTGGAAACTTCCTGAGATGCCTCCTCAAATTAAGGCTTTTTTAAAAATTAAAGGGCCTTGTGAGACCAAACTTGTCAGATCCCCAGTAGCTGACCTGAAAAGACATCTGGACACATAAAATCATGGGAGGAAAAAAACAAAAATTCCTAGGAAGTTTAGGTAATCAGTCTCAGGTTCAACTCATAGAAACAGATGACAGCTGGAGCCCACATTCATTTTATTATTGACAAATTGTTTGGAGTTCAAAAGATTTTACAGAATTACAGAGTTTTTGATTTGCATGAGATCACAGTTCCAGAAGAGATTCACATTTTTAAAAGAGGATACATTATGATTTGTTTTTGTATCTGTCTTTGTCAAGATACAGCCATCTGATTCCTGCGTATCATGGTGGTTCAGTATTTAGGGCAACTAATTGACATAATAATGAACAATGCCAACCCAAAAGAACCAGTATTCATGGAGTTCTGAAGATGGATATATGAATTTCAAAACTATTGGGAAATTTTTTGCTGTTTTCAAAATTTGGCCAATGTTGGTGTCCTGTTCCCCTTATTTCTTTGAAAATATTTACTTTTAGCAAGAGGAATCAGCAACAAATATGTAAATCTGGCTCAAAATTGAACTAGATCTCTAGACTACTTTGGTTTGTTACGTATCATCATCTTCATAAGATTGATCAGCATTAGTCATGGCCTAGCACTTTCCTGAGATAAAGTGGATTACACAGTTTGGGGAGACTTTTTTCACCTCTGCATTTGTATTACTGATACTGTACAACTTTGAATAGCTAATGACCTATATTTCCCCACCAGTTGCTAATGAAATATTCTAAGCTACTGATACACCCATATATCCCTCCCCTCCCTCTGTCCACAGGGGTCTAACTTCTAGATCCACCGCTCCATGGAAACTGTCCTCATCAAGGTCAACTCCATTAGAAACTCTTCCACAATCCTCGTGTTGACATCGTCTAGTGCCTGTTTTGTTGATCATGTCTTCCCCTTAATGCTTTCTTTTCCATTGGCTTGCAGTATCTCACAGTCAGCTGGTTTGCCTCCCATTAATTTGACTTCACATTCTCTCATCTCCTTTGCAAATCATTCTTTCCCTTCCTTAAATGGTGGTATTCTCCAGGGTTTTTAGAGATGACTCCAAATTTCCAGCTGCCACCTCTTCCCACCCACATTTTTCCTGGCTCAGAGAATAGCACTACCATTTACCTGGTCGCCCAAACTGGAACCTGGAAGTCATTTGTGACTTCCCCCCTATCTCGCCCCACCCACTTTCTTTCCATTCTCCTTCCATGACTTCTTCAACTTATCTGCTTCTCTGCATTCCCTGCTGCTCCGCTAGTTGAGGCCGCCATCAGGTCCATTCTGGAATATTGCAATAGCCCCCAGGCTTGTTGCTCCCCAGTCCATCCTTCATTTTGATGTCCCATGAACCTTTCAGAAATAAGTCAGACCTTGACACTTGCTGATCAAAATCCTTCAACGGCTTTAAGATAACATCCAAATCACCTAGCAAAATGTGTCTTTGACTTATTGATTTATTAGGCATTCAATAATTTTATGTTTTTTGAATGAATAGAGGTTCTTGGTATAATGCTATTAAAAATTTGAAAACACCCAATTTTGTTTTTATCAGAGGAACAACTATCACTTTACTTTTGGGGTTTCTCCCCATCCTCTAGCTATGTAATTTTTTTAAAGCTACAGTTAGGTGTAATTTGATTTACCTGCAGTACTTGTTTACTTCAGCTTGGTAATAACTTGACATTGTGCCTTCAATTAGAAACTGATTCAGTTAAAGGGAACTTGATGCCTTCCACAGCATAGGCATTTTGAATAAAATTCAGTAGTTCATTAAATATAAAGAAAAATCATTTTTATTATCTAGTTGGCTCAGCATTTTTCTTTTCAGCATAGGTCTTGTTTCAAATCGAGCTGGCTAATTTACTAGCAGGGTGGCCATAAGCAAGTTACTTAATCATTTTGAGTCTTGTTTTACTCATGTGCAAAATGGGATAATAATATCTACCTGGGAGGATTATATAAAATGATACCTGCACACTGCTCATCCTATACCTCGCCCTTAGCAGGAGCGCAATATACAGTGAGTCATTTCCCTTTCAATAGCATTTACATATAGCACAAGGACTGACTGTTATGGGGTGAGTTTTTTCCCCCATTTTTCCCCATTGATTGATTACCTTGAAATCTTTAAATTCCCCCTTTTACATTAAAGCCACTGTTTGCCTTTTTATATTAAGCAATTCCTTTGTAGGATATTCAGTTTTTGTTACGAAAACATATACTTTTTTTCACTACATATTCTAGTGATCACCATATTTGAAAATATTTTAATTTCAATTATTAACAAAAGGATCTACATGGAGAGAGGTGGAAGGGAATCATCAAGATTTTAGTGCACCAGTTTGGACGTCAAGTAGGTTTGATTTTTTTACTTAGCTATCCTGTTAATGCCCGCCTTATGGATAGCAGTAAAGTTTAAAAATCAAACAAATCTGATTGGTGTTTCCTTTGTCTCTTTGAGATTACTGGCCCATCGTTAGATTTTAATTTGAGTCTGTGTGGGATTATTAGGTATTTTCTTTAATGTTTAATAGTAATTTTTTAATGGTCAATTGATTTTTTTAAATGCAATTTTATTGAGATATATTCACACACCATATAATCCATCCAAAGTATAAAATCAATGGCTCACAGTATCATCATACAGTTGTTCATTCATTGCCACAATCAATTTTAGAACATTTTCATTACTCCAAAATAAAGGAAAAAATAGAAATAAAAAAGAATACCCAAACCATCCCCTACCTGTTATACTCCCCTATTATTTATATATTTTTTGCCATTATTTTATTACTCATCTGCCCATATACTGGGTAAACAGAGTGTCAGTCATCAGGCTCTCACTGTCACATGGTCTAATGATAAAAGCTATATAGTTATACAATTATCATCAAGAATCAAGGATCCTGGATTACCATTCAACAGATTCAGGTATTTCCTTCTAGCTATTCTAATACACTAGAAACTAAAAAGGAAAATCTATACAATGCATAAGAGTAACTTCCAGATTGACCTCTCAACTCTGAGTTCTCTCAGCCACTGAAACTTTATGTTGTTTCATTTCTTTTGCCCTTTTTGGTCAAGGAGGTTTTCTCAATCCCATGATGCCAGAGCCAGGCTCATCCCTGGGAGTCCTGTCCCTCACTGCCAGGGAGGTTTACACCCCTGGGAGTCATGACTCATGTAGTGGGGTGGATAATGAGTTTATTTGCAGAGTTGTCTGAGAGAGAGAGGCCACATCTGAGCAACAAAAGAGGTTCTCTGGGGGTGACTCTTAGACATAATAATAAGTAGGCTTAGCCTCTCCTTTGTAGGAATCCATTTCATAAGGGCAAGTCCCAAGGTCAAGGGCTTGACTTATTAAATTGGGAGTTCCTAATGCTTGTAGGTATATCAGGAATTCCCCAGATGAGGAAGTTTAATATTTCCACATTTTTTCCCAGTCCCTCAAGGGGACTTCACAGATTCTTTTTTATTTTCTGTCCAAAATACTCTGGGGTACATCAGGGTATCACATTAACCTATACAGAATAACAAGATGTCTTTCCCTATTCTAGGTTCCATGTATTTATATTGTTTAAATAAACTGACCATACAGGTTAAATTCGGTAGTGTGCTACAGAGAATATAAATTTTGTACCAAATAAAAATCTCTTAAATAACAGTTAAAATTCAGAAATAGATGTGACTGCTATAGGAGCTTATAATCTAGGAACCTTTACAAAAAGCGTTATGGAACATTCTGTTTTCCTGCATCATTGATTGCCCAATCTCTGCCCGTGTTTGATCCTCTGATAACCTATGCTCTCAAATTCAATTCTCAGCATATGCTCATTATAGTTAGTTTATATTAGTGAAAATATAATATAAATATAAACTATAAATATGTAATATAAATATAAAGAAATTACAATATTTATCCTTTCATTTCTGGCATATTTCACTCAACAGAATGTCCTCAGGCTTCATTCACCTATTTGCATGCCTCAAGACTTCATTCCTTCTTGAAGCTGCTCAGCATTCCTTTTATGTATTCACCATAGTTCTCCCTTAGGTTCACCCATGGATGTACTCTTAGGCCACCTCCATTCATTACAAATCGTGAATACTTCTGCCATAAGCACAAGTGTGTAAATGCCTATTCGGGTCCCTGCTTTCAGTTCTTCTAAGCATATACCAAATAACGGGGTTGCAGGATCATATGACAACCCTATACTTAGCCTCCTGTGGAACCACCATACTGTCCTCCAGAGGGGCTGCACCATTCTACTTCCCTACCAACAGTGAATAGGTATAGTTCTCTCTCCACACCTTCTCCAGCACTTGTATCTTTCTGTTTATTTTTTAAACAGTTTTATTCGCCCATCATGCGGTCTATCCTATTGAACAATCAGTAGCTCCCAGTATAATCACATAATTATGCTTCCACCACCACAATCTATAGAAATACGAACATTTCCATGTCTTCCACAAAAAAAGAAGAGGACAAAAACAAAATAAAATAAAATAAAAAAGGAGAAACAGCAAAAACAACAAGATTCCCATACCCCTCCCTTATATTCCCCTTTGTTGACATTAGCTTTGGTGTATTGCCTTTGTTACAATTAATAGAAGAATATTACAATGTTATTGTTAATTATAGACCCTAGTTTTCATTGATTGTATTTTTTCCCATATGCCATCCCATTTTCAACACCTTGCAATGTTGACATTCACTTGTTTTCCCTCATGTAAAAACTTTCTTATATTTCTATGTTTAATCACCATCATTGTCCACTGTAGTTTTTGCTGAGTTATACAGTTGCAGTTTTATCCTCTAGCTTTCCTTCTGGTGTCATACATCCTCCTAGCCTTCCTCTTTCAACCATATTCACACTTAGCTTTGTTCATTACACTTACAATATTCTGCTACCATCACATAGTATTGTGCTATCCTTAAAGGTTAAGTTTTTAAGAAATAAAAGGAAGGAAGCAATAAAAGGAAGAAATCTTATGAAATTAAATATTTGGCTATTTACCAAAGCAGGATCTTGTTGTTGATTGACTTTAGATTATTTTTTAAAGGATTTGGTTCGTATGACCTCAGAAGACCTGAACTCAGGACTAATTACAGTACCTGTATCTTGGTAACTTGCTTTCCTAGCTGTGGGTAGCTGAACTGGTTGGCTGTCTTCCAAAGCACATTGGGCTGCAAGGGAACTGCCTGCTTTGCTGGCTGGCATGTGAGATTAAAAAGAAGATGAATGTTGTTTTGGCAGCAGCTGCTGTTTTGTTCAGGGCGGTCAATACCATTTTGTAGGTCTGTGCATAAAGAAAATGAGCTACACAGACACTCGGCTACTTTTTCAACTTTGTGAAGACTGTAATGTGGACCCTGGCAATGGATATTTCCTAATTGCTTTTCACATTCATATAGAGAAAAGAGTTTATGTTTTTCAACTTTTGTAAGATTCAAATCTGGTTTCTTGAACAGCATATGTTTCCCTGATGTTTTTGGACTGCGTGCATGTTAATTTCCACTAAAGGAAAGGAGTCTGCAACCTAACTTCTGTGTTATAACACATGTTCAGATTAAGTAAATAGCTTGCTTTAGGGGTGCTTTGCAGCTTCTTTTCCTGGTATGTGGCTTTTTTTTGTAAAGAAGGCTCTTTTCTTCTGGAGGAATTGATGAGTGGGTGAGTCTTCCATGGTAGTCTGATGTTGGTTCTCAACAAAGATAAGAATGAGGTGTGACCTTTGTCTTTAGGGTCTTTGGCCTCATCTTCCTGTAACTTTTTTTTTTTCTTCCTTCTTTTAAAGTACATTTCTGGCATTATCTGCTATTGTTAAAATCCACTCCCAGGAAAGGCCCTGCTTTATCTGTCATTTACTATTGAGCATGAATTTTAGTCTTTATTACTTCTCTCCATTAGGACTGTTAGAATTGCATGCGTTAGTCCTAACTATGCATACTGATTTCTTATTAGTTTTTTCATCATCTACATAATTTGAAGGCAAGTTCTGGCAATGAAAGGTTATTGGAGTTTTGTGTGTTGTGGGGGAGCCATGTTGGGGTCACTTTTTGAGCTTGGCTCTAAATGAAAATTTTAGAACTGCCCACAAGATTAGTTTAATGTGTCTGTGCAATGAAAGGTTATCATGAAATGAGAGGTTATCACACAATGAGCGTGACCTAGAGAGAAAAGTCGTACGATGCTAAAACAAAGTAGCCAAAGAAAAATGTCATATGCAGAAGCAGAGAATGTTACAGAAGAAAACGGTGAGATGATTACCCAAACTGAAAAGATACATTTTAGAGCAGAAGTCACAAATGCAGGGACATCTTGCTTCAGGATTGTATCTCCATTAGGGTGTGTGCTTGCGTGTGTTTGCCCATGCCCACACATTTAGGCACTCGTATGCCCTTGTTGGAGTTTCCAGAAGTTGGAGAAAGAGGAAGAGAGAGAAAACAAAGATAAGTATTTTTGTTGATATATTGGAACACCCCATTTAATTGGAAGTCAGTTGTCTGTTAAACAAAACTAACAAACACAGCTGAGAACTAGGAAATAAATTGAAAAAAGCATCCGAACCCCAAATCAGTGTGAAAATAACCACGTACTAAAGGTCATGCCCTTTGTTCCTGGAAGCTTTACTCTATAAAGTCCTTTCTCCGACTGTTTCTTTCAAACTTTCTGAAACACTTGTGTCCCTGGTTTCATAGCCGATCCCAAACCCATAAGCCACTGCAGATCACCCATTGTAAAGTTTTTCATTTGTTTCTTATGACCAGTTCATGAGGTGGGTGTAGTAAAAATTATTCCTATTCTCATTTTATAGGCTGATAAACTGATTCTCAGAGGGATTAAGTGGATTGTTGGGGCTGTACGTAAGGGACTCAGAGTTCTGGATCCACTTTCTATATTCTGCCCATCACACCAACAGTTTGTGTGTGTTTTTTTTCTTTGCTCTTGGAAACCTTTGTTCAAATGAAATCTTACCCAGAAACATGAACAAATAAACGGAAAAAAAAAAAGAAAAATGCTGAGCATCTTTGCTTGAAGCATGAATTAGTGGCTCAGAATCCTGGGAGAGACAGCTTACTCTCCTCACCAGGTACATCTTGAACATCATGTCACTACCCCATGCATTCATTAATTCATTCAGAAAGTACGTTTATTGAGGTCTGTTTTAACTTTCTGTAGCTGCTGTAACAAATTACCACACGTTTAGTCATTTAAAACATTAACAAGTGTATTATTTTACAGTTTTGGAGGTCAGATGTCCAAAATAGGGCTTACTGGGCTAAAATCAAGGTGACAGTGGGGCTGTGTTCCTTTCTCAAGGCTCTAGGAGAGCACCCCTTTCCTTGCCTTTTCCAGCTTTAGAGGCCCCCTTCCTCCCTTTTCAACGCCAGCACTGGGAAGTCAAGTTCTTCTCGTGTGATATCTCTCTAACCCTTCTTCCATCATTCCATCTCTCTCTGACCACTGGGAACGGTTCTCTATTTTTAAAGACTCATGTGATTAGATTCGCCCAGAGAATCCAGGATAATCTTCCCATCTCAAGGCCTTTAACTTAATCACCTCTGCAAAGTCCTTTTTCTTCCGAAAGGCAACATATTCCTAGGTTCCAAGGATTAGAACGTGAACATCTTTGGGGGCTGTTATTTTGCCTACTGCCAGCTCCTATAATGGACCGTGTACTTTGCTTGCCTTCAAGACTAGATGAAACCGCAGAGAAGCACGTTAGCAGTAAAAGTACGCTGCAAGTAATGATCTGACAGTCTAGGAGAAACAGGGAAACTGAAAAAACAAACAACAAAGAAAACTAAAATAAAACTTTTAAAAACAGTCATTCAGATAAGTACAGTAATTTGGAGCTACTTGGAGGAGAGGGCAGTTAAAACTACACACTGAGATGCTTTTCAAGTCTTCCCTTTATTTGAAGAACTTGAACCATCAAAGATAAGCAAAGTTTAATCTTTCTACCCAGTGTTTAAGCAATCAGAGAAGTATGTGTACTATATTTTAGAAAGATTTCTGTATAGAATAATTAACACTGAAAACTTCTTTTCCATATAAAGAAGTAAGCGCTGCATTTCAGCCTTCTCCTGAGAATGCTGATTAAGGAAGTATTACTGCTGTGCAGACTTCTCAGTATATTTCTATTTTGATTGTTCCTAACCTTTAGCTATGCCAGAGTGAATTGTTGAATTTTATGAAATATTCCTTAACAGTAGCAAAAATATCTTTTTATATGCAAAATAAAATTGTAGTGTGAGTTCATTTAATACCTTTAAAGTAAAATATTCAAGGAATACATATTTGTCAGGGATATTTGAAGATTTATTAAGTTAATATAGTTTTAATTTTAGCCATGACCAGATTCCTATAAAATGAACACAATCATATATTTATAGATGTTTGTATGTAATTGTTGCAAAAAAATATTGATGCAGCCATGGTGAAGTCGTAGTTTGCAATTATTACAGAAGTCTGCCTTAACATTTTAAGAAACTATCAAAGAACAATATTTTAAAGTATAATAATTACCTGAATAAAGTAGAAATTCAGCTATGGCATGGAATATGGAACAAACTCATCTTCATAACACTTGGTATTTTCAAAATCATTACTTAATGTTTTAGAGAGATACTTGGGACGTTTTCTCAAATGATCCAACAGACTTCTGGTGGTACTATATGGAGTAGAGAAGAACACAGGATTTAGAATTGGACAGACCAGGGTTTTTATCCTAATTTCATCATTTAGAAGTTGTTGAATCTCTCTGTGCATCAGTTGTTGAATCTCCCCGAGAATAGGTAAAACTTAAATTTTGTTATAATATATGCAAAGTGCTTGGTACATAAATGTTCATTAAATGGTAGCCTTTATTCACTGTGCTGTACCACAAACACCAGCATCATATCTGCATTCACATATTCTAAAATCCTGCCTGGTCATATTGATGAATTATCCTTACTCTAATTATTTAAAGCCAGGCCCTCTACTTGGGAACTTCTTTTCACCCAAGGACATAGCTCAAGCAGTTCTCTCTCCCCTGACCTATATCACCAATTGTTCCTTCTCTGCTGGAGCATCCCAGTAAGCATATGGTCATCCTGATATTTCTACCATCTCACAAATAAAACTCTCTTTACTCCCAATTCCCTCCAACTACCACCCCACTTTGTTTTTATTTTTGTTTTTATATTTGCTCCCCTTTCTTTTTGCAGAAAAAACTCTTCAAAAGGGCGGTTTATATTCACTGTTTCTAATTAAATCCTTCTATGCTCCCTTAAACCCACTCCAGTCGGGCTTTTACCCTCACCCTGCTTCAATAAAAATGCTCTTGTCAGTGTCACCAGAGACCTCCATCGTGCTAAGTCCAGTGGTCGATTTTTATTTCTCAAATTTACTTGACCTACAAGCAGCATTTCACATAGTGTGACCCCCTTTTCCTTAACATACATCCTTCACATGGCTTCCTCCTACACCTCTGCCTTCTTCCTCTCAGGCTCCTTTGCAGACTCTGACTCTTCTGTCAAGCCTCTTAAGAGTGGAGCACCCTGGGACACAGTCCTTGGTTCTTTTCTATTTTCTGTTTTTAGTCCCTTGGTGATGCTATCCACTCATTGGCTTAAAATTCCATTTATATTTCAAAGATTATCAAGTTTATATCTCCAGCCCAAACTCTTTCCTCAATGCTGGATACAGATAGTCATCTGGTATCATCACTGGGATATCTCAATAACATTTCAAACTGAACACGTGCAAACTTAACTACCGATCTTGCCCCAAACCTTCTCTATCCGCGACCTTCCCCATTTCAGTTGATGACAGCACTGTCTTTCTGGTTGCTCAGGCCAAAACCCTTGGAGTCACCTTTGACTTCCTTCTCTCCAGTTACCTTCCAACTGTCAGGATATGCTTAGCATTCAGAAGACATCCAGGATCTAAACACTTTTGGTCAAGGCATTGCTACAAACTTCTCTTACTTGGATTTTATAAATAAAGCAATAACTAACCTTTAGCTGGTCTTTGTGTTTCTACCTGTTGTTACTCTCAAGTCTCTCTTCACCATAGCCTACAGGGCAGTCTTTTTTTCTTTTTCCATATCAGGAAATATAGTCTTGGAGAAATATATTTCAAGGGGGAGTTAGGTCTTAGAAATGATGATATAAAAGAAAGCTGGAGTTTCATCAATTATATTTACGCATATGAAGGAAGACTATGGTAATAGAGGATATTTTCTATGTTGGGATTGGTCAAAAAGAAGAATCTCCCAAACAGGAATTGTTTACAACTATAGCCTTCATTGTGGTCCCAGGGAAACAGGTGTCAAAACTAGTGCAGTGTTTAATCCCAAAGTGTTTGATGTGTGGTAAGAACGCCTCAGGGTTTATTATGTGGTGAACAAGGTCAGCTAATTCTCTTTGATATGATTCTTCACTTACCAAAAGATCTTCTGCTGGTGATACGTTGACCTCCTTTGCCAAATTCCTTATAGACTAGAAGAAAATGTGCTGATCAGCCAACGTAGGATTTCAGTTTGTTTGACGTTGTGTTTCACCCTTGTACATTAATACATTATATTCTGATTCCATTTTCTGTAGCGAGTTTGGCTATTCTGAGTCACTCCCCCAGAGTCTAATCAAATCTGGGTGAGCTGATAGAATTGCTTTTCCACATCTGCAATAGAAATTCTCGAAGCAGACCATGGCAATACTTAAGATTTTAACAAGCCCCTCCTCATGCTCATTCTTTTCTAAATTCCTTAAGACTTTATTTATAAGTTACAGATATTTAATAATGTGCATAATAGAGAGGTGACCCCACAGTATTCAGAATAGCCTTAAATGAAATGAAGAAGGATTACTGCTAAAATAGACCATAATGGTAAAGCACTACAGATTGATTGTTAAAACCCAATAAAAAGGTTTTTAATTTTGTTTACAAGCCACTGTATCCATATAGGAAGCATTGTGGTCTTAGAAATTTAGCAAGTGATAATCATTATTTGTTCCAGTGTAAATTCTAGTTATTAATTGGAAATAATAATCGGATCCAAGCTACACAAATAGGAAAGATTGCCAGCCTTGTGCAGCTGAGCTTTTATGTAATTTTAAGATGATATAAGCAACTGATAGCTCATAAAAGAAATCCCACAGATTTTATTTATCTTCACATCTCCATGCCTTTGCTCATGCTGTTTATTTTTCCTGTAATGCTCTTCCCTTCTTTGCCGACTCTTGGAAACTCCTTGTCCTCCAAATTGCATCGAGACTCAACTTCTCTCTCCAGCTTTTCTTGGCACTGTCATCCTACCATGGGTTCTCCTCCTTAAGGTTAATTGATTAATTGCTTCCTCCTCCACGTTCTCAAAGCATTTATCACAGGGCGTGCTTGTTAATTTATTTACCTGCCTCCAAGTTTCAAGGGTGCCTTCATCATCTTTGTTTCCCTAGTGACTAGTGTATAGCACCTGTCTCATAGTAGGTGCTAAATAAATGGCTTATTAAATTTGAACATTACATTATTTTTTTTTTTTTTACCTTGCCCACTGATTCATCCAGCAAATATTTATTCAGGGCTTTTTATGTGCAAGGTGCTGCATTAAGTGTTGTAAAGATACCAAAAGAAGTCTGATAACCAAGTTCTTAAGAACCTAAAGTATAGTATAATAAGGGAAATTAAATCATGCATAAAACTAACACATGGTAGAAAGGGCTCATTTTCAAAGGTATATCTATATAGTTATATATCAGGTTTATAAAAGGAAGTTATTACTTCCTGGTAAGTTTTAAGAATGTCTTCTTATTGGCTAAGAAAATATTTTTCCTTATTAAATGTTTAAAAAGCTTTAATTCAAAATAATGATTAAATGGGATTAAATTCTGTCCTGGATCTAAAAATATAACTTTCTCCCTCATTTTAACTTGTTGTACTATTTTAGACTATTGGGTTAAAACATTGCTCAAGAGTTATGCTGCTACATGCCAAACAGCCTACTTTTAAAGTAAAAAGAGAGAGTTTCTTTTGGTGCCTTAAGGTATGAATTTTATGCATTCCCTGATTATTGGAAGGCATTCTAAATGATAAATCCATTGCATGTTCCTACAAGTTCATTCCTAATTGCCATTAAGAAATTGGCTGTGGAAAACTTTTGACAAAAAGTTAGCAATAATATCATTGAAATGAGATTTTTTATTTTAGCTGAGAATTTTTTAAACATTTGGTCAGTGTGGCTTGAATGCTTAGAATTTAATTATGCTTAAGCAAATAAGATATTTTTGACTATGGTAAATTGGCCTTTTCCACAGCAAGGCATAAGATGTATAATAGTTTAAATGATGGGAGATTTTAATGGGTGGTCAACAAGCAATTTTTGTTTTCATTTAGACTTGGATTATCACTTGCATTTATCTTCAACTGCTCCTGTTTAATCCTCTCGTCAGAACTACAGGGACCTGCAGGAGTCGTGTGACTGATGATGTGAAAGACGTTACAAAATTGGTAAGTAAGGAACGCTTTCGATAGCTGTGACTTTTTTTGTGCACTTGTTGATAACATATCAGGCTTTTGAAAACCAAAGTACGTATTTTTCCGAGAAAAGGAAGGGAATCATTGAGTTATTCTAAAGGGTTTATGGAGAACAGGTAAGGAGATAGTTAAAGTCTTGGAGAATATGTTGGCAAAATTGGCCCATTGGACACCACTGCAGTGACTCAGTTTCTTTGTGGGTCCTTTCCTCTCAGGACACTGGAGACTCTGCCACGCCACCTTGTTCCCCATTATCTCTTTAGTGGGTTCCTCAGTGTGTCTTATTTCCCCTCCATGTGCCTTCCCAGCTGCTCTTCTCTCACAAGCCTAACAAAAGGACATCTGAGATGACCACTCTCCCCTTTATAGAGCATGAGGACCACGTCACATGTGGGTGAACATTTGCTCCCTCAGTGAATGTAGCTGGAGGAGTGATTTGCTGCCCAAATGTTGAATGGACTCAATCTCTCATATTTGTCACATGGAAACTTTTTCCTTAGGAAAAGCCATTTTCTCCTATTTTTGCACTGGTGCCTTTTGGTCCATTTCAGGTTCATGCCATGCTTCTCATAAGATGCAGTGATAGAGAGGGCTTAATACAACATCTGGAAGGCATTTTTCTCAACTCACACACACTAGGGAGGATTTACATGCTCATTTGTCCTGCAGCCTGTGATTTCAGGATGAACAAAGTTTCAGAAGCAGTTTTGTAAGTTCCTGCTTCAAAATAGCCAGTTAGGTTACAGTCAGTTATTTGAATATTGATTAGAGAAAAAAAGAAGTGATGTGAGAATAGGGAAGAAATGATGCTTGTAATGTGGAAAGAAGAAAGAAATGTGTTTTTCTATAATTGTTGACTTAATTATGTATGGAGTGGAAGGGCCTCTGTTCATTGTCCCTTGCTCTTGATGTAAATTTCCTATTTTCTTTTTGTTTTTGGCTTTATAACTGAAATTCAAAACAAGTTTGTTTTTTATTTTAAAATTACTTTATTTATCAAATAAAAAAATTTTTCCAAACAAAATACAGCAAAGTAATAAGAAAGACAAATATCCTGAAATAACTTCATTCCTTCCAATATACTCCTACCATGGAGTATACACTATGGTCAGAGTCTTATTAGCTTAGCCTCAATTCAGAATTAGAAATACATACAGAGAGAGAGAGAGAGAGACAAATTATGCAGGTTTCCTTAGCTTGAAATCCAAGGGGCCCAGGTTTAAAAGTATTCTTTGATGTAGCACCTGACGATGTGTGAACAAGTTTTATTTGAGGGGCTGGTGACCAAAAGCAGCACAACATTTTTGTACTATATGTCCAGCCTGGGTGTTGGCTATAGGGATGGGGAAAGGTGGAAAATATGTTTTAGAAATATAGATCATGGTCCTTTTCTTAAAGTTGCTTGTTAGTTGTGATCCAAGAAACAATACTAAAAAGATAATAGGCATTTATATACTAAATTTTGAGTGTACTGGTAGAAGGCATTCATTAAATGTTTATCAAATGAATGAAGAAATGATGTGCTCCATTGTTCTCAAACTTTGGTGAACTTCACAGTCAACTGGGGTACTTACTAAAAATAGAGGTGGTTGGGCCCCACTCCAAAAACAAACTGATTTCAGTGGGTCAGGGGAGGGGCTCCAGGCATCTGCAATTTTAACAAATTTCTGAAGCCAGGTTTAAGAACTACTGCTTCAGATGATCTGTTCTCTTAAAGTTTAGAGACCAAAATGTCTTTTTTTATTTTTATTATGACTAGTTATATCTATATTGTATAGATTCATAAGGATGTCTGATTAATATAAGTCTTTAAAATATCTTTAAAGCAGGTCACAACAGAAAAATTACAGCTCTCATGGTGCTGCTGATACAATAGTGGGAAATAGAAATGAGCAGGGGAGGCCTACAGGGCCCCAGGAAGCAAATTTCAGATATGCAAGCAATGAATCATAGTTGAAAAGATGATTGATAGTTTCTAACAGACTGGGCATATCCAAGATTATCATGGTATTTAAGGAAAATTACTTGTAGGTGTTATTGAGTTTGAGAAATAATACTTAATAAGCACCATTTCCTGTGAAATGTCAAACCGATATTTTCAAGTGGCATATGTAGGTGAAACAAGCACCTCCAAGTTTCTCCAGTCATGGGTCTTTAACCTTCTGCTTATTATCAGTTTACCTCTCAACTGATACAAGAAATAGCAAGAAACATCAATAAGATGAGAAAGAAGAGAGACACCTGGAAAAGTGATACTAATATTGACAGTAAAATATAATTCTTCACTCTTAGGGCAAATGTCAAATCATTAAACTGAAGAAAGAGATTTTTCCCCCTCTTCCAACAAGTGGCTCAGGGAAGACAATTTAATTTCAACAGTTGCTTTAATGAAAATGAGTGTGGTTTCTTTGGATTATAATTTCTTGAAAACAATCCAAGTTAATAAAAAATAGGACCCTGAAGATCACATCTGGTTGAATAAAGACACGCACAGTTAGAGCATGTACTTCACAATTCCCAATCACAGAATATTTATACTCTACTTGGGGAGATGGGTCATAATAGCAACATATCAGTAGAATGCCATTAAAAAGATTTCATAATATAATACAAGGCCCAGACTGTGGTAATATGTTGATTAAGAGAATGAATTTTTGGAATCTGGCAGACCTCAGTTTAAATATGAGCTCTTTGACCTTGGATAAGTAACTACCTTTTTAAGTCTCAGTTCCTCCTTCACAATTTTGTGGTATAAATTAAATGACAGAATGTATATATACATTTTTAAACACAGCCAATGTCACATAAACTCTTTGTGCCTCAGTTTCCTCATCAGTATAGTGGAGATATTAAAAGTACTTAACTTCCTAGAGTGACTGTGAGGACTGTGTAATTAATAGAACAGTACCTGGCACATAGTGGTGCCTGCTGAGAATTAGCTATTAGTAGGGGTTATAGTAGTGGCATTTGTAGGATTATAGGATGTTGGAGCTGGAAGAGAACTTAGAAGCAATCTAGGCAAACTATTATAAATAAGGAAATGGAGAGCCAAGAATGGTGAGACCCAGCTTCTGGTCCCATTACCAGGACCTTGACTTTGAAGACAGTGATTTTCAAACTCTATCTTGGAGCCCACAAAACTGGTATGCTTTTATTTACGTATCTGGGTTTCCAAATAAGACTTGTCTTGAAAAACATATTCAGCTTAAGAAAAATGTTTGAAAGCCACTGCTTTTAACCAGAATTCTGTGGAACCTCATCTGAGAAGCATCCATCCAGAATCTCTTGGGGTATTTATTAAAATTACAGATATTAGGGATTCATCATAGAAATATTGAATCCCAACTTGTGGGGATGGGGTGTAGGAATTTTAATGGTTTTGACTAGCATCCCAGGTGATAGTTATTTACATAAAAGTACCAGGACTTCTGCATAGGTGATAATGCTTATAATGTTGGGTTGTTTCCTTTTTTTTCTTTTCATGTTTTAAAAGAAGCTATGGGTTCCCATCCTTAGCCTGAAATTCATTAGTCCTACCAATTTAAACTGCAACACCAGTGACTTTTGAGTTTTATGGATATAAGTAATCACAAACTTTCTCTAAAGATTGGTGGGGCAAATTCATCTTGAATTAGCAGGAATACTGTTTTGTTTGAATACTAGCTGCACTATTACTTAGCTGAGTGACCTTGGACAAATCACTGAATCTTTCTGGAATTCAATTTCCTGATCCATAAAATGAAGAACATGGGCAAGATCAGTAGTTCTGAATCCAAGATTCATAAACCTCATATCCTGTCACATGGAAACACAAGTTGTGCCTACATGCGCCTATGTGCATTTCTGAGGGGAGGGTGCATAGCTTTCATTGGCTTCATAGAGAAGTCTGTAATTCCCTCCCCCCAAAAGATAATACCTATTAAATTAGAGAACTTGGGGGCTCTTTTCAGCTCTAAAATTCTTTTTATTCATAATATGCCTCCAGGTTGCACCTTGTGGAATAATTCACTAATTCTTTGACTAAAGAAGGTGATATAGAATGAGAGAACTTTGCTTTGCTTGCATAACCTTGGTACATTTTATTTGAGGGAAAGAAACTCAGCTGAAAATACTCCTTCCCTCTGCACCCAGCAATTTTTGCAATTGAAATAGTTCCTTTGCAGTCTCTACCAGTTCTGCCTTTGCATTAGGTGGCAACTTGCATTGTGCCCACAAATCTTAAGTTTGTTTGCTTGGGAGTGATTCTCACGTCGCAGAAGCACATGATTTATGGCTTTACTGTCGATTTTTTTTTTTTTTTTTAAATTTCTTCTTGGACACTTTGTACTGCCCCTCCAGTCCCCATGGTTTTCATTTGAAATCCTTCTGGCATGTTTACTCAGCATAACAGTTCATCCATTTACAGAACATTTTGCTTTGTTTCTAAAAAATGTTGCAAGACTTGTTTTAAATGGCAAAGTCAGACCTACCTAAAGAAAGGGCAAGTATCTGGGAAGAGGATGAATGAATCTTTAAAAACTCATATCTGTGGGACAATTAGGTTTGCAGCTTCCAGTGGTTCTAAGTGTTAATGTAAGGAGGAATCCAAATCGCCAAATAGTTCAAATTAATTTTCACCTTTAGTTCTCCCTACTAAATGTTCTGTCTCCTGAGTGTTTAGTTCTTCTTACTATTAAATGTTCCCTTCATTTGTGATGATGTTTTGATATCATTTGGGGAATTTAATTAATGTGGCTTTTTTCCTTTTTAATAATATTTTTATCTTTAAATATCTATTGAGTAATGATGTGTCTTCCTCAAAATGTTTTTTTTTCTTCTGTTTTTTTAAAAAGTTGAACTGAGTTGCCTAACTTTTGAGTTTGCATTTTGGTTTTCAAAAATATGTTTGAATTGTAGTATATTCTGACTTTCTAACATAGACAAAATCTACAGTATTACATGTTGGATGTTGATTCAAATATTCAACAAATTTTATTCAGGTCTTCCCAAACACAAAATGTTTCTGTAAAGTCAATCATATTTCAATTTTAACATAGGAAAATATTTTCTAGAAAAAAAAATCTCCAGATAAAATTTTAAGAAGATTGATGACAAAGCAGATAAACGAATTGTTTCTTTAAGGTAGGGAACTGTCGCATCCCTACCCTGTAAAGGTGCAGTTATTCTCTTATCTTTTCAAGGTCAGTCTACAAGTCAGTTAAGTAGGATTAGAACTTAGGAATTCGTGAGTTTTCTGGTCTTGTGGCTAGTGCTTTTTTTAAGTTGGGTATATTTATCCTTGACTCCTAGAGTTTAACTTAACAGGAAGTTATAAAATGTCCTTAGTTAATAAATTTTCATACTTAGAATGGTCAGTTTTGAATAATTCTGATTTTTATTATGCTTCAAACAGTATATTTTTCAAATATAGTTATTCGTAAGCATCCCGCCAATGATGTCTAAGCAACTTATTTCGTGAGACTTAGGGACCTCAAAAATGTTTGACTCATGAGACCCCATATGTTTCAGATCAGTGATCTGGATGGGGACTTAAAGAGTTCTGGCTTTAAATTCTTTTTCTCCTAACAGCCCAGATACCTCCAGGGTATGGGATGCAGCCAGTATCTTTTGGGCCTGCAGACTTTTTCTTGGTTGAGTTTCCCACATTCTGCATGCTATTTCCCCATGAGCTGTTTTCAATGTCTTTGAGTATGGTCAACCATCAAGACATCCAAAAAGACAGCAAATGGGACTCCATCTAGTAAAGTTAGCCTATCATCAAGTAACTGACGTCCTCACACTCCAAACCATGCTCATTGGAATAATTTCATGTTTGGTAACATTTTCCATCAATTAAGTTCTGTTACTTTGCCCTGAACTTATTTTACTAGAATAGATTTGTTTTAAAAATATGTAGCCCCATCCATTTAATCCTACTAGTAGAAATCTTCCCTGGAATCTAGACCACCTTTCTGCTTTTCTAGCTTGTAGACTCTATATAAATTAAGACAAATTCATCACTTTCTTAATGATCTTCTAACCCATTCCCTGTTTCTAGTCTCTTCTTGCTCCAGTCCAACTTTCCAGACAAATCTTCCTACATTTACCATCTTGATTCCTCCCTGCTTAAACACATTCACTTTGGCCCCATAGCTTTTACAAGAAAGTTAAATCAGACTGAATTTTTAGTGATGATCTAGTTCACTCCCTTCATTTTACAGATGAAGAATGGAAGTTCCACAGACACAAAGCAATGTGCATAAGGCTAAAGGAACCTGCTGTAGGTTTCTGGTAGTAGAACTGCTCCCATGAACCTCACTGCCTCCCATTTGACCACCTTAGCCCGGCATTCAGGTCCCTGTCTATGTGGTTTTCGTGGTTAATTTTTTCTTTTTCATCTCCTGCAGTCTGATTTATATGTCTCTGGTCTCCCATTTCTTTGCCTTTGCATATGTCCCTTCCTCTATCTAAGAATGCTCCACCCACTTGCAATTAATAAAAATAGAAACTCATTCTTGCTCACACATCTTGCTAAGCATTAAGTATATTATATGAGTGATTTAACTTAATCCTTACAAATCCAGTAGCTACATTCTATTTAATTCCCATTTTACATACACGGAAATCGAGTCTTAAGTAGATTAAATTACTTGCCCCAGCTCTCTGGGTTAAGAAGGGCCAGGATCCAACCCTAGCTGTGTGTCTCTAGACCCTGTGCAGTTGACTCTTTCATCAGACTAGCTTTCTCTAAGGAACATCTTCCAAGTTTCAGGCCAAAGGCTTCCTCTACTTTACAGAACTTTTCCCAATGATCAGTATACATCAGAGAAGCCAAATTTATCACAAGTTATTGGTGCTTTCAGGATGCTATTCAATATAATATAAATGCTTAGAAAGTAATATAATAATTCATGTAGTGACCATACAAGTTTACCATCTGACTTCCTTAGTTCTCTCTCCTTTGGAAGGAGCCAAAGAAAACCAGGAAAGTGATGATGGGGAGACTTCTGTAGACAACTGTGCTGAGTACTAGATCCAGGGTTTTTTCCTCCCTCCACCAGTACTCCTGATGCCTGTGACCTTGGAGATATGCCTGTTAACTTCTCTGTGCCTCCATGTACTCATCTGTAAAATGGACTTATATGGGCTTGTGGTAGAGACTGCATATGAAAACTTGTTATACATGGTATACTTTCAAAATTAGTATTGTTTTTCAGTCCAATCAGAAATTAAGTATCAATAAATAAACTTAAATATCCTCCAAGTAATAAGGTATGGTGATTTCAGTGTCTTGGTCAGAGAGTTTCCTGAAAACTTTCTTTGACTTCCTTGAGCCAATCTTTGTATATAAATTACTACTAAAATGGAATTTCCAAACAATGAGATGCCACCATGCATATATTAGAATGGCTACAATCTAAAACACCGACAATACCAAATGCTGGTGGGGATGTGGAGCAACAGGAACTCTTTCTTTGCTGGTAGGAATGCAAAATGATACAGCCACTTTGGAAAACAGTTTGGCAGTTACGTACAAAGCTAAACATAGGATCATAATATGAACCAGCAATTGCAATGCTACGTATTTACCCAAAACATGATCCAGCAATTGCAGTGCTAAGAATTTGCCCAAAATGTATGGAAAACTTAAGTACACACAAAACCCTGCACACAATGTTTATGGCAGTTTTATTCATAACTGCCAAAAATTGGAAGCGATAAAGATATCCTTCAATAAGTAAATGGATAAAAAAACTGTGGTATATCCATATAGTGCAATAGTATTCAGCAATCAAAAAAAAAGAGAGAGAGAGAGAGAAAAGAAAAGAAAAAGAGCTTTAAACTCCCCCCAAAACTTAAAGGAACCTTAAATGCCTATTTCTAAATGAAGGAAGCCAGTCTGAAAAGGCTACATATTGATATTCTGGAAAAGACAAAACTACAGAGATAGTAAAGTGATCAGTGGTTGCTAGGGGTTTGGGGAGAGAAGGGGAAGGGATGAATAGATGGTGCACTGATACTGTAATGGTGGCTACACGACATTATGCATTTGTCAAAACCCTTAGAGCTGTGGAACACAAAGAGTGAACCCTAATGTAAACTGTGGACTTCAGTAAATAATAATGTATCAATAATGGCTCATTAATTGAAACAAATGTACCACACTTATGCAAGATATTAATAATAGAGGAAACTATGTGCAAGGGGACAGAGGATATAAGGGAACTCTACTTTCTGTAAACCTAAACTGCTCTAAAAAATAAAGTCTGTTAAAAAGATATTGGCCAGTGAATCTCTAACATTTTCTCTGTTCTTTAGATAGATACCCAGGTCCTAAGTTTTCTGAAAACTAGTTCAATCAATCCTGTTATTTACATAAATTTTTAAATAATGTAAACTATGCTGTAAGAAGGGGCTAGATTTGTGTTCAGAATACCTGCCATTTCTTGCCATGTTTCTCCATCCGAAATAGCTTTAATTTACATGGTTGGTTCATAAAGAAACAGAATGTTGCTGCTTGGTCTCATATTACAGGCTCACACCTGCAAAGGTATTTATTTTGTCTTTGCTGCTAGGGCTTACGCTGAGCACATGACATAAAACAACTAGGTCATTTTGCTTTTCAAAGATGATATGACAATTCAGAAGACAAAATGAATTATAGGAGCATGGTGGTAAGTTTGACCAAGAGGAGGAAGGCTAAGCATAAAGAACATGAGAGTGATCCTAAAGTAAATGGAAAAAGTGGGAAAGACCTTCCATGGCATCCCTGATGTGTTTTCACTAGGGAGAGAAGATTCTGTTTTCCTGGGATGGCATGAGGAGGGATGATGGTGGACCTTCACTAATGGGGAGAATACCTCGGATAAGTGTCCAGAGAGTAGGTGAAAATGTGTAATGGGGGTTCTGCTGTCAGGGAGACCTAGGTTCCAATCCAGACTTAACACATGGTTAACATGTGGTAGCCATGCAATCTGGGTCCAGTTGCTTGACCTTGCTGAGCCTCGATTTCTTTATCTGTGAAATAGGGATATCACAGAGATCTGAGGATTGGATGGGCCCTTAATGAGCACAGCACATGGGATATATTAAATATTTATTAAGTGTTAGAAACTGTTACTGTTATGATCAAGTGAACTGAGAAAGCAAAGGAGCAACCAGACAGATCAGGTGGCTCATCTGGGGGTTAGGAAGGGGTGGTAGAGATGAGTGTGAGTTGGTACCACTGAAAGGAATGTGGTAATGAGCGCAATGGGATCAGTTATAACCTTGGCCCCCCTCTGACTGCCTATGCCATTGCCTGAAATGTTTTCTCACTGAATTGTTCTCAGATTCTACAAGCTAATGGCAAGACCAAGAAGAAGCTTGTGTATTGTGCTGTGAAACTTGTCAGGGATGACCTAGTTCAGCAACCAGGCACATGATCTCTGTTTACTGTAGGAAAAATAAAGTTGTTAGAGACAGAATGAAGGGGAACCTAAGACTGCAAAGCAAGGTAGAATTGAGGATGTAATGGTGAAACAACACTTTTTTACACTGTATATTGTTTTAAGACCCGATAGACCAACCCACTGTTGACTCTTTTATTCAGCTGGGAATTCTAACAGTGATGTAAAAGAAAGGTAGAGATGAGGGAGCTGGTCTGTTTGTAGGAAGGGAGTTAGAAGAACCTAGAACTCCATAACTTCCTGGGATATATGCCTGGAAAATTGGTTGCCAATATAGCTCTCAATAAAAAACATAGCTTGAGTGTTTGGCACATTCCCTCATCTCAGTTCATAAAATGATCATTTGACTACTTTCTTAAAGCAGTTATTTTAGGTTAGTTGTCTTTTTCTCACTCCCTTGTTATGTTATGGTTTTGTTTGAAATGTTTTTTTAACTGTATTTTTTTATATAGTTAATTAAAAAAAAAGTTAATTAAACAAAAAATGAGAAATATATGCAGAATCCCCTTGAGGAGCTGGTGGAGAATGCAGGGGTGTTGGGCTTCCCCACCTCGATGGTTGCTGATGTGCTCACAGACATAGGGGACTGGTGGTTTGATGGGCTGAGCCCTCTACTACAGGACTTGCCCTTGGGAAGACTTGCTGCAAAGGAGAGGCTAGGGGTCCCTTTAATTGTGCCTAAGAGCCTCCTCCTGAATGCCTCTTTGTTGCTCAGATGTGGCCCTCTCTCTCTAGCTAAGCCAACTTAGCAGGTGAAATCACTGCCCTCCCCGGTACGTGGGATCTGACACCCAGGGGAGTGAATCTCCCTGGCAACGTGGAATATGACTCCTGGAGAGGAATCTAGATCTGGCATCGTGGGATGGAGAACATTTTCTTGACCAAAAGGGGGATGTGAAAGGAAATGAAATAAGTTTCAGTGGCTGAGAGATTCCAAAAGGAGCTGAGAGGTCACTCTCGTGGGCACTTTTACACACAATGTAGACAACTCTTTTTGTCTAATGAATTGGAATAGCTAGCAGTAAATACCTGAAACTATCTTGAATCCTTAAGACGATTGTATAAAAATGTAGTTTATGAGGGGTGACAATGTGAGTGGGAAAGCCATATGGACCACAATCCCCTTTGTCCAGTGTATGGATGAATTGAGTAGAAAAATGGGGGCAAAAAAAAAAAAGGCACCCAGTGTTCTTTTTTACTTTAATTGTTCTTTTTCACTTTAATTTTTATTCTTATTATTTTTGTGTGTATGGTAATGAAAATGTTCAAAAATTAATTTGGGTGATGAATACACAACTATATAATGGTACTGTGAACAATTGAATGTATGCTTTGTATGACTGCATAGTATGTGAATGTAAATCAATAAAAATGAATTAAAAAAATAAAATGAGTAATTTGAAAGGAAAAAAAAGCATAGCTTGAGTGTTTGGCACATTCACTTATCTCAGTTCTTAACAATGACCATTTGATGTAGGTACACTTATCTCCATTAAACAGATGAGAGAAAACAGGGTACAGAGTGGTTAGATTTGATCCAAATTCTCTGATTCCAGATCTTCTGCTGGTTCACCTATGCCACAACGAATAATGGAAATATGTTAGATAATTTTTAAAGCCTCTAAAAGTAGCTAGGCAAACATTTGAAGCATCTCAAATGTTCAGTCAAGCAGCCCTATGCTGCTTAGATTCAAAAACTGTGTATCTAAATTATTTAAGTCCTAAAATATTTGCATATTCAAAATAGCACTGTTCTTTTGAAGTTGCACTGACATTTTTTAGGATCAAGATATAACAGTAGTTCTCAAATTTAGGCATGCACCAGAATCTCCTGGAGGGCTTGTTAATTAAATTTAGTAGGTCTGTTGTAGTCCAAAAAAAAAAAAAATTTGCATTAAAAAAGGTTTGTGTGTCTTTTTCTTAAAACCTCTAAAAACAATGCAATTTATTGATATGTATGAATTTTCTTATGTAATTCTTGTTTTATTTTGTTTGTTTCATTTTGGTTTTGGTTTCTCTAGGTGGCAAATCTTCCAAAAGACTATATGATAACCCTCAACTATGTCCCCGGGATGGATGTCTTGGTATGTAAACTGTTCATTTCTGAGTTCCATTTTAGTAGCTAACAAAAACAAATGGGATCATTCACACCAAGATAGGGAATTCTGTGCCATTTAGGAGTTTGCTAATATCAGGATTTGAAGAAGATATCTTTGGAATTTGACTTACACACATTTTTCACTCCAGCAATAGCTAAACTTTAGTTACGGGTGAGAATTAAAGCACAATTTAGGTACATGCTCTCAAAATAAATAAGATCATCTTTCTTAGAGCTAGCCACAAATTTCTCTTTTTCCTTGAGCCTCCACCCAAAAAAGTTTGACTGTAAAATTACATAATGTCCTTTCATTATGTGAGTCTTACAATTTGAGAGCACACAATATTTTATTTCTGAATTTTTATTATCAGTGTGATAGATTCTTGGAACTTTTAAAAACATGTGGTTTTGATTATACCTTACTTTATTACTTAAACCAAGAATTATGATTTTTCTCATTACATAGTGTCAAAATTCATATGCTAAGAAATAGTCCAAGCATAGAGGATAATGTAATACCTGTTTACCTACCACATAGCTTGCCAAACCTTACCATTTGTTCAATATTTGCTTCAAATGTATTTTTAAAATAATTAAATATTATAAATATAACTAAAGCTTCTTGCATACTCCTTCCCTAGCTCTATTAGTCCCCCTTTTGTATTTTAGGGGAACTATTATTCTGAGTTGGAAATTTCCATTCCAGTGCATGCTTTCAAGTCTTAGAGTGAGGATAGCATCCTTTGCAATTGTATGGAGCAAACTGGTACACAGTAGCCCTGCATGCTTTTATGCTTTTACTACAAACTATGTATCCATAAATAATGTATAATATTTTTACATATTTAAAAATTTCATGTTAATGCTATTACACTGCATATACCACTTTGCAACTTGCCTATGTTTTCAACATGGTTTTGACATGTATCATATTGCTCTGTGTTGATTTATTTTTAACTACTGTACCCTCTTCCTTGAATTAACTTTGCCCTACAAGTTAATATCTTTCCATAAGTTACCAAATACTTATTACTCATCTACCTTTTGCAAGTTGTTTCAAAACTGTCAGTAATTTGTGGATTAGGCTATCAAATTTATTACCAATTTAAAATAATGTATCACTCTGGGCTTCTGCTTAAAATGCCTTTCAAAGACATTAAGGCTATCATTTCAAGAGAATGGCAAAGGCTGTATTTCTTTTCATTAGTAAGCATTTTTAGCATGCATTAAAATTCCTTACAGAATGTACCTTTATGTTGAACCAGTTATCCTCAAGCCTAGGTCAACGTCTATCCTACTGAGTTAGCGGGAGTTCTCTGGAAACAATGCAAAATTCTAGCAGCCTGAAAGCTAATTAATTTAATAATTCAATTGTTAAGTCAGCAAATATTTGTTTAGGGAAAACTATGGCACAGACACTTTGCCAGGCACTTTGGGAGACAAACACAGTAGGCAATGGCCTTATGTTCAGAACCTCCTTAATAACCAGGAAAAGTTATTTGGCCTTTATATAAAACATTTCCATTTTCCAAATGATTTCACATATTCATTTCCTTGGATGGTGAATAAAAGTGTGCAGAAAGTGTGTAGGATAGCTATTACCATTCCTCCTTTACAGATGACACCCTAAGGTTTACAAGCACCCAAGTATTTTGCTCAGTGTTATTTATCAATGGTGACAGAGCCTTCAAAAGAAACCTGCAGGTTATGTGACCCTTAACCCTGGGTCACAGGATGTGGGGATCTAAAAAACTGCATTGGGGAGGAAAAATGTTCTGAGAGAATCATTTAAGTAATAAAGACCTACCCCTGCTTCTGAATGTTTGAGCCTTTAGGCCAGCGATTCCCGAACTGACTCAAATAAATCATGCTGCTCTTTGAAAAAACAACTTGTTAAGCTGACAGATAACTAAGTAGATAATTTTGTTCTGGTATAATCATAGTTTGTGCTAAGTTAGAGATTCCAGTATTGGCTGGTGATAGAAAAAGCCAAATTTACAAGAAAAAACAAAGTCGCCCAGTGCCACATATTTGTCACTTGTTCTATAATTGAGAAAAGTCCACTATTATTTGATCTTGGCATGCTATCCTGCCACAACTGGAGAACACAGTTCAAAACTTGGCCACCACAGTTGGCAAGAAAAACAAGCCCGTGCCTGGGACTTTGGGCAGATACAGGGGTCTTACTTACCCTTTGTTTTAAAATGTTAGTTTCTGCCAAGACCAGAGGAGTTTTCCCAGTCCGAGGCCCGCCTGCTCCTGATTAGTTGTCAGTGGTCCCAGTCCCAGCTGCCTTATCATTTGTCTTCAAACAATAGAGGGTGGAGTAAGTGAAGGTGGGTGCTAGAAAGATTGCCAGGTTGGGGGGTGCAGGGAGGGGGTCGGTAATAAACTTCTGCCTTAGGCACTGGGCAGAAAGAAGCTTCTAGAATAGAACACATTTTATTTTTTAAGTTGGTTTTAAAAATCAGCTAAATACTCCCAAAAAAGGAAAACTACTTTTTAAGGGCCTTCTTAGAAAATTACCTTGCAGATTCTCTCTTACAATAGGGTATGATTAACCAATTAGTATTTACATCTAACAATAATTACCAATTCTATTTTAAACTCTTAGAAACTACAATATTGCCAGACACTTAGGCATTCCTTTTACCTTTCTAACCTTAAAAATACCTAAACATTTCTGGTCCTTTCCATTTACTAGTAATGTTATTATAAAAAAAACAAAAATTGAATTGCTAGATTTGTGCCACACATCTGCATTCATGCTAACATCTGTAATTTTGTATAAACTATGAGTTGCTTGTAGTATTTGAGTAAAAATTCTTCATCAGTTTTTAATGAAAGCAAATTATATATTCAACCTTTTTAAAAAACTTCAGAAATTATTTCAAGTTGACAGAAAAGTTGCAAGATTATTCAGAGACCACCCATATAACCTTTAATTCACATTCACCTAATTTTAGTATTCTGCCTCATCTGCTTTATCAATTGCTTTCTTTCTGTATGTGCAGATGTGTTTCATTATTTTTTTCTGAGCTTCTTGAGAATATGTTTAACATCATGACTCTTTATCCCTAAATGCTTCAGTGTATATTTCCTAAATAAAGGAGATTCTCTTACATAGATACATAATGATTGTCAATATCAATAGATTTATTACTAATTAAAATACTTTATTGCCTATCTTCCTGGTTTTATCAAAGGGCCTGTTTTAGTTTCCTAGCTGTTAAAACAAATACCATACAATGAGTTGGTTTAACAACAGGAATTTATTGGCTCACGGTTTCAGAGGCCTGCTTCTTCCCAGGGTTGGTATCTTCTGGCTAGCCAGCAGTCTTTGGGGTTCCTTGGCTTTCCTGTCACATGGCAATACTCATGGTGATGTCTTCTTTCTCCTCTGTGTTCTCCTCTGTGTTCTCCTCTGTGTTCTGTTGACAGCTTTTAGCTGTTCCTGTGGCTTTTCTCTGTCTCACTTACACTCTCCTATAAAGGACTCCGGTAATCCAGATTAGAGCCCAACCTGATTTAGTTAGGTCACACCTTAAATGAAGCAACAGCTTGAAGAGATCACATTTTCAATGATCCACACACACTATAATGTGAACCAAGACCAAGAACATGTCCAAACTGGGGCACACAATTCAATCCACCACAGGGCCCAAAATGCCTTCCTTGTTGTTGATTTTGCATTTCTTTTCCTTCTGTACAAGGTCCATTCTAGGATCCCGGTTTTCATTTAGATATCATGTGGGCTAAGGCACAATAATGGCTCCCCAAAGATATTCCATCAAAATCTCTCAAACCTGTAAATATGTTACCTTTGATGGCAAAAAGGTCTTTGCAGCTAATTACTTTGCAGCTGTGATTAATTTAAGGATTTTAAGAATGGAAGTTTATCCTGGATTATCTGGGTAGGCCCAGTGTAATCACAAGTGTCCTTATAAGAGGAAGCTAGGAGTGTCAGAGCCAGAGAGGGAGAATTGGAGATGTATAGGTTTTGAACATGGAGGAAGGGTCTACAAGCTTAAGGAATGCTGTCAATGTCTCAGAAACTGGAAAAGTAAGGAAAGATCCTTCAAAAGAAACACAGCCTGACGACACCTTGATTTTTAGCCTAGTAAGACCAATTTTGGATTTTTTTAAGCCATAACTCTGTGGTAACTTGTTATAGCAGCAATGAGATACTGACATTAAAATTTTTTAATAATACAGCCCCTGTCCCCCCCCCATAGAGTGTTTCTTATTTGGGAGTTTGATATTTAATTCAGGCAATGCATTTCCAGCCATAATTCTACATAAGTGATGATGTGTCCTTCTCAGGTTATCTCATCCAGAGATACAAAATATCCATCTTCCCTTCATGGTTCTGTTAGTTTAGATCTCCATGTTAAGATGAACAGCTATTTCTATATATTTACTCACTAGCAACTAATATCAGTCCTTGGGAAGACACTTTAAGACCATGTAAATATTCTGCTCCTCATCAAAGTCCCCCAACCCCTTAACATCCATCTATGGATGATTTTTAACTGAAGTAATCTCTACTGTGATGTCATCCTCAGTTTTTTTTTATTATTATTAATTTTTATTAGAGAAGTTGTGAGTCTACAAAACAATCATGATAAGATACAGAATTGCCTTACACCCATCCCACCACTAGCACCTTGTAATATTGTGGAATGTTTGTTACTATTGATGATAGCACTTTTTAAAATAGTTGCTTTATTTTTAAAAGTAGCTACCTTTGTTACAATTGATAAAAAATTATAAAACATTATTAAAATAGTTCTATCATCCATTATTTACATTAGGTGTATGTTTCTCCTCATATACCACTCTATTATTACCACCTCATCATAAATTTGTTATATAACCCATGAAAGAACATTCTTATACTTGTACTATTAACTATAGTCCATCATGTCCAAAGTAAGGTTCTCTGTACTGTACAGGCCTATGTTTTGTCTTTTTATTTTTATTCTAGTAACATATACATCCTAAAGTTTCCTCTTGTAACTACTTTCACCTGTATAGTTCAGTGCTATTCATTACACTCACAATAATGTGCTGCCATCACTGCCATCCATTTCCAAACCTTTACCATCAGCCAAAATAAAAATTCTGTATAAGTGAAGCATCAACTCCCCATTCTCTAATCCCAGTCTATTGCCTGGTAACCTATATTCAGGATTCTAACTCTATGAGTTTGCTTATTAGTTAATAACAGTGAGATCATACAATATTTTTGTCCTTTTGTGTCTGGCTTATTTCACTCAAAATAATGTCCTCAGGGTGCATCCATTTTGTTGCATGCAGCAGGACTTCATTCCTTTTTACAGCTGAATAATATTCCATTGTATGTACATAACACATTTTGTTTATCTGCTCATCAATTCGATGGACACATGACTTGCTTCCACCTTTTGGCAATTGTGAATAATGCCTCTATGCATCTCATTGTGCAAATGTCTGTTCAAGTTCCTGTTTTCAGTTCTTCTGTGTATATACCTAGTAGTGGGATTGCTGGGTCATATGGCAATTCTATACTTAGCTTCCTGAGGAACGACCAGACTGTCTTCCACAGTGGCTACACCATTTTATATTCCTACTAACAATGAATTAGTGTTCCTATTTCTCCACTTCCTCTCTAACACTTGTAGTTTTCTGTTTTTTAAATAGTGGCCATTCTAGTGGGTGTGAAATGATATCTCATTGTGGTTTTGATTTGCATTTCCCTAATAGTTAGTGATGTTTGTCCATTTTCTAATTGGGTTATTTGTCTTTTTATTGTTGAATTGTGGGATTTCCTTGTATATTTTGGATATTAAAACCTTATCAGATATATGGTTTCCAAATATTTACTCCTGTTGAGTACATTGACTTTTCACTTTCTTGACAAAGTCCTCTGATGTACAAAAGTTTTTAATGTTGGGAAGGTCATGTTTATCTATCTTTCTTTTTGTTACTTGTGCTTTGTGTGTAAAGTCTAAGAAACCATTGCCTACCACAAGTTCTTAAAGATGCTTCTCTATGTTTTCTTCTAGCAGTTTTATGATCCTGGTTCTTATATTGAGATCTTTGGTCCATTCTGAATTAATTATTGTGTATGGTGTGAGATAGGATAGGGATCCTCTTTCATTCTTTTGCATATGGATATCCAGTTCACCCAACACCATTTGTTGAAGAGACTGTTATTTCTCAATTGAGTAGATTTGGCAACCTTGTCAAATATCAATTGGCTATAGTTGTGAGGTTCTATTTCTGAACCCTCAATTCAATTCTGTTGATTAATATATGTATCTTTATGCCAGTACTCTGTTGTTTTGACCACAGTAGCTTTGTATTATGCTTTAAAGTGGGAAGTGTGAGTCCTCCAACTTCATTCTTCCTTTTCAAGATGTTTCTGTCTATTCAGGGCTCCTCCCCCTTCCAAATAAATTTGATCATTGGCTTTTCCATTTCTAGAAAGTAGGCTGTTGGAATTTTGATTGGGATTGTGTTGAATCTGTAAATCAATTTGGGTAGGATTGACATCTTAACAATATTTAGTCTTCCAATTCATGCCCTTCCATTTATTTAGGTGTTCTTTGATTTCTTTTAGCAATGTTTTATAATTTTCTGCATATAAGTCCTTTACATCCTTGGTTAAATTTATTCCTGGATATTTGATGCTTTCAGTTGCTATTGTAAATGGAATTTTTTCTTGAGTTCCTCCTCCGATTGCCCATTACTAGTGTATAGAAACACTTCTTATTTTTGTATGTTGATCTTGTATCCTACCCCTTTGTTGAACTCGTTTATTAGCTCTAGTAGCTTTGTTGTATATTTTTCAGGACTTTCTCTATATAAGATCATGTCATCTGCAAATAGTGAAAGTTTTACTTTTTCCTTTCCAACTTGAATGTCTTTTATTTCTTTTTCTTGCCTAACTGCTCTAGCTAGAACTTCTAAGACAATGTTGAGTAACAGTGGTGACGATGAGTGTCTTTGTCTTGTTCCACATCTTAGTGGTAATGCTTTCAGTTTAACCACTGAGTAGGATATTAGCTGTGGGTTTTCATATATGCCCTTTATCATGTTGAGGATGTTTCCTTCTATTCCTATTTTTCTAAGTGTTTTTATCAAGAAAAGGTGCTGGATTTTGTCAAATGCCTTTTCTGCATCAATAGGGATGGTCATGTGGTTTTCCCCTTTCGATTTGTTAATGTGGGGTGTTACATTAATTGATTTTCTTGTGTTGAACCACCCTTGTATACTTGGGATAAAACCTATTTGACCATGGTGTGTGATTCTTTTAATATGGTGTTGGGTTCGATTTGCAAGTATTTTGTTGAGGATTTTTGCATCTATTAGAGAAATTGGTCTGTAATTTTCTTTTCTTATAGTATCTTGATCTGGCTTTGGTATTAGCATGAACAGAGTTAGGTAGTGATCCTCCTCTTCAATTGTTTGGAAGAGTATGGCAGGATTGATATTAATTCTTCTTGGAATGATTGGTAGAATTCACTTGTGAAGCCATCTGGTCCTGGGCTTTCCTTTCTTGGCAGATTTTTGATGACTGATTCAGTCTCTTTACTTGTAGTTGGTCTGTTGAGGTCTTCTATTTCTTTTAGGATTCAACTTATTTTAGTCCTCTAGGATAGCCCATGTTTAACTGATCACATTTTTTCAGCTCTTCTTCATCTGATTCTTGCCCTGGATATGCAGTACGATTTTTAAGGTTGTTCTACTTGTGCAATTGTTTCACCCAGGAGAAAGCTTCCTTTCCTCTCTTCCTTCTCTGGGAATCTTGCTCTGTTCTGATTGTTTTTGTTTTTCCTTCATAGTTTTTTTAACACTCCTTTTGTTGTCTCTAGTTGCTTTTGTCTGGAGGGCAAATTCTGGGAGGAGGGTTACCCCATGGAGGACTTTACAAAGTCAGCATTTCACAGCAAAAACTTGGCCAGGGACCCACAAAGAGGGCACCAATGGCTCTAACATACCCTGGGGAGAGGATCAGGAAAGATGCCCAGAGCCTTTTGGACAGCTCCCCAAATTTGCACTTTCCTGGCCTGCCCAGCAGATGGCAATCTTCAGGAAACTGTTCCCCACAGCCATAAGGATGCACTGTGTCTTTAAACCCCCACTGCCTCCACCCCTGTTGGGGGTGGGGTTGAAACAATGGCTGCCACTGCTGTTGTCCAGAGATCTAAATTCACTAATCAAAAGGTGATCAGTGCTCACACTACCCCCCATCACCAGCATCCCATTCTTGGAGAAGAGGATTTTTACATCCTTTTCTGACAGCAGCAGCTAGCCAGGGACTGGATCCTGAAGAGGCCTGCTGGGAGATTGGGGATTGGGTGCCAGCATTTGCCGCAGAGAGAGGTACTCACTGTTCTTGACTGCAGTTTACCAGCTTCTTTCTCCCGCTCTTCAGTAGATGCTGTGCAGTGTTCTAGCCTCCAGAGCCCCAGAACAGTTGTTTCAGACAGTTCCTGCCTGTTTACTAGCTGTTTTAGAGAAAGAGTGAGTCCTGGAGCTCCTTACTCTGCCGTCTTCCACAGAAGTTCCCTCTTCATCAGCTTTTAATTACATGATTTTTTAAAGGCAGGGCTAAATGGAGAAGTCATTGATGATATGTAATGTTACTCTAACAATAAGCCTCCCAGTATTTTTTCCCCCTCCAGCACTCTTTCTCAGGTACGCGTAATTTCACTTCGCAGTCGTGGCTACCAGCTTTTGCCTGGTACTGCCTCCTCTGGTCTCTTCTCAATCTTCCTTGCCATCCAGGATTTCTCATTTGAGGTTTTGGCTCTTCTTAAGTAGAAAGAGTGTTGTTTTGTTTTGTTGGTTTGTTTTGTTAACAAATACATCCCATCGTTTTACCCCTTCTTGTTGATAGGCTTTGAATGTCTTCCCATTGCTTTTGGGAAATGAGAAACAGAGCCTATAAGATTCTCATGGTCTGGCACCTTTCCAAATTCTTTTTCAGTGCCTCATTCTCTCTTGTTCCCTGATGCCACTGTTGCCTCACACGTGCCTTTCCATCTCCCTGGAATGCTGGTCAGTCCCTTTATGTAGGTAACTCCTGATTCTTTTAAATTTCAATTTCACTTCCTTAAGGAAGCTTATCTCACCACCTTGATGAAGTCAAGTCCTCCTACTAGACACTCTTTTTATAGCACTTCTTAGAGTAGCAGTTCTACATTTGTCTGTGGGATAATTTAATTGATAATATTCCATTAGTCTATAAACTTCATGAGGACAGAAACTAAGGGGCTGCATTCTTTTTGCTTTGCCTTATAGTGCCTAATGCATGGTAGGCACTTAAATATTCATGGAAAGAAAGTGAAGGAAGGAAGGAGGAAAGGTCCTGGGCAGGCAATCATTTGTAATCTCACTGAGGCACAGATTTGAACTGAATATAGTTCACGGGGTCACTACAATTGAGTGTGTGCCTATAACTTGTCAAACAGTGTCTGAGCCTCAACATTATTGTCTTCTTTTATGTATGTGTGCATTTTATAAGAGTTGTATTATGCAATTATGAAGAATCATGGTTCCTTTGAACTTCCTGTTACACTACTTTTATTGAGTAATTTCTATATTCAAGAATCTTCTCACTGTTCCCAGCTACTTAAAGCTGAAAGTCAAATTACTGAATGTGATTGGTTCATGATTCTCTATAATCTTGCCCCGTCCCACTCATTTTATCTTAATACCCATTCTTTCCCAACACAAACTTACCACCTCAGCCAGATGCATCACCGTCTCCTAAAATCACCATGATTATTCTCATTTCCAAGGCTTTCCTCAGTGCTGCTTTCCTCTTGCTAGGGAAGCCCTTTCCTCTACCATTCATTCATACAAATTCTACTCAAAGAGTAGTGAAATATTTGGAGGCTGAGAGTGTCTTACTAGGCATCTCTTCAAAGGTGATCTAAAGATTTCTCTCTCACACAAGGTCACTGTTCCAGACCACATTTTCTCTCTCCTCTATCATTTGGTAAGTGAAAATTTGACACCACACCTACTCCGTCTGGGCATTTTGCTTCGTACTGGGGCCATAATAGTTAACAACACCAACGTGGGACCTGCTCTGTGGACCTTACCATTTAGTTATCTCTGAATTTTTCTATAACATATTCATTTTGGCTACATGAGCATGCATTACTTGCATAACTCTTTACTATTTTATGTTATGTATTTGCCTCAAAGTACTGTTGGGAGAAGTAATTAAGATGTGACAACCAAGGCATGAAATGCATATAATATAATTGTCAAATGTCATCATTGTTATTATAGTTTTCTACTATAAGAGGTCTGTCCAGTAGACACACTAAGTTCTCATATAATAGTCCCTCCTATATAATAAGGAAGAATTTATTTAAAAGGAATAAGTGTAAAGTGTTAAGTGTATGATATACTATATTAAATACTATTTTAAGAAGTTGTTTTGTATACTCAAACAACAGTACTGGGCTCATCTTTATAATAAGTGATTATGTTAAGCCACTTTTCAAATGTCTAGAATAGGCTGATAGAAATATAATGGAAGCCACATCAGTAATTTAAAATTTTCCAGTAGCTACAAGTTAAAAAGGAACAGATGAAATTAGGTATGAAATATATTCGATCCAATGTAACCAAAACATTATTTTAACTTATAATCAGTTTAAAGTTATTAATGAAATATTTGACATTTTTTCATTTTATTCAAAATCCTGGATGTATTTTACATCTATACAGCCCAGTTCAGACATTAAATTTTCATTGGAAATATTTACTCTATATTTAGATTTTCCTAAACTTATAGCTGAAAATATAGATTCATATACCTGAGTTATTCCAGCCATACTTAAAAGTTTTCCAATAACTGACTCAAGTACTGATTTTTAAATCTAAACAAATTAAAGTTAAGAAAAATTGAAATTTTGGTCCTTAAATTGCACTAGCCACATTTCTAGTGATCAGTAGCCATGTGTGGCTAGTGGCTCCCATATTGGACAGTAGAGATTAGAAAGACACCTTTATTTTACAGACAGAGAAACTGGATCCCTGAATAGATTGATTTGCCCAAAACTGCAAAGTGAATTGACAGAGGTGAGACTAGAAACTGGGCCTCTAGTTCATCACTGCTGCCCTGGCCTCCCCATGCTGTCTCTTTTTCACTGTGCTATTTTGTGTCTGGGTCAGTAGCCATTTATAGTCCTGCCCTGGGAAATAACACATATTTATAGTGTTTGTGTTGGTCACCATCCTAATCAGATCGTGGTTTCTACATCACTTTAAGCCAAACAATAAAATGCAAAGTTAGAAGTCTAAAGTGAACCCTGAGGACCCAAATTAATTGTTGTGGAAGAGAACTAAAATAAATCATTACAAACCCCAGCTTATCCAAAGGGGAGTTAAGGTGGTTTTTAATTTAATTACTATATTAGTAATGTGAGCACACAATGTTGTATTTTGCAAAGTGCTTTTATAGGAATGTTTTAAATTTGCCTGCCCATGGAACTTAGCAGGAGCGTGTTGAGCCTTCTGGCAATAAAGGTAAAATCCAGAGGAATGGTAAAGTTCACTAATGGCAATTGGCATTTCCTACTTGGTTGTCATGATTACTCGATTACTCAGAGACTTTTGCTCTCATCACTATCACTCTGAATTAGTTGAAATGAGACAGAAAGAGACATTTCTATTCCTAAGAGATCTCTAAAGGGCAGTGTGTCAGGGTCCAGATGTGAGAACAGATGAGTCATGGTGAATGCAGTGGAGAAAAATTTCAGTCCTATGTGTTTTCCCTAAACTTACTGATAAAAGAACTGGACAGTGATTTGGAATCCTTGGATTCTAAACCTGTTTCTGTTTTAAATTTGCTGTGTAATCTTGGACATACCACTTCACTTTTTGAGGACCTGGTTTTCCCATTTATAAAATTGGTAGGACTGGACCAAATCCAAAATATTGTGATTCTAATGACATGACATGACTCTGGATTCTTTTGATTGTTCAGTCAGGACGTAGATGCCGAAAGCACAAGAAGAAAGAAAGGAATTTTTTGTGCCCTAGACATTCAGACCTCTAATTCTGGCAAGACTGAGGTTTAACACATTAAAAGAAAAACAACCAACTGGGTGGTAATGCTGGTAATCAGATCAGTTAGATTAGAAGCCTCAGTGAATACTTGTGAATATTCCTGAGAGGCCTCAGAATTTTTGAGCCAGGGTTTTTCTCCCTCAGACTCTCTACTTGATATTTTACTCTAACTCTTTTGTAGAGGGCTCATTCTCTGACCATGTGGAGACTAATCTTAGGCCCAGCAAGGAAGCACTTAGGTATCTGTAGGAATAGCTACTAAGAAGAAAGTAGAGCAAAGTACATCAGTGAAAAAATATAGTAGGCTTTATCCATGTCAACTTCTGACTCCATAAAGCTTGTGCTTACTCATTTTAATCCATCCCATGCAGAGTAATGGGCCATACTGTTTCAACTAGTAAACGAGAACAGTTTCTTGAATGAAGCAGGAGGTGAAGGTGCCAGATGTAGCAAGTCCCCAGGATGTTTTTAAAGCACACAGTTCATTTCAGCCAGTGTCTCAGTTACCAGTTCTGGAATTACAGAGAGTATATGACACATCTGCTGGGGTTCATAATGTATGTTTGGTGCTTGAATGTGCATGGATATTTTCATTGTTTATCTTTAGAAGCAGTCATATTCCTAGTTGTGTTTCATATATGTAAATTATATTAGTTTTTCATTAAATCTTTTATTTAATCATTTGGTTAAATAATCATTTGGTTAAATAATTTGCTGCTGCAAGCACGTTAAGATCCCTATGGAAGTTCACAGTTTTTAACCAAGTCTTTAGGGGCAGTGGCCTGCTAGCAGGTCAGGACATTTGGTTCAATAGCATCGATTCAGTTAGCATTCTAGAATGATACATGTTATAAATATATAGAAAAAGAGAATATGCTGTTCCAGTTTTCTTACCTAGAGCTTCTATTATTAACGTAGAAAATGTAACACAGATGCTAGCAAATCAAAGAGTCTGGAGTTAAGGACATTCCAGGTAAGTTTTCCTTTTCAAAGCAGGGACTATCTTTCCTCTTTTATAAACTGTGTGTGATGGGTGAATAAAATACTTTGAGAAGTTGAAAACTGTTCTTCATATCTCCTCTTTGACATCCTGTGTGATACTGTCAACTTCTCTAATCCTTCACATTCTTCTGCTAGCAAAGGAGAGAACTTTACTTATATTTTACATTCTTCTAATGAATGTTTTGAGTTAATATTTATATAGAACTATTTAAGTTTTAAATGGTCTCTGAAAGATAAGAAATAGTGATAATAATGCCTTTTTTTTAAAGCAAAGGAAAAAAAATTACGTTTGTGAATTTCACAACCTTTAATCATCCATTTTATAATTATAATCTTGGGAGAGTTTAAAAGCAGAAAAACGTAATATCATCTCACAAATGAAATACTTCGTTTATTGTGTTTTGTTCTCCTTGCAAATCATTGACCATTTAATGAAAAAGAAAATACGAAACTGCTTGATGTTTTAGTCAAAACTGGTTTCCTGTCTTGCAGGCAAGCAGGTAAAAACTGTCTGGCATTTAACATTATTTGTTTACCTCAGTTTTATCTTTAATAAATTGAAGAATCTTAAAAAGCTAACATATTAACGTTAAACAAATCAATGAAACGATAGAATTTAGAATTTTTGAATTGATTATTCATCCTTTCCCAAGGGAATTTTGACAAAAGCAAGAATGAAAATTGAATAAAATGAGATTGTAAAATGTTTGGAAACATGATATTTCTGCAGTGTGGCCAAGAAGTTTATCATACCAACTATCAACTGTTTGTGATTTTAAAATTTAGGCAGATACTGGGATAGGATTAGATTGTGGGGTTTTCATGGTTTAACTAGAAGAAATCACAAGTTTGAGGGATGAAAAGTTTTACTGGAAAATGTTGATTTCTCTGACTGTTGATTTAGGTATGTGAAAATGAGGGGCTGTTGATTGTTACAGCTATATAAAACCTAGAATACAGAATGTAAACATAGAGTTAAGTTGAAAAAGAGAGAGAAAGAAGTGGTTGTAAGTACCCCCAAGTTCCCCAGATTAAAAATAAGAAACAAATAAACAAAAAAACAGAAAACTCTCCTACTTTAATTACAAAGAAAGCAACAAAAATGAAGGAACCCATTCATCAATGGCAAAGCACAGGAACAAAAGTAGTGCTTTAGTTCAAAATAAGGGAATTTGATTTTGGTTCTTATATGTGAGAAGATCCAAATGAAGGATAGAGAAACATTTTCATAAAGTGAAGCAAGAAAAGAATTTGACAAGATTACTATGGAGAATCTTCTTGCCACCAAAGTATTTTCACAATTACAACTGAAGGAATGAATTGGTGAAGGCTATTCTACCATATAACTTCTATTCAAACTGTATTTACAGTATGTAATATGTCCCATATCCTAGGAAATCTGTCCCTTCCTGATAGAGCTGATTATTTTTAAAGGGAATTATCACTACTTAAATGGAGGGAAACTTGCAGAGCAATTCAACACCAGAGGAAAGACTGACAGTTTTGAAAGTGACCTGTTGATGATAGAAATTTGAATGTACATGTGCTTGAGATAAGTGTTGATTTAACAAAACAAAGGAATCCATTCTGAATGTACTTCAGAAACACAATGTCTTGAGAACTTGGTTTTGATGAGTTGAAATGGCCCAGATACACATTTGAACTAATTCCCATTTGAGGATGTGTTTATCCTACTTATCTCAAGCCGAAGCCAACAATCCTAAAAGTTTTGAATGATGCTTAATGCTTCCAGGAATTGGCGCTTACCTATCTTTTTAGCTCTTTTGCGTTAATTAAAATGGCTCTGTTAAGTGAGTATAAAATGGCTCACTTATATAATTTAGAATAAATAAATGACTTGACCTTCCCCCAGTGAGTACTCTGCAGATAAGTAGAGAAATAAAGCTTGGTGGCTTGAGTCATTTTACATGGCATCAGTTACTAAGACTATAGCTGCCCTCATGCAACTTATATTCAAATTACCTACATTATCTCATCACAACCACACCATGTGGAAGGTTCCATTATTTCCATGCTATAGACAAGCAAAGTGAGGTTCAGAGAATTTAAGTAGTTGCCTGGAGTCTCTCAGCCTCAACAGAACTCAAGTTTTGCCTGTCAATACAGCTTGAGTGTGTAACCATGGGGCAGGACCTACTTCGTGGGCGTGTGACTTCTGCAGTGACAGAGGGCCCACTCCTTGCTTAGAAGGGTCCCATGCTTAGTTTAATGCTCTGCTCTGACTGTCTTGAAATTCTTAATTGTTTTTGAACAAAGGGAACCTACATTTTCATTTTGCACTGGGTCCTGCAAATTTTGTTACCGGTCCTGACACTAGGCAAAACTACTTCTCCTCTCTCAGACCACATTCCTGTCAGGGCTATATTTTGTTTGGTTTTGTTTTGTTTTTTTAAATACCACATGAATCGATCTATGAAGAAGCCTTGAAATCTGTCAATAACCCCAGAAACATAAGCTGCTATTATTCAGTTGTTTCATGTTACATTCCAGTCCCCCAAAAAACTGGAAGTTTCTTGAGGGCTAGAACTCTCTCCTATCATTGCATTTGTAATTACCTCAGTGTCTAAAGCTCTTTTGAGAACACAATGAGTAAACAATAAATATTCTTAAATAGAATTAGATTCCTTGTAAAAAGTAAGAGTTCTGCCTTGTCTTAATTTTAGTTAAGGGGGGTAGCATATTTCAGTGTTTCTGGACAGAATGATGCTTAAAACCTTAGGTTTAAACTTCAAGAGGTCCTTAAGTAAGGACTTCTAGAACCTTGGCTCTTTGAGCTCTATACCAAACCAGGTCTCCTAAACCAGGTATCCTAAACTCTTAATTTTAATAGCAAAGTCACTACTATAAATGCTTTCCTCTGATTTTTATCAGGATATTAGATCTGAGTGAAACAAAACATAAGAATTGACCTGGTCTGATATAAAGAAATTCTTTATACAGCTGCAGATGACTGAAACACCGATGGCTTTAGAGGGTTCTCTGAGTTTACTGTACTTAAAATAAATGGTTTTATCTTCCTTTCTTTCCATTTCTTGCAGCCTACTCATTGTTGGATAAGTGTGATGGTGCAACAATTGACAGTCAGCTTGACTGAGCTTCTGGACAAGTTTTCAGATATCTCTGAAGGCTTGAGTAACTATTCTATCATAGACAAACTGGTGAAAATAGTGGATGACCTTGTAGAGTGCATGGATGAACATTCATCTAAGGTAACCACATATTCAGTGAGATTGTTTTTTAGTGCTCTTATCTAAAACCTATGCTATTTGGGGGTGGGGGAATATGGTGGCATCTTTATTTGTATAGTTTTAATTTATAAATGAGTTTAAAAATCTTTCTAAAGGTGAACACAGAAAATACTGCAATGCTGAAATAAGCATTGACTTAAATGTTGTCACTTAATATAAAAAAAATTTCTTTGCACAATGATGTAAAAACAAACATATCTTTATTTCTTAAATGAATGAAGTCCTCACAACCTTCTTATTTGGTTACAAATGTTTATTTACCTTTAAATGGAAAATTGTCTGTAATGGACCCTTATACTTAGACTATTTAATGGAATTATACTGCAATCACCCCATATGTCACAAGAAGAAGAACACTTTTGGCTCCTCCAAGTCATTTGATAATTGGTTATCACCCACTTCAGGATATGGGCCTGACAGTGCTTTGGATTTCAAGCATATGCAGTGTACCCCTAGAGAGTAAGAGTGAGGCACTGGAGATCAAATCCTGAATCTCTCACTTAATAGCTTGGTAAACTTCTGTGGGCTTCACTTTATGTTTGAAATGGTAACAATGACAGGATCTATCTCACAGGGCTGACTTTAGATGATCTGAGATGAGTGCTTTAGCATCACACCTGACAAAAGAAATCTTAATACATATTATTATTTTTATTATTTTATAGCACTGTAGTATCTAACAGGATAGAGTTTAGGAGACCTGGTTTGGTATAGAGCTCAAAGGGCTAAAGTTCTAGAAGTCCTTACTTAAGGACCTCTTGAAGTTTAAACCTAAGATTTTAAAAATGATTCTCTCCTGAAACACTGAAATGCTCCCTCCTTTCTTGCATGCAAATTTCTGTAAGACCCAACATCAGTCTCATTTATACTCCCCAATCTCTGACTAACTTCTTATAAGAATAACCTAATTGGTATATTTCATCATTTCTGTTGTTTTACTTTCTAATATCTGAAATTAGAATGTATTTTACAAGCAATGACATCTTAGTGGTAAATCTCTTTTTACATCTTGTTGGTACAAGGGGTGTGCTGATGGCATTCGGAAGAGTAGAGGTCACAACATTGGGTATAGCAGGCAGGTGTCACAAGGGAAGTACCATTTGCTTTGGGCTTGAAAGATGACTTAGATGTTCAGTAAATGGCAATGCTGGGAAGAACATTCCAAATACCAAAGATTGTGCATTTATAAATCGTGGCCTTTGGCTGGAACCTAGGTGATTGCAGGTGGTATTTCTCAGCTGTTTTGGAAATCGAATTAGTATATATAATGTACTTAGAATACTACACAGTAAGTGCTATTGAGCTGTTAGCCACTATTATTATTACCTGCTTTTCTTTATAGAAAATCATCCATTTATGTATCCCTGAAGTATAGCTTTGATTTGCTTTTTATTAACTTTTTCTAAATTAACCACACTGTTTGTATTCTTTTTTGACTTGCTTCTCTCAGCATTGGGTTTATGAGATATGTCCACTTTGATATAGAGTTGTAACTAATTTTTTACTGCTTATAGAATATTACATTGATTGAATATACAACTATTTTTTAAACCACTGTCCTGTTGCTTGATGTAACGATTTACACTCTGTGGCTTAAACTTTGTTATACATTCCATAGTGCATGCAAGTGTTTCACTAGGGCATTTATCTAGGAGTGGAATTCCTAGATCATAGGGCATACATATGTCCAACTTTACTAGATAATGTTCAATGTACCAATTTATATTATACTAGCAGTGTATGAGACCTCTTGCTTCACATCCTTGCCAATATTTAATACCATCAGACTTGTAAATTTTTGGCTATTTGGAGCCTGTGTTATGGAGAGGTATATGATTTTTTAATGAACAGTAATGTTTTTAATGAGCATCCCTGAAAATGCGGTGTCCTCAATGAGTCATCAGGATTGTTTCATTGTTATGACCTTGTGTTTACCTCACAGTCCCCAACCTCTCCTCAATTGCTATTATCAGGAGTCGAGCCCCAGATGGAACTGGTTGGGATCACTGTCCTGCAGTACAAATTTGAATTATGTAGCTTAAAGCAGCTGTCTAAAAGTGTTAGTTTTAAGAGTTCAAATACATGAATCTTTGAAGGACATATTTATAGTCTATTACCTTGACCTCAGTTAAGTCTGTAGTCTATTTTAAAAATGTAATCATGGTGTTTTTTTCTTCCAGAATGTAAAAAAACCACCTAAAAACACAGAACGCAGGCAATTTACTCCTGAACAATTCTTTCAAATTTTTAATAGATCCATTGATGCCATCAAAGACTTTATCGTGGCATCTGAAACTAGTGAATGTGTGCTTTCTTCAACGTTAAGTCCTGAGAAAGGTAAGATATTTAAGCATTTCCACTTTAAATATAAATAACAAGCTTGAATCATATGTGTAGTTAAGGATCTATCAGTGAATCAAATATATGTGTAGCTGTATATGTGTGTGTATGACTAATGTAAAAGGAAATATCAATGGCACACAAGAAGCTAGTGATGGTAGTTTTGTTGATTTCCAAGCCAAAACAACATTCATCATTGTCAAATTAAAGAATTTTATGTGAGTAAACAATATGGTAGTCATGTATTTCCTTACCTGATACTTGCTAGTAATTTACATAATATAAATATGAATATTTATATTATTCCTCACCCCCAGTCGTCTTAATTTTCCCTTCTCTCATCTTACCCCTAAGGGTCTAACTCTGAGTCATGAATTCTGATTCACATCAATTGTTCTGTAATGAGACTACTTTTTTCTCCACCAGTTCTCTCTAATGCAGTCTTAATTTCATTGTCTTTTTGTTGTTTTTAATGATAAATTACCAACAGTTAATCATTGTTCATATTTACTAGCATAGGTATGCAATAAATCTTTGTTCTACAACATGATTGTGGTGAATTTCTTAATAAAATAGAACAGCAAGACCCAGTATGAAATAAATAGGAATAATCTAAACTTGGGAAGCAGATCCGGAAAGTACTCATCATGATATTGCACTTCACCTTTTGGGGACTCTGTAATTTACATAAATTGCCATGCAACACTGACACATTATTGCTTTCTATTTAGATTCCAGAGTCAGTGTCACAAAACCATTTATGTTACCCCCTGTTGCAGCCAGCTCCCTTAGGAATGACAGCAGTAGCAGTAATAGTAAGTACAAATATCTGATTTAATGCATGCATGGCTCCAATAAGCATCCATAGGAGTATTGCATGGTCTTTAAAGGAAATTTATACCATTATTAATACAAATACTGTTCTGTTACTGTTCTTCATGTTATGGTCCTCTTGAGAATTAAATACTAGGTTTTTAAAATTGTGTTTCCTTATAGCTTGAGACAAAGCTTAAAGAATTGGGCTAATAAATTTTCTGCTAAGATTACGTTAAATAAGGATGGAATTTTTTTTTTAGAAATATGATTTAGTTAGAATTTTAAATTGCAGGCTCAAAAAGATAATTTTTGCATGGAAATTGCCAGACTAAATAGAATTTTAAAATTGAAAGTAGAAATGCTAATTGTGAAGAATTCTTGGAGGGATACTTACAGTTTTGTATTTATCAATATTTACTACTGAGTGTTTGGAAACTTTGATTTTCTTATTTGACTTTAAAATTACATGTTGAAGGAGAAGACGCTTCTTTCCCTGAAATTTCTGTCTTTCTTAGCTAGGAACCCAGTTTCCTCTGAAGATTATGTCCTCTTTTCAAATCCAGGCAAAAGTCATTATAAAGATCATTGGATTTACTAAATATTCTGATCCTCTAGCTTCTTGGAAGCTACAGGAGGAAAAAAAAATTATTCTGTGATCTTAGCTAAGAAAATCATTCCTTAGGACTTATAAATGAGAGATTGTCATTTGTTCAGGGACATAAACGACTTATCTGTAAATAGGAGTAAGTAATATAGTATAAGTCCACAATAGCTTGTCTGCAATTATGAAGTTAAAAAATAAGAACAAACCTTCTAATGCCAAATTTGTTTTTGTAATTTTTTTCACCAAAACCTGACTTGAACTAAGATGAGGCTATTTATAACCATTATTTAGTCTTCTAAAAGTGAATATGTATTTCACTGCAGAAGAAGTAATTTGTTTGATTACTGGCTGCTACCTGGACCTTCTTGGTGGTATTACATAAAATACAATATTTGCAGCACAGAACCTTCTAAAATCTAAAATTGTGAATTACATAATACATTGACTCCCCAGGGTTCTGATCAGAGATTGGGGCCTTGAGTGTGTGTGTTAGTCAATGAATGTCTTTCCTATTAACTATGGACTTTATTAATCTTTTCAAAGAACCATCTTTTGGCTTCTTAAATTCCCTATTGTTTGTTTCTGTTTCATTGATTTCTAATTTTATCATTATTATTTCCTTCCTTCAACCTACCTTGGGTTTAATTTGCTCAACTTGTTCTAGCTTCCTAAGGTGAAAAGGAAAAAAAAAAAAAAAAGATCATTGATTTTAAACCATTTTTTTCTAATATAAGCATTTAAAAGTATAAATATCCCTCTAAGCACTGCTTTGGCTACACCGCACACATTTTGCTATGTTGAGTTTTCTAAATCATTTATTTCAAAATATTTTTTAATTCTCCTTGTTGTTTCTTCTTTGAGTCATGGGTTATACAGAAATGAGTTATTTGATGTTTAAATATTTGGGACTTTTAACTAATTCTGTTCTCAGAGAACATACTCTGTACCTTTTAATTTTTTGAAATTTATTGAGACATCTTTTGTGTGTATTCTTCATTTCTTGGATGTAGCTTTTCCAAATTTGGTCAAGGTGATTGATAATGTTGTTCAGATCCACATTCTTAGGAAGTTATTTGTCTAATTTCTTTTGTCTTCCTGAGACAGGGTGTTCAGAATTTTTCTTTATGATTGTAAATTTGTCTATTTCTCCCTTTGGTTCTGTCAGTGTTTTGCTTTTTGTATTTTGAAGCTCTGTTATTAGGTGTTAAAACGTGTATGATTGTCATGTCTTCCTAGACTGATTAACTCTTCTATGTTACTGAAAATAACCTTCATTACCCCAATATTAATCACTGTCTTGAAGCATGTTTTGTCTGTTATTGACAGAGCTGATCTTTATTTTCTTACTGTTTCATGGTATATATTTTTCATTCCTTTGTTTTCAACTATCTAAGTCTTTATTTTTAAGGTGCATCTCTTATAAATAGTGTGTAGTTGGGCCTTGCTGCTTTATCAAGTTTATATTTTTTATGCAATTTTATTGAGATATATTCACATACCATAGAATCATCAAAAGTGTACAGTCAATTGTTGACAGTATCATCAAAGAGTTGTGCATTATCACCACAATCAATTTTTTGAACATTTTCATTACTCCAATAAAAATAAAAATAAGAATAAAAATAAAAATAAAAGTAAAAAAGAAAACACCCAAAACATCTCATACTCCTTTTCCTCCTCTATTACTCATTTACTTTTTGCCCACCTTTTTTCTACTCATCTGTCCATCCACAAGCTAAAGGGAGGTGGGTCACAAGATTTTCACAACCACACAGTCATCCAGTATAAACTGTACAGTTATGCAATCATCTTCAAGAATCAACGATACTGGATTTCAGTTCAACAATTTCAGGTATTTCCTTCTACCTATTTTAATACACTAAAAACTAATGCATAAGAATAACCTCCAGAATGACCTTTCAACTCCATTTAAAATTTCTCAGCCACTGAAACTTTACTTTGTTTCATTTCTCTTCCCCCTTTTGGTCAAGAAGGCTTTCTCAATCTCACAACGCCAGGTCCAGGCTCATCCCCGGGAGTCATGTCCCATGTTGTCAGGGAGATTTACACCCCTGGGAGTCATGTCCTACATAGCGGGGAGGGCAGTGAGTTCACCTGTAGTGTTGGCTCAGAGAGAGAGACCATGACTGAGAAATGAAAGAGGTTCTCTGGAGTGACTCTTAGGCACAATTATAAGTAGGCTTAGCTTCTCCTTTACAGTAACAAGTTTCATAATGCAAGCCCCAAGATCAAGGGCTTGGCCTTCTAAATTGGTAGCTCCAATGCTTATGAGAATATCAGGAATTCCCCAGGTGGGGAATTTCCCCAGTGTCTCAGGGGGGCTTTGCAAATACTTTTTATTCTCTGCCCAAATTACTCTAGGATGTATAGAGATGTCACACTAATCTGTAGAAAACAACCAGATCTCTCCCCCTATTCAAGGTTCCATGTAATTATGGTGTTTGAGTAAACTGACCATACAAGTTACATTATATAGAATGCTACAGAAAATATAGATTTTCCACCAAATAAACATCTCTTCCTTTGGTCTCACAAAGAAGTCAAAGTTTTAAAACACAGTCAATATCATCCTTTTCCCTTTAGTCTGGGTTACCTTAGTCCTAACAAAGTCCATTTTACTCATATCTCCAGTTAAAGTCTGATCTCTTCTTCAGCTTCTTTAACATTTGCTATATGGTAATGCTGACGTTCATAGCTACCAAACCCTGGCTCTGAGTCTCAGGTGTCACACAGCTACCCAAAGTTCCAGGAGTTGACCATGTTATACACAAACAGCTCATCATCTCAGAATTTAGAAATAACCATTACAACTCATGCATAGATGTGACTGCTGTAAGAGCTTACAATCTAGGGACCTTTACCATAAGCCTTCCCCTGAAAACCTCTGCTCTCAGATTCAATTCTCAGAGTTTGCACATTATCGATAGTCCATATTAGTGAGGCATTATATTGTTTTTCTTTTCATTTCTAGCTTATTTCACTCACCATACTGTCCTCAATGTCCATTCACCTAGTTGCATATCTCACAACTTCATTTCTTCTTGCTTCCACTCAATATTCCATTGTTATGTGTTATACATCACAGTTCACCATTCCATTTATCAGTTAATATACCCTTAGGTACATCCATTATGAATTGTGAATACTGCCACCATAAATACCAGTGTGCAATGTCCATTCATGTCCCTGTTCTCAGTTCTTCCAAGTACATACCCAATAACAGGGTTGTAGGACCATGTAGCATCCCCATAGTTAGCTTCCTGTGGAACCATCACATTGCCTTCCATCTGGGCTGCCCCATTCTACTTCCCTACCAACAGTGAATAGGTACATCTGTCTCTCCACATTTTCTCCAGCACTTGTATCCTTCTGTTTATTTTTTAAACAATTTTATTCTCACAACATACAATCCATTTTAAGTAAACAATGAAAGATTCCTGGTAGAATCACATAATTGTGCCTTCACCAACAAATCTATATGAAGACCTTTCCATTTCTTCTGCAAAGAAACAGGAGAACAAGGGAAAAAATGAAGAATAAAAATATAAAAGATAGAGGAAAAATTAAAATAAAATAAAATACAATCAAAAGGTCAGACAACAATAACACCAAGAATCCCATATCACTCCCTTATACTCCCCTCGTATAGACATTTACCTTTGGTATGCTGTCTTTGTTATAGCTAATGGAAGCGTCTTACAATGTTACTGTTAACTATAGACTCTAGTTTGCATTGATTGTATTTTTTTGCCCTATACCATCCAATTTTCAACAGCTTGCAATGTTGACATTCATTTGTTCTCCCTCTTTTAAAAACATTTTTCTGTTTGTACATTTAATCACCATCATTGACCACACTAGGTTTTGCTAAGTTATACAGTCCCAGTCTTTATCTTCTATCTTTCCTTCTGGTGTCATACATGTCGCTAACCTTCCACCTTCAACCATACTTACACTGATCTTTGTTCCGAGTACTTACAATATTGTGCTACCATCACACAGTATTATGCTATCCATTTGGTCTATACAATCAATCCTCTTGAACCTTCTGTACTCCTTCAGCATTACATGCCCATTTTCTAACTTCTTTCTATCTCCTGACAACCTGTGTTCTCAACTTTAACTCTCAAATTTCACTCATCAGTGTTAATCATATTAGTGAGTCCATAGAGTATGTGTCCTTTTGTTTTTGGCTAATTTCACTGAATGTAATGTCTACCATCTAGTTTTGTCTTTTGGATTTTATATGTCATATCTTATTTTTGTTTTTTCTCTCTCTGTCTCTCTTTTTACTCTTACTGATAGTCTTCATTTCTATGCTCTTCTCCAAACCTCTCTCTTCTGTCTTTTCCTATCTGCCTGTAGTGCTCCCTTTAGTATTTCTTGTGGAGCAGGTATCTTGTTCACAAACTCTCTCAATGTCTGTTTCTCTGAAAATATTTTAAGCTCTCCTTCATATCTGAAGGATAGTTTTGCTGGATATAGGATTCTTGTTTGGTGGTTTTTCTCTTTCAGTGTCTTAAATACATCACCCCACTTCCTTCTTGCCTCCATGGTTTCTACTGAGAAATCCACACATAGTCTTATCAAGCCTCCCTTGTATGTGATGGATCGCTTTTCTCTTGCTGCTTTCAGAGTTCTCTCCTTGTCTTTGATGTTTGATAATCTGATTATTAAGTTTCTTTGCATAGGTCTATTCAGATCTATTCTGTTTGGGATATGCTGTGCTTCTTGGATCTGAAATTTTGTCTTCATTAGAGATGGGAAGTTTTCAGGGATTATTTCCTCCATTGTTCTTATTGTTGCCTTTCCCCTTCTCTTCTCTTCAGTGACACATATACTCATGTGCTTGATGTTGTCATTCAATTCCCTGAGACCCTGCTCCTATTTTTCCATTCTTTTCCCTTTCTATTCCTTTTCTCTGTAGGATGTCAGATGTTCTGTCCTATAGTTCTTGAATCCTTTCTTCTGCCTCTTCAAATCGGCTGTTGTATGTCTCCATTGTGGTTTTCATCTCTTGTATTGTGCCTTTAATTCCCGTAAGTTCTGCCAATTGTTTTTTCAAACTTTCAAGTTCTTCCTCCTGTTTTTCCAATGTCTTCTTTATGTCCTTCATCACTTTTGCCATATCTTCCCTCAACTCATTGATTTGATCTTTTACTTGAGTTAGCATATTTGTTTGAAGATCTTTAATTAATTGTTTCAACTCCTGTATCTCATTTGAAGTGTAAGTTTGTTTCTTTAACTGGGTCATATCTTCATTTTTTTCTAGTGTGATTCATAATTTTTTGTTGTCTAGGCATCTGGTTTCCTTGATTACCCCATCATATTTTCCCAGACCAGATGTGCCCAGGTCTCAGAAAGGGGTTGTAATCAGTATCAGGTTTCCCTGAGGATGACACCCATCAAGTTATTAGACTTTCTAGTGAGACCTCCAGATGCTGTGCTTTTCCTATCCTGCCCAGCACATGGCACTTGTCAGCCCACAGCTCCCCACCAGTGTAAAGAGGTGTGTTGCCTTAATTTCTCAGTAGATCCTGTCCCTGCCAGGGGCTGAGAGTGTCAGAAGCCAAGTGTTCTAGCTTGCTAATGCTGCCAGAATGCAAAATACCAGAGATGGATTGGCTTTTATAAAAGACATGGATTGGCTTTTATTTGGTTACACAGTTACAGTCTTAAGGCCATAAAATGTCCGTTAACAAAGGGTGCCTTCACTGAAGAAAGGCCATTGGCATCCAGAAAACCTCTGTTAGCTGGGAAAGCATATGGCTGGCATCTCCTTACTCCCAGGTTGCATTTCAGAGTGGCGTTCTCCAAAATGTCTGCTTTAGCTTCCAACAGCAGTCTTCAAAATGTCTGTCTCAGCTCCAGCTAGTATGAGCTCCTTCTCTCTTAGCTTACATAGTGCTCTAGTAACCTAAACAAGGCCCAGGATGAATGGGGGGGGGCACACCTCTATGGAAATTATCCAATCAGAGTTATCACCTACAGTTGGGTGGGTCACATCTCCATGGACACTGAATCAATAGATTCCAATCCAATCCACACTAATACATCTGGCCCCAAAAGAATGCATTAAAGAATATGACTTTTTCTGGGGGACATAAATATACAAACCAGCACACCAAGCTTAAGCTTTTATTGTTTGTTTGTTTGTTTTTCCTGGCCCTAGGATCTGAGTTCTCTGAGGGAGGGCAGCCACTTGAACTGGGCTCTGTCTCACCTTTTTGTTAGGGAAGATAAGCCCTTTAGGGATTTATCCCCTACACTTGATTTCTTCCTTTGACTCTCTGACTATCTTAACTCCATCCTTGCCTGGGTCAGCCTGACAAATGAAAATGCCTGAGGTTTTCTCTAATGAGACATTAGTTAGAATGAGAGGAAAAAAAAGGAAAAAAGAAAGAAATCCCCTTTTCAGAGCCAGTCCCCAACCCCTCAATTACCAGTCAAGAAACAGAGTTGGTGCCCAGTTCTGTGTGCCCATTTTCTTGGGACACAGCCCTTTTCTAGTATTCTGAGCTCAGCCGATTCCAAAAGCCTCTGTTTTTATTTATTTATGTAATTTTTTCCCATCAGCCCCACCAACTGTCTGCTGGGAGGAGCCTCCAGGTTCCTTTCCTGTTTGGTCTGGGTCTAGCTGTGCTCGTAGCTTGTATTCTGTTTTCAAATGCATTAATTAAAGCTGCAATTGGACCTTGGTTGAGCTACCTTCCCTTCCTCCTAGTAAACTGCTTCTTTTTCTCACAGTGAAGTCTTCCAACTCGGACTGCTGTGCCCATGGGGGAGGGGTGACAGCTCCGCAGTTTGGGGACTTTTACTTACATTTTTTATGCTGCAATCTCAGCCGTTCCACCCATTCCAGACTAGTGTATGATGTGTGACCGGTACAGATGTCCCACAACAGTTGTTCCATACTATTTACTAGTTGTTCCTAGCTCTATACTAGCTGTTCCAGAGGACTAACTAAATTCTACATCTCCCTATGCCACCATCTTGCCCCACCTCCCTATCAAGTTTATCTTTGACTTTTAATTAGTTTCATCATATTTAATACAGTTATTGATATGGTTCAATTTAAGTCTACTGTTTTCTTGTTTTGTATTTGTCCCACTTGTTTTTAATCATCTGTTCCTACTTTCCAGCCCTCTTTTGGGTTAATTAAATTTTTTTTAGTGTTCCATCTTAATTACTCTGTTGACTTTTCATTGATATCCCTTTGCATTATTTTTTAGTTGCTTTAGAAATTGCAGAATACGTCCTAAATAATAGCATTCTATTTAGAATTAATATAGTAGCACTTCAGAAAAATACAGGAACCTTGAAACAGAATAGTTGCACTTAACCACACCCATTTTTTTGTGTTGCTGTTGACCTCTATGTCTCCATAGGTTATAAACTCCATGATACACTCTTAAAATTTTTACTTTAAACCATGGTATGACTTTTACAGAAAGAGAAGGAAAAATATATGATCTTTTATATTTATCCATAAATTTATTATTTCTTATTCTCTTCATCCCTTCATGTAAATCCAGGTTTCCATCTGGTGTTAATTCCCTTCAAGCTGAAGAACTTTCTTTAGCATTTCTTGCAGTGCAGATCTTCTGGCAACAGATTTTCAATTTTTTCTTTTTATCAAAAAAATCTCTTTATTTTGTTTTTAATGTTAAACAGGTATTTTTTCTGATTATGGAATTCTGAATTTTTTTCAGTCCTTTAAAGATGTTGCTCCGTTGTCTTCCCACTTTCATTGTTTCTGACAAAAGGTAGCCATCTTTTTTATTGTATTTTTCCCTGTGTATACTCTGGCTTTTTCCTCTGGCTTTTTCTTTGTTTTCAGAATTTTCTCTTTTTTAGCAGTTTAACTAAGATGTACCTAGGGATGGTTTGCTTTGTAATTATCTTTCTTGGGGTTTGCCAGGCTGCTGCTTGGATCTATAAGTTTGTTTTTGCCCAAACATGGGGAAAATTTGACCATTGTTTATATTTTCTCTTCCCTCTCCTCTTCTCAGACACCAATCACATATGTATCAGACAATCTGATACTGTCTCATAAGTCATGGAGGTTCTGTTCATTTTTTTAACTCAGTTTTGTTGAGATATATTCACATACCTTACATTCATCCACAGCATACAATCAGTTGTTCACAGTACCATCATATAGTTGTGCATTCATCACCAAAATCAATTTTTGAACATTTTCATTACTCCAAAAAAAATGAAAATAAGAATAAAATACAAGTAAAGAAGAGCATCCAAAACATCCTATCCCCTCATCACCCCTATTATTCATTTAATTTTTGTTCCCATTTTTAGTAGATATACTTTTTTTGAATAGTTTTATTGAGGTATATTCACATACCCTACAGTCATCCACAGTGTACAATCAGCCATTCACAGTACCATCATATAGTTGTGCATTCATCACCAGAATCAACTTTTGAACGTTTTTCTTACTCCAAAATAAAAATAAAAATAAAAGCAAAAAAGGAAAACCCAAAACACTCCATCACCTCCCGTCGCACCCTATTTTTCTTTTAGTTTTTGTGCCCATTTTTCTACTCATCTGCCCATACACTGGACAAAGGGAGTGTGAACCATGAAGTTTCTATAATCATACACACCATGTAAGCTACATAGTTATGCAGTCATCTTCAAGAATCAAGGCTACTGGGTTGCAGTTTGACAGTTTCAGGTATTTCTTTCTAGCTATTCCAATACACTAAAAACTAAAAAAGGATATCTATATAGTGCATAAGAATACTCTCCAGAGTGACCTCTTGACTCCATTTGAAATCTCTCAGCCACTGAAACTTTGCGCTGTTTCATTTCACTTCCCACTTTTGGTTTTTGGTCAAGAACATTTTCTCAATCCCATGATGCTGGATCCAGGCTCATCCCCGGGAGTCACGTCCCTTGTTACCAGGGAGATTTACACCCCTGGGAGTAAAGTCCCACGTAGGGGAGAGTCTGTTCATTTTTTATTAACCATTTTTCTCGGTTCAAAATGTGTAATTTCTATTTATATATTTTAAAATTCAATGACCCTTTCTTCTAAAGTGGTGAATTTTTCATCTGGTGAATTTTTCATTTCTAAATTTGTACTTTGTGTTCTAGAATTTCCATTTGGTTCTTTTTATATTTCTCTCCTGAGATTTACCATCTGCGTATTCATTATGACAATGTTTTCTTTTTTCGTCCTTGAACATAGTTATAATAGCTACTTTGAAGTTCTTACCCCCTGATTTCACCACATAAATCGTCTCAGTGCTAGCTTCTATTCTATTTTCCCCCTTGATTCTAGGTCACATTCCTATTTAAATAGCTAAGTACTTTATTAATACATGCTGGATATATGCTGTTGAGTATTAGGATTTTGTACTGTCATTGAGTTTTGTTCTGGTAGGCAGTCATTTACTGGCAAATCAGCCTTATCTTCCTTCCAAGACCTGTTTTTAGGCTTTCTTGGAGGGAGGGGGTAGAGTATCCTTATCTTAAAGTATGGAATTTCTGAGGTGTCTCTTGACTTCCTCAGAATGTCTCTAAGCATTTCTCAGGGTCTGTCCATTCTTGCTTATCAGAACTCCTTGTCTCCCATTGCATATGACTGCTAGGGTCTCTGTTAAAGTCTAGCTCCCTAGGATTTGTTTTTTGCAAGGATTTGTGAAATCTCTCCCTGTGCATGTACAGCTTATTTATTATTCAATCAGTGACTTAAGGAGACTGCTGGAGATTTCTGGTGCTCCTTCTCTGCACAGCTACCTTCTCCCCAGTTCCCTATCCCACAAACTCCAGCCACATCAGGAACCCTGAACGTGAGTCTTTGACTTGCTCTCTCAGGGGAACTTTGATCCCCTGCTTGGGTTTGCTTCCACATCATGGGACTCACCTTGTATATTTTCCCCTCAGAGATTACAGTCTTGTGCTGCCTGTTGACTAATGTCTGGAAATAGATGCTTCCTATAATTTTTCCAGTGCTATAATTATTTAGGTTGGGAAAGCTACTCGGCTACCAGTTGTTAAATCATGGCTGGAAGTGAAAGTCTTCCCTATTGCTTTAAAAGAAAAACAATGTAAAGCACCTGTTTAATCCTGTGCTTCTGAGTCTGAGGTTACTTTTTTTTAATTGTGAAGGTGAATGGATGCCTTATTTTTGTTTGTTGATTTTGTTTTGTTTTCTTTTTAAAAAAATATGAGTCTTGCATCATCACCAGCTTTTGGCCAGGCAGTGTCATTCAGATGAATACAGCACTTGGATTCTGATGCTCAAGACTAGCTCACCTTCTGATAAGAGAAGCAGATGTAAATAAAATACAGTACAGTGTATAATAAGAATAATAATAGAAGTAGGTAAAAGTTTTTGGTTATAGTCTGGAGGAGATAGAGGCTTTTGGGGAAGGAGGATCAAGGAAATTTGAAAAAGCCTACTAATTTTCAGGGGTAAGACTCAAAAGCTGGCAATCATGCCAGCCAAAGGACAAGTATGTATTACCTTATACATATTTTAGAAATACAATCTTGAGTCAGACTGCCTGGGCTTATTTCCCAGCTCTAGCTTTTGGTTAGCTTTATGACCTTCAGCAGGTTATTTAATCTCTGTAGTTCCCAATGAAATGGAGAGTGATAAAATCTCCTTCATAAGGTTTCTGTGTGCTTGAAATGAGTTAATATACAAGTACATGGAGCCATGTCTGATGTATAGTAAATGTTTATCATTAATTATTAGAACAGTAGAAGCACCAAGGCTGTGGATCAGTAATTGTGAGGAGCCTATAGTGAACTTTGGATCTGAATCAAGGAGGAGTACTGAGTTTCCTATTTCAAAGCACCCAGAAATCTGTGTTTATAGGTGTGGTCCCCAAAAGCAGATTTACTCTTAAAAGAAAGGTCAGCAAAACTGTAGCTTTTTTTTGTTTGTTCTACATCTGTACGGATGTCAGTAATTATTAGTCAAACCAAGAAGTCAGTTCCCATAAATTTGGATAGTGAACAGTTTTAGTAATAATGAGACCCAAGTAATATGATAGATAACTCAGGAATTTGGGACTACTCAAATGCTGTTCTAGATGAGCCTCCTTCTCCCCACAAAGTCCCAGTGGACAAACTTTTTTTTTTGTTATTAAATTCTATTACCGTATATACAATCTAACGTTTCCCTTTTTAACCACATTCAGATATAAATTCAGTGTTGTTGATAACGTTCACAATGTTGTGCTATACCATCACTGCCATCCATTGCCAAAACATTTCCATCATTCCAAATAGGAACCCTGTACTTTTTAACCTTAACTTCCCATTCCGTTTCCCCACCTCATTTCCTGGTGACCTGTATTCCAGATAATGAATTTATGAATTTGCTTATTCTACTTATTTCAGATAAGTGAAATCATATAATATTTGTACTTTTTTGTTTGACTTATTTCAATCAATATGATGTCCTCAAGGTTCATCCATGTTGTCGCATGTATCAGGACTTCATTCCTTTTCACAGCTGAATAATATTCCTTTGTATGTATATACCACATTTTGTTTCTCCATTCATGTTTTAATGGACATTGGGGTTGCTTCCATCTTTTGACAACTGTGAATAATGCCACTATGAACATCAGTGTGCAAGTAACTGTTTGAGTCCCTGCTTTCAGTTCTTTGGGGTATATACCTTTTGGGATTGTCAGGTTAAATGGCAGCACTATACTTAGCTTACTGAGGAACTGCCAAATGGTCTTTCGCAGCAGCTGCACCATTTTACATTGCCACCAGCAGTGAATGAGTGTTCCTGTTTCCCCATACCTGATGGACAATCTTTGCAAAGCTTTCTTACTGGGACTTTGACCCCAAACATCCTTCATATAGGCTTTGAGGCATATAATTCAAATCTCATTGATTTCTGGTGGATAACAGCAGTGGCAAATACTGGGAGTCAAATCCTGTAGGCAGAGGCAAGCCTTTTCTGAAAATTTTATATTTCTCTTCCTTCAGAAGGGATAGCAGTATCGCTGGCAAATCAAACACCTGGCTGTTAAGCCCTTTGAGTTAATAAGAGAAATAAAAGTGAGGACCTGTTGCCCTCTATAGGAATGAAGCTCAGTACCTCTGGGTCCTTTCCCCTCCCCATCATTACCCTACATTCCTCCTTCTTTCCCACAGGAACATTCCTGCTGTGTATTTCATCAGTAGTCAGATTCCAGAACTTTGTCTTGGGCTGTTTTCTTAGGGGTGGAAGTTTCATAATGGTTAAAGACACAGAAATCTGTGAGAGCAAGTGTGAGCTTTCCTTAGTTCTGCTCTCTCCTCCCAGCTGCTTTGCTTGGAATGCCTTTCTTAGGGGGCTGTCCTCTAGGAGAGGGTATCCCAGAATGCCTCTCTCTCTAGTAAACTCCTGTTTGTTGCTAGTGTGTGTGGTCTTCCCTCTGATTTGAGGGGTAAAATCAAGGCTCGGCTTTGGGCGTTGGGCGGAACAGGGAGCTCATTGAAATTTTCCATTGGGTTTTGGGGACAAAATTATCAATGCTTTCCTTTGTTCTCTCTGCAAACGTTGCTTAGAGCCTCTCAAAGAGGTTCGCCTGGTCAAATCTATGCTAATTGCATGTACACAATCCAAGTATGGGCTGCCGTAGGTTTTCCATCAGGAAGAATACAACATGACAGTGGAACCCAAGTTATTAACAGATTGTGATATTAAAATTCCTAAAATAATAGGAATTGCTTGTAACTCTAAATCTCTTTTCTCAAAGAGAACACTTTTATAAATGACAGTTAGGTCTCAGACTAGTGTAGATAATCTTAACATAACCCTTAATATAAAAGCTATATTATTGTAATAATAGTACTGCTTCAATACCAAATCTCATTTTCTAACAGGTTTATTTTGGTGAGAAAATTCATGTTGAGCTCCAACTTGAGATGCCTTGAACACATCTCTCATGGAGCTATAGGATAGGATGGGCCAGAAGGACTGTTAGAATAGTGTACCTATATGGAAGGAGGAGCCCACTCCCACAACTGCCTGCCCAACCCCCTGCACCTTACACTTGACACCTTATTCCTCACTTCCTCCCTCCCTCCCCCCACCAACACTTGCACGCAAACTACGTATTATTTGAGCCTCTGACCTAGACCATAGGAAACACTTAGAATTAGGGAATTTCCTGCTCCCGGTGCACAAATGGTGGGAAATGGGCAATTCCTTTTCCTACTATAGAAGATAAGATCTGTTTCATATCACTCAGGTTAAATCTATGAGTTCATTTTACCCTTGTAAATGATGACTCACATATAGTGGTTTAGTTCTTTTACCTTATATACTTACTTACTTTTCATGTTAAATAGGTAATTGTAGGCTGACCTGGTAACCCAGATATTGCAAAATTAGCCCAAAGCAGACACTTTACCTTGAATTTGTTTATATTTTGATCATATAATTGCTGAAAATTTATAGTTTATAAATACATTACATTTTCAAAAGAAAACTGAGAATTTAAATCTTACATATCAGCACATGTGTGTCAGTGTTCCCAAGCAACTAAGGTGTTCCTTGTCAGAAAACGTATAGAAAAATCTGGAATCTGCAAAACTGAAGTTTTGTAGTGGGATGCAAGACCCTTGTGAAAGATTGTGTGTACTCATATGTGTTTTGTTTTGTTTGTAAATTCATGAATCATTATACTTCTTATAGAAATAGGCAGGGTCAGGAAATTTTTCCCAAGTCAATCTCATATGTCTTTTATTTCACTAAGTTACTTATTTAGATTAAGTGTGGGGTGACATGGTTTGGTGCTCTCAACCATTCTGTAGTGTTAAATAGTCTCAAATTTTCCAATATAAAATGTCTGAAAAATCAAACCTTTAGTACACAGCACAGTGCCTGGTACTATCTGGCATCTAATAAATGTGGATGAAGATGTGAATGAGGAAACAGCTATGATTCTAAGCACAGGGGACCTAAAAATACTATAACTAGAGTCTAGGTATGACAACTTAATATTTGTGGGAGGACAAACAGAACTTAATGCATATAGACCTTGATCTGGTTGCAGTGTCATCTTTAAAACATCTGGGCAGGATGTCAGGAGTGACAAAGTGAAAAGATATTAGAAAGATTTGCTTGATAGTATAAATCATCCCCTCCCAGGAGATATGCCAAGTCTGTGTTCTGTATGTATCAATTTTAACTATGTCAAATCCCCTTGTCTGTAGGATATCTTTCTTTTCTAAACTTCTTTAACTTTTGGAGAGTACCTGGACTTGTTTTGCTTTTCCCCAAACAATTCTCAGCATAAAGATCAAGGTTTCAGATAGTTTAAGCAGAGACAGGACAAGAGTACCTTGAGGAAACAGTTGGGAACAACCGCAACCTAAGGGCAAAACCTCTAGCGTGGGTGTGCTGTCCACTGCCTGCTTTTTAAATTACAGGGAAGGCCTCAAATTCCACTGGAGACTCCAGCTTACAATGGGCAGCCATGGCATTGCCAGCTTTCTTTTCTCTTGTAATTGGGTTTGCCTTTGGAGCCTTATACTGGAAGGTAAGTTGTTACTTTTTTTTTTTTTCCCAAAGATCAGAAACTTTCTGATCTTATTTATTTGTTCCTACTATTATTTATACAAATGATTAACATGCAAACCTTTTCTGAGAAAGGATCCTATCAAGAAAATGGTGCATATTACCTTGACTTAGAGCTTCAACAAAATTTGAATCTCAGATTGGTTTCCCACAGTAGTCTTCATGCTTTGTAGCCAAGACCTCTACTGATAATCACACTTGAGAAATGGGAATTGGTTTGCATAGCTCGGACTAAATATGAAAAGAAAGAACATAAGCTAAAAGTCATATCATGTGTTTAAAAACCAAATAGAAATGCCATTTTTATTATCAGATATTTTGGGTTTCTAACCATTTGTTGTCTTCTCCTCAAAGACTCTAAAATTTTCAAATGTGCTAAAGCATCCTGACTCACTTTTTGAAATGTCTTTTGAAATTGATTACTATTTAAATCTGGCAGTTTCTTTATTACTCTTTCACTTCCAATACCATAAGAATATTGAACTGATGATACTCTGCATTTTCATACTTTTTTTTTGCAAAAGTATTTTGCATGCTTAACAAAATTGTTATTGGACTTATTGACATAAAAATTAAAAAGAAGGCCCATTTTCCTCTTCAGTTTTGTAACATTCGTTGATATTTTTACAATATATATATATATCATTGTTCTTTTCCTAGAAGAAACAACCAAATCTTACAAGGGCGGTTGAAAAAATACAGATTAATGAAGAGGATAATGAGATAAGGTATTTTGTTTTGTTAAATGTGTGTGTAAGTAAGCTTGACATTGCCATTATTTTGTTTTGTTAAATGTGTGCATTTAAGTAAGCTCGAGACTGCCATTTCACATACTGTGCACATAACATTTTTAAGAATTTGTTCTCTTGGATAATGGCAGCTCATAATCAGTGTCTCCCAAGTCTTCATCCATGTTTCTGTCCTCTCACACTCTCTGCACTACTACATCTCCATTTACCTGTAGAACACCTTTACATATTGTCTTTATGATCCTTCTTAGAGTATCAAAGTGATCATTTCTGCTTTCTTTGTTTCTATAAGCAACAGTCTTGCTCAGAACCCTGGTCCTGAAGTTCTGAATGCAGGTTTGATTATTCCCCCTCTCCATCACATTACCAGACGTACTGATCCCTTTCTCAGCATCTCTTCTAAAACTTAGCTTTTTTTGTCAATAGTCATTATTTTCATCCAAGATTTTTATTATCTCTTGACTTAGGTTGCTGCTACAGAATCTTTCTTTTCTTTAACCTATCCTTAGCCCAACCCTTGTCACATTCTTCTTAAACCCTGGTTCGTAATGTCAGTTCCTGTTCAAAATACTTGCAGTGCTTATTCTCTTGCATACTTAGTTTATTTTAACGACACTGGCTTTCAGAGCCTCTAACTTTTTCTCAGCATATTCAGTATTTTCTCCATAACCAAATACAAAAATCATTTTAAGATACCTTTCATTTACTGTAGCCAACCTTAAGCACTCTTTTTTATGCAATTTTATTGAGACACATTCACATACCATACAGTCATCCAAAGTGTACAGTCAGTTGTTCACAGTATTATCATATAGTTGTGCATTCATCACCACAATCAATTTTTTGAACATTTTCATTACTCCAAAATATAAAAATAAGAATAAAACTAAAAGTAAAAAGGAACACCCAAGACATTTCATACTTCTCACCCGCTCCCCCATTATTCATTTACTTTTCATCCCCCTTTTTTCTACTCATCTGTCCATACACTGGATAAAGGGAGTGTGAGCCGCAAGGTTTCACATAGTCACACCATATAAGCTATATAGTTATGTGCCTGATCACTCTTTTACCTTATCCTGTATAGTCACAGCATTAATATTTTCATACAGTTTAAATTTTGCATGTTACTTTCTCTCATACCATGCCTGTGTGCATACATATACACATATTAAATGCATACAGGCATTTTTAGCATGTGCATATGCATATACAGAGAGAGAATTTTTAAAACTACTTGGAAAGACTATGTTGAGACCGATACAATCTTCCCTAGGGTATGACTTATGAAGATAAGCTTCCCACTGAATTTTGCAATCATTTGCTACTGGATTTACAGAAAAACTGCCTTTTACAATGCCCAGATCATGGTGTTCTTCAGAATCTCTGCCCAAAAGCAAATAAGCATTTTTGTTGTTTTTCAGTATGTTGCAAGAAAAAGAGAGAGAGTTTCAAGAAGTGTAATTTTGGCTTGTATCAACACTGTTACTTTCGTACATTGGTAAGTCTTTAGAATTCAAGCTGAAATATTCAGCAAGAATGATACAGCATCTTAGATATAAAAATTTAGAAACAAAATGTATTAGTAAGTCTTCTGTCAAGCAGATGCCACTATGTTAACTGAAGGTGTTACGTAATAGAATCGTGCGTGTCTAATTCATTGTATGTATCTCAAGTTTTGAAAGGTGAGCAACGTTAATCCTGATGAGTAGATCCATCCTGTGTGGGTGACATATAAAAAAGTTAACAATTGAGTGTTTATTTAGACTATTTTTGAGTCCAGAAGATAAACTAGGGCTAAACTAAAACATTATTAGTAAAGGAAAAAATGAATAATTTACTTCTAGGTGTTCATCTAGATGTTACCACCTTAAAATGATTTCTTTTAGATGTTACTACTGTAAGATGATAGAATAAGTATTCCACCTTTTTGATACTAAAGCAAGAGAAAACCAAAACTGTTTCCCTGCCATTTTAAGAAAAAGGAGAAGAGTCAAAGTAGCTTACAATCAGGAGAATAAAATCATCGATGTATTAAAGTACCACCTGCCACATGAGTGATACTAATAACTGTGTCTCGTAACAGTCCAGAGCCCAGGATGCACTGAATGTCAACTAGTGACAGCTACCTTTTAGGATTGTGTGGATCAGTGGAAGGCTTGTTGGGGAAAGGAGAGAAAGGTGTGGCCAGAAAGAACCAATGTATATATCTCCTCTCCTATCTTTCCCTTTTCTCCAGCTGCAGACACTGTTGGAGGAATATCCAGCATGGCACTCACCTTAGCCCATATCATGTCATGCTGTCCTCTCTTTTACTTCTGCTCACTGGCTATTTTGTAATTGTTCATGAAATCCCAGAGTCTTTACCACAGTGGCATAAGAGTGCTCTCTCCTCTTCCTAAACCCTCAGTTCTTCCCTATCCTCCCTATTGTCAAGAGGACCATTTACTCTCCCAGATAATTACAGATAAGGTCTGTGGTGAGCTCTGCCTTTTCCTTTCGGGTCACTGTCCTTCCAGCTTTCACTTCTGTCTCTGAGCTAGAGATTTATCTCTAGCGCTGAACCTTCCCCAGGGAAGCTGGGTCTTGGAGTCTCTTACCTCATCCAGGAACTCACTTTTTAGTTATAGAATATCATTTTTCAACAACCCCACATAACATAATATGATAATTATGTAGCATATGTCCCTAACACTTTAGTCCTGTTATTCTGCAGATTTTTTTGTTTTTGCTTTCAATCATGCCTTTGACCACGGTATCCAGAGCATAAATTGCATTCTTTTTTTGTTGTTCTTGTTTTGTTTCTTTTTTCGATTCTCCATCTCACCTTTCCAGGCTCAGTTTTCCTGTCAAGTAATGTGAATGAACAGACCCTTAGGTCTACCTTTTTTATTTCTCTGAAGCAACATTCTCCATGGTGAAATCATGATTTTTCCTAAATACTTTCTCTATTCTTCAACCCCAGTACAAGCTCATGGTTTCTTCCCTAACTGCTGTTTCAGTATCCTCAGCAAGAAATCCACAAACCACACATTAAATAGTTAATTGAGTCTTAAAGGCTCAAGTCATGTCTTATATTGTTTGGTTTGGGATCGCATGGCTGGGATCCGGTTTTGGCACATTGGACTTTGACCCTGTGGTTAAATTGTGGCATTTTTCCTGTGGCATTTGGAGATTGGATTATAGTGGAAAAATGCAGGCCACTTGTTTAGGAGGAAAAAATACAGCACTTGGAAGCAACCATAGTTGAGCAGCTTATGCATATGTCTAATACTCAGAAACATGAGGACAGGGCCTGGATCTGTCGGGTTCTGGCTGTGTCCTCAACACTGAACTTGTTGCCTGAGCATTGCAGGCTCTCAGCAAATCTTTGTTGAGTGAACAACTGCGTGAATGAATGAACTCTAAATGAAATTTTAACTGAGTGGTAAGGAACATGTTCATCTGAAATAGGGTTTTTACTTTGTATATAGGAACATGTATATGTATGTATAGTACATGTATGTGTGTGTTTGATTTGCTGGTTCTGGTCAATAAGACTGTAAGGTATAAGACTGTCATTAAGACAGCTAGAGAGAATACAGTCATGTGGGAAGGCTGCCATTAATTTATTTTTCTTAAAATACGAAATATTGCTCATGTACAAAAAGAATCAAATTAGCAGTCAGGTTTAAAGAAGCCCAGAATTATTCAGAAATAAACTTCTTGCGAATCTTTTGAGTGGTCAGCATGAAATGGATGACAGTGAATTTTGAAGAAGTGCAAAGTACTCCTTCTTTGAGTGCCTTACTCCTATCTCTGCATAGCCCGTTCAAAGCTCAGCTCAGATACCACACTTCCAAAACACTGACTCTTCAAATGAAAGTAATCTCTATTTATGGCCCTCTACTTACATTTCATATGATTCTTGGTAGGATATCAAAGTTACTTATCTAGACATTTTGTCTCCGTCTAAATCACTAGCTCTTAGGGGGCAGGATTTGTATCTAAATTTAATTTTGGAATTCTACCAATCTATGTAGCATATACTTTGCATATTTTAAGCAATTAATAAATATTTGTTGAATAAATGAATGAGGAGATGAAAGGATATCTCATAGACTTGTAGTAATGTGAGAATAAAATTTGTAGAAAGAAAAACAAAAAATAACTTGGGTATGTATAATAAATAAGAATTCAAATGCCGAGGGAAACGAAGAAGGGAGGGAGGAGCCAGCTAATCACCAAGTCAAACCCCAAAGTTAAAATGCATGTGTATCATTTATAGTCATTTATTATGTATCCATTGAATAGAGGAAAGCTTACAAACAGGTTTAAAACCTGCCGAGGAATTTTACATGTAGTTCAAGGAAAGGGGTGTGGTGGAGGGAAAGTTTGGAAGAGTAGACTATGACATGGTGGGAGAAAAAATCTCCCAAGAAATAATAACAATAGCTTTTAAAAAATACCAAGGCAGAAATGAAATGTGGAGTTGTAATTGTATCTTAGATGCAATTTAGATTGCTGTTTTATTGGTTAACAAGAAGAGGAAAATAAAGGGAATGACTCAGGTTTATGGCAAGGATTTCCTCCTGAAGTGGAAATTTCAGCAACTAAAACAAATTAAGTCAGGGCAAATATTGAAACACTGCAATAGGAAACATGTGGGATAGTTAGCTCTCTGAAGGAAATAGCCCACAACTGGTAAACTAAAAGAAGTAAGGAGGGTTTGATATTTTAAATAGAAGAACACAGAAGGAACATAAGTGATGAACCAGAAACAAAAGTAGTTGCCTCCGAAGGAATATACTAAAGTTATGTTTGTTTCACCTCAAACATGGAAACATCTAAATGAAAAGTTAAAAATCACATAGTCACCTAGCTGATGCCAAATATTTATATGTGACATCCCACAAGAACTTCTCAGATACTTTTTATTTATTTGGTTATGTGCAGCACACTTTAAGAGAAAGAAATAAAATGGGGTTAAATTACTTGAAGAACTTCATTTATTTTAGTATATTATAGGAAAGTTTTGCTCTTCTTTCTTTCCACAAATTAATTCTAACAAACTGTAGTAGGTGCATTGGTAAATGCAAAGCTTAATGTACCTGGTTGTTTCCTCAAAGTGCTTATAGCCTACAAAAGCAAATAAGACACGGGTAAAAAACCAAATGAAAAAAAAAAAAAAGACTAGAAATTTACATAGTTTAAAACACAACAAAAGGCATTTACAAAGAAAATGCAATAAGAGATCCCAGGCAGTGCTGCTGGGTCTGGTTGTGTGGGATGTGCACTTGACACCACTCTAGATATTGGTGTGGGTTGCACCCCTTAACATTGTAAAGTGCAAACCATATACAATGGCCTCATTTGAAAGGAGAAAGAAATTACTAACAATAGGAGAAGGGCTTTTTTGTGGAGGTGGTAGAAGTGGCAGTTGCACTGAGCTGGATCTTGGGTGATTGATAAAATTTCATTAGTAGCAGTAGGGAAGCAGTATCAAGACACTGGAAATGGCATATACTAAAAGTCATGCAGGCCCCAAAGTACAAATAAAGTTCAAGGATCAGTTTCAACATTAGGACTCCTTAGAGTCACACATGAAAGAGTAAAATGCTAAGGGAAAAAGTGTGCAGATGACTTTGAAGCAAGGTTTGACTTCTAGTACTGGGCTTATACTCCACTGAGTAATTAGTAAGGTGTCATTGGAGGTTTTAGAAAAGGTATGAGTGATACAATCAAAGCAGATATTTAAGAAAGTAATCTAGTGTTTGTGTAGCTAGATAGATTCGAGTGGTGAACTGGAGATAGAGTCCATTTAAAAGGCCAGTCTTCCCATCAGATGAGAGAGAACTAGGGTTGAACTAGGATTGGGGCCATGGAAATAGGAAAACATGGACCACTTTGGACACATTGCAGAGGAAGAATCAACAGATCAGTTACTGATGGTATGTGAGGCTTGACATCAGAGGGATTACTCAAGGATGGTTTGGAGCCCTTGGGAATAAGCAGATGGTGTCATTAAAAGAAAATTGGAAGTCGGGAGAAGGAACTGTTTGTAAATATTGGTAGAACTCTCCAGTGGCCAAATATTTAGACCGGAACTTCAGAGAGCAGCCAGAGCTGGAAAAAATAGATTTGGGAGTCACCTACAATGAATTTTAATTGAAGTCTTGGGACAAGGACTGCTTTGCCACAGAAAAGGTCCAATCTGGTTGATAGTAAATAGCATGGATTTCTAGATGCTCAGCAACGGTTATTGACTTACTCCAGCATGGTAAGTATAGAAAGTCGATTCTCATTATAATTGAGATTGTGAAAAGATTCATAAAAGAAACACAAGCTAGAATTTTCCTTTAGATTTGAGCTAAGACAGAAGAAAATAGATCCAAGAATTGGAATAAGGATTAGCTTAGGTCAAGCTTGGACATTTAGTGCAGAGGGCTTGCAAATAGTTGGCTGCCAGATAGCAAGATCTTTTGCTCTTTACTGGTATTTCCTAAGAATTTCTTGAATTTGGGTGTGTTGTTTTTGAGCTTTCTTTCTGTAGGTGCATTGTGGGGAGAGGCATTAGAAGACTTGGGCTCAAGCCTAGGCTTCTGCAGCTTAACTAGCTGAAGGTTCTTGGATGAGTCAGTTAACGTCTTTTAACCTCTGGTTATATAATGAAGGGATAATAATACTTGCCCTCCTTATTTCATGAGGTTGTTCCAAGAGTCCAGGATATCATTATAAAAATTGTAGTTTTATTCTATGGGAAAAGAAAGTTTATTTTCTTTGCTAAGTGACCCAAGGACAATATCAGAAATAGATTTCCAATGATGGCTTCTCTATGTTTGATTAAGCTTAGCATTTCAAAGTATTCTGTAACTTTTTTTTTTCATTCCTTTTGCTTTTTGTGATTACTTTTTGCTTTTCTAACCAAGCTTTATTTTTAAAATATTTGCTATGCATTTTGCATTTCTGAAGTTTCTCTTATTGTCTCAGTGTTTCTTTCTGGATTTAATTCTGCTTTCCTAAGCATAATTTATCTAGTTACTAAAGTTTTCTGTTTGATAAATTACCATGTAATACAGTTTTTAGTATACAACATTTAGGGAAACTGCTCTTCCTATTATTCATACCAGGGAATTTTCTACGTAACCTTTGTAATGATTTGGAGTAGTTTAAAACCAGTGATCTGCAGCTCTGGGATTGTCAAACAAGACCAAAAATAGGGAAGTAGTGAGTAGAGAAGAGAAGAAATGCAAAATACACATGTTTTTAGCTGCTGTGATTAAAGGTAGAGTGAAGATACTGTCTATAATAACAAGCAGATGAGGAAGCACAAATACTTTACTTGAAAACTAAAAATTTGAAAGCTGAGTCCAGAGCTGAATGATTTAACACCAGCACTGAAGAACTAAAACAAAGTGTAGCTTTCATGATTCAAACAAGTACAATAAGCTATGCAGAGGCCAAATGAACTTCCCCTGAGGCTTTATCAGGATATGGTGCCAGGATTTTTGTCTTTTTTTGGCTGACAGTGTTGAATGAGAGCTTGTCGTTGTTTCCTCAGTTGCTAGAGCCTGGCTAGACAGTCAAGATTCTGGAGCTGTTTGTTGAACATGAGGCTGTTTTGTTGGTGGCCTCTGACCGGTTTTTCCACCTTTCCTGGATATCTCTTTCATACCACATTTATCTCTACTTTTCCACTCTCTACTCTACCTGTGTTCCTCTTCTCCCTTGCCTTGCTATCTGTCTACTATCTTGTCATAGCTAGAGAAATTCAAGACTAAGGAAAAGGTTAACCCTCTTACCCATCAAAAATTGAGATAATTGGTGCTATGCCTGTAGGTATGAAAGCCACATGTATTCATTCATCCATCTTGTCATTTAATAAATACTTATTTAAATATCCATCATATACCATGCACTGTTCTAAGTGTTGGGATATAGCAGTATACAAGATAGACAAAGCGTCCTGCCCTTGTGGAGCTTACATTCTACTGGGAAGACAGACAATAAACAATAAGTATGATAATTGCAGACAGAGTTAAAGATTTTTAAAAGGAACAATTGGGAAACTGTATCACTGCGCCTAGAAAAACGTTGTCAAGTTCCTTTAGGCCATGTAAGTGAAGCATTCATTGTAATTCTATTATTTATTCTGTAGTCTTTTATTAACTCAGCTATTAAGAAGGAAAAGAAAGGAGAAAACAGACATGCCCTAACCTCTCTCTTTTCCTTCCTTTCTAGGCGGGTAACAGTTCATGTTTGCTTCATAAATGAAGCAGCTTTAAACAAATATTCTGTCTGGAGTGACAGGCTGCATCTTTATCTGTTCTTGCTACCAATGACTATATAAGGATGATTCAGAAATTGGAACAAAGTGTTTTACTGTGAAACTGGCACTGAATTAATCATCTATAAAGAATAACTTGCATGGAGCAGGACTCTATTTTAAGGACCTGGGGGACTTGTGGTCTCATTTAGAACTTGCAACTGATGTTGGGAAAGAAAGAACATGTCCCAGACTGCACACACCATTTGCATGCCTCCAGAAATGTCTAATTGCTGAAAAACCACATAGCTTTATTTTTCAGTTACAACCGGCAGCCCATGGTTATCCTGGTCTCTGCAAGTTAATTTCAGCTGGGATAGTAGGGGGTAACACTTTTTCTCAAACTGTTTTTTTCTCAAAAACCAAAAAGTCAATAGCATCAGCCACTGTACAGTATAGAAAGCAGTGGGAACAAAATGATTGGAGTAGGCGATGTGTCAGCCTTATAGCTGCCTGGTTACATGATATGGGTCTGATCTTGATGTCTTTCTGATGGAAACCATGTTCACCCATATCCCACTAGACAAAAGGACATGGTCATGCAAGGGAGCCAGTACGGAATTAGAACAGTGATGCCTTTGCAGAGTGAAGACTCTCCAAAAAAATTAATCCATGAAGAAGCTATGAACACTGAATAGCAGAACAGTCTGCCAAGGAGGACATTTGGCACCCACGGTGAAATCTACCTTTTCCCTTGACCATTATAGGATGTATAAATTGTGTTTGCAAAAAATATTGCAAAATGTTTGTACTCTAAAACTATTACAGTCTTGTAAAGGGACTTTGGAGAAATTGCTGAATGTATGAATGTCCCATTTTCCAAATCCACCATGGGGAAGAGTAAAAATAAATTATAATATTTAGTATCTAAGGTTAGAGAACCACACCCACATGCTAATATGGGTGTTGAAAACTAGGTTACTTGGCTTTTACAAGAATGCAAGGAATCTGGAAACTTTAGTTATTTATAGTATAATCACCATTATCTGTTTAAAGGATCCATTTATTTAAAATCAGGCATTATATATTCATTAAGGTTTATGAATTAAAAATAAAAAGAGAGCTTTATGTAGTCATGCGTGTCAGTTTGCTGTTTAAAATGTGTGACAGCATTTATCATATTTAGAGTGAATTTGGCAGAAATTTCCAAGTTGTACATTGTGCTTTTAAAGTAGAACTTGTAAGATGTTATGTGAATTCCCCTTGCCAGTTTTTTTTTTTTGTATAGTCAAAGAAACATCTGACTAAAGTCAAGGATTGATTTCCTGTGTTTTATTTTGAGAAAGGTTCTTATACCATACAGGGAGCATGTGGATAGAGAAATCCAAAGCTTCCCATTCTAATACGATTGTTGTGATAACATTATCACCATGTACTACAACCAGAAGAGGCCCATTTTCAATGTAGTTATACAGACGGGCATGAAAAACTAACAGCTTTCCTTTGATTTCAAAAGTCCAAGAATTTCTGGTATAGTGGATTTTAGCTTATGTTCAAAGCTAATCCAAAAATAACTCCAGTAAGTGGCCTTTGATCTTCTTTTGTACCAAAGAGCCCAGAATATTTCCGTGGTCCTTTCCTTCTCTGAAATTCTGTGGTTCCTCAAACACTAATCATTTCTCTAATATACACCCAGGTGCTTTGGGAAGCTACATTAACTTGTTCACATATAGCCATGGCACAATCGATTAGTAATAAAGCCAGAGATCTAGTTGCTAAAAGGATGTGTCTCGGTGTGTGACACTGTTTTGTGAAAAATAGACATCGGTTAGTGTGAGTTATGTGTGTAGGTCGTGGCTATCTAGGTTGATACTTTTCAGTCTAATGGTTTGACATATAACTAATGGTTTCAATTTTCTTGGGCATATGAAAGGTTGTTTAACGAAATAGATGGAACAATAAATGTACTCTTGTTCTCAAAGCCAGTAGCTGAATTTTGACACTCAAGGACATGGTCCTAATAAATACAGTTAAATAAACAAATTCAGCAAGTTATGAAATCTGGGATGGTAGGGGAGGGGAGATGTGTTCTGCTTAATTAAATGTATTGTTTCATTGAGAGTTACATGGATTATCAATTTTTAAAACACTAAAATTCAATAAAATGCATGAAGAATAGAAAAAATGCTGGCTATTATTTTGGATGTTAGTTGCTTGGGCATTAACTGTCATATCTGATTTGAGAAAAAAATACATGTCTTTGCTTATTTTATCCCATATTTGTTCTGAATGTAATTCTTCATAAATGCTGAAAACTCAGAACTGACATTGTAAACCATGAAATGATATTTCAAATTGGTACCATATATCTGATAGTTCTCTCTTGTAATGTTTCAAAATTGTCTTTTAAAATAAGCTCAGAAGTCCTGCAGATTTTAAATTATATTGAAAACTTTGCAGCTCTTCAGTAGTACCCACATCTATAAAAAAAAGTGGCTCCAGGATAAACGATGCCTGCCCAGAAGTATGAGAATGCTCCTGGATATTGTATTATAATGTAATGTGCTTACCATACTGCCACTTTTTAATGAATCAGAGACGAATTGATTTTTTCAATACTATAATAGAAAAAGTAACTGGTTCTATTAAAATGAAAAGGCATGCATCCATAATGAATTGTTTGCTTTTAAAAAGAATTAAACTTCATTGAGCATTAAAGTATTTGGAGAACCTCTGTTGGATATTTTACTACACTAATTCAATTGAATTTTAAATTAACTGAAAAATCCATTCAGAAGTCATGGATATTAATGTTTTTAAGCAGCTAGATTTTGGCTTCAAAATTTAATTCTAATATGTGACTTTTAGTCACTCCATATCTATTCTTCTTTAACTAAGAAAAATACTTTTCAGAAAGGCAGTTTGGTAGAATGGGATGAATGTTGGGGAAAATTGTCAGAAGATTCCACTCTGCCATGAACCGATGATGGCAAGTCACCGTCCCTCTTTGGATCGCAGGTGGTTGTTGTTTTTTTAAATCTATCTGGGAACTCTAAGGTCTCTTCTGGGTCTGAAACCTATTGCTCTATGATTAACAAAAGATTTAAAATAGAGCTGACACAACACCATACAAAATATTCTATTTCAGTGTCTTTGAACAAGCATCTTGACCATAAAAAGTCACTGCTGTTCTTGTTTCTAATGTATATAGGGCCCATTAGTAAAAGTGAAACTTAGTCTCAAATTTACACAAGCAATGGCTGTTCCTTTGCTTAAATAAACATTTGGATCACCTCTGAAGAATGAAAACCAGTATATTCTAATCAGGAAGATATACTATGAAACGTGTGTAACATTTGGAAATGCACCAAATTAAGCATTTAAATGCCCTAATTTTATTAAAAGCTAAGAGCAGAAAATGTAAGATGCTCATAAAATTTTTGAATGCCAAAAGATATTTTAGAATCAATTCAGAAAAGAGTAATCCATACATTACATTTCAAAATTAGAAAATGGGATGAGTTTTAGAGTAAGCCAGCTTATTTTAGCTTATCTTTGAGACTATATTATTTTGAAATTAGCTTTAAAATATAAACATTCAGATTGAAATTCTAACTAGTTCATTTGAGATATTTGGCCACAGAATTTATGAAGTTATTGCTTTCCTTTAATTAGTCTTGAAATGCCTTTGTAAAGATAAAAATAATGGTACTTTTATTTCCTTACAAGGTGTTATTTTAGAAATAATCCATATTAAAATGGATATCCATGATCCCAAAATGTTTACTTAACATTGTAAATTTATGACTGCCATCCCCAACTACATCCTTATGATGTTTTTAAAAATAAATTTAATATAATTGTTTAAACAAAAACCATTATTTTTTCAGTTATTTGATTTCTGAGCTATGTCTCTTTAAATATAATTTTCCAGTCAGAATATCCTATTCTGTATTCTAAGAACTAATGTGTGATTATCGCATCCACTTGTCATTATTTTTAAATCAATGGACTTGAAACGTATTCAGACATTTAGATGGTTGCACAGACATATTGCTAGTTCAGTCATAGATTGGAGTTTGCATATTGTAATGTAAATGTATGTCAACACTATTATAAATAGTTTTATTAAGGCTGAAGTTTAATTAAATAAAAGCAGTTGTAAAATGTGGTGTATGTATATATACTGTATGTGTACTTTTTAAAATAGGTGTATGTCCTGACCCTTTTTTATACAGGTTTGAATTTGAAATTACATTATATATACATATACTTTATTGTTCTAAATAAAGAATTTTATGCACTCTCATCAGTGTGCTGTCCTTTGATATTGTAAAGTTACCACATATTTACAACATGGTTGAGCATTTATAAAGCTAAAATCAAATTTTTCCATGGAAACTTTTGTCATTATTCTATACATTGTTGAAATATGAACACAAGGGGTAAGGAATCCTTTTAATTCAGTAAATATTTGTTGGTCACTAAAGTAAGCAAGGCAATCAAGGAAGATAACTCATTGCTTGCCCTCAAGTGGTTCATAATTTAGATGGGGAGAGAGATGGGAACCGCAATAGTATATATAAAGCCACAATGAAGTAACAACCTAAATGCAGAACTGATGTCCAGCTAAATGTGCTTAAGGCATGCAAGAGCGAGAAACAGATACAGAATGGGGCTTTGTGTTTGGGCTAGGACTTCTTATAAGGATGAGACAGATTTTAATAGGAAATGAGAATTATCCCCTGTCTGAGCAGTATTTTACAAAGCAAGAAGTTCTAAAATTTCTCATCTTGTCTCATAAAATCAAACCTGTGTGTCTTGAACTTACATAGTATAAAGCAATATCCAGAGATGAGAACAGACCCTTGAGAAACACAAAAGGGAGTTAGACATTATTCTTAGGGGCTATGAGAAGACACTGTTTCTGAAAGAGGAATGGCAAGATCAAACCTCACTGTGTCTTCCGTGGTTCAGACAATAAATAATCACCTTGCTTAACCCCTAGTTGACTCTTGAGACAACACCCCCTGACTTCAGACCCCACAGGTTCTCCTAATCTGTCTCCTAATTTCTTTCAAATTCCTTTGCCTATTCTCCCTTCTCTTCTCATGCTTTAAATTGTAAACCTCCATTAATATAAGCATAGACTATGATAGCCTCTCAACTGATCATGCTCCTCCCTTTTAGACCTTTTTAAATGTGTTTATCACTTTAAAGTGAATAACAAGGAGAAATCTGTTATTTTCTGCTAGTTAGAATATTTAAATGGCTTCTCATTATTTTTAGGTAAAACCTAAACTCAGTGTGACTTGCAAAGCCCTCCTCAGTCTGGCCGTCTCAACTCCATCTCCTGAAACTTTCACCACCTTGAGGCATTAAAACACATCCGGCTTTCTCTCTACTCTTGCCCTTTACACCTGCAGATCTCGTGGTCTGGAACACCTTATCTCCTTTTGACCTACTATCCTCCTATTCAACTTGGCTTTCTCCCTAATATAGGTAGATCTTCTTGCTCTACTGATCCATAATGTTGTCTCCTTGATCTCTTTTAGTGTACATGATTCCTAATTCCCTCCTTTAAACCATGAGCAAGTAGCAAGGGGGTGGGACCATGTACCGCACTGCATTCCCTGAACTAAGAGCAAATAATAGTTTCTAGAATTAAGGTTGAAACAAAATTTGATCAAGCAGCTATGGTCTATTGCATTTTTTGTAAGTTATAAGTTGTTATTTTAAAAATTCTTTCATTTTTAAGTAGACAGAATAATGAGCCTCCATGTAATCGTCACTCATCCTTAACCACACTCAGCTCTTGAATAATCTCATCCACTCTCCTCTCATTTTTTTTTTTTTGGCAAATAAAATATAACTATAAAAATAGTCCATCTATAAATATTTCTATACGTATCTCTAAAAGATAATTTTTAGAAACATAACCAGAACATCCTTATCACACCTAAGAAATATTAATAATTCCTTAATATCAAAGAGCCAATAAGTATTTACATTTTCATTGTCTAAATTATCATTGTATACTGTAATATTGCACTATAGTAGGGTAAAAATAAAGGTATAGGTCTCTCTCCAACCTTAAAGTTAGGGTTCCCCCAGGTATAAATAGTGTTAACTGTTTCTTGGTAACTTTTTTTTCATGTACAAAGCATTGTACACACGGATACACACACAGATATATATACATACACAGGTATACATATACACACATACATATGCAATATTAATCTCTAACTTGCCTATTCCACTTATTAAAATATTATGGAACACCTTGCATCAGCACAAATAAACGTTTATCCACTACATAACAATCAGGAACTTCGATTTTGGTTAATGGACATCAAGATTGTAATATGTGTGCCATATGGAATTCCAGTCCTTACTTAGCAAAATCCAGCATATTCTCAGAATTTTTCCTTCATTACCTTCCTCAAAACTAAAATGAGGCTTTTTTCTGAGGCTATTTCTTCCCTTCACCCTCTCATTTGGTGGCTGTATTTCCCCCACAGCTGTTTGTGGGTCTGGAGGACCGTTCTGTGCTTCTTATCACTTTTTAGGCAATTCTTTTTTCCTCTTTAAACTAGTACTCTCCATCCCCACCCCTAGGTTTCAATCTCACATTATCAGATTACATACTCATTGCCACTGATGGCTGCTTTCATGCAACAATGGTTCTTCCTCCTCATTTCTTAAGGCTCACTATCTGAATTCTGTTATACTGTCCTAATTCTTGGACATTTTAATACACACATAAATGATCAATATACTGTTCTTTCATGTGCTTGAACTTTTCTCCTTGCAGTGAACCTACCCTCAGGACCACCCTAGCCTGTCAGTATCATGGTCAACCTGTAGACCTTGTCATTGCCACTGACTATTGCCCGTCCAGAACTCAATTCCATGCATCCCATCTTTGACCACCACTGTTTCTTTCCAGTTCACTCCATTATGGAACCCAATCCCAACAATCCTTTGAACCATTGGACCTGTTAATCGATTGATTCCACCATTTCTCATAATCAACCACCTGTTGTCCTCTCTTCTCTCCTTACCCAAGTTAAAGTCCATGTTCCAGCATTATATTCACTCTCTTGCATACAGCTCCCCTGATCCCTCTCACTTTCTAATATTTTCTCGGTAAACGACAACCCTGCTCAAATCCAGTTCTCTGCCCATGCTGAATTTACACTTTATGGCTAAACATGGCTGGAACACAATATACCATCATGCCTACTGCTCCCTATAAATTCCTTCCCATGAACTTCAGGTGGGCTTCTAATGCTGTTTAACAATTACACTGTATTCCCCTTGTGTGCCCACTCTTCCAAGCTCGTAGATTTCTATTTTATACATTGATTTCTCTTCCCAAACCACCCACCTCATTCTCCCTTCTCACTCTGAATTGATTATCTTAATTACTATTTCACCTTGAAAATTGAAGCAATAAGAAGAGCCCTTTCAAAGACTCCTAGCACCAGAAGCACATATTCTGCAATATTAAAAAAGATCAAACTTCAGGACCCCCTCACTTATTTACATTCTTTGTAAGTCTTTGGAGGGGGCCTAGCAATATATTCACATGGTCATATGTTTTTGTTAAATTTTCAGCCACTTCCATTCATCTTTAAGATATTGCCAGCTATTCTCATGTGGGAATAGCTTCCAGCAATTCTCCCACTGACCACGTGCCAACTTACAAAGGCATTCTGGAAAGAGGCTATATCAAAATGAATGTGTCCTGTGGACCTGGCATCAGAAGGATGTGGGTAATGAAGGAGGAACAAGGTTTGAAATGAATGCAGTCTGAACCCAGTTTTGGGGAAATTTTCCCAATCATCATAATTACCTGACGTGTGAGATTATAAGTGGAGTTTACTCAGGTTTCACTAATGCCTCAAGTCAAAACAGAAGCTCTCCCCTGTCAGGAATATACTCAGTATGTGCTACACTCAATTATAAACACAGCATACATTTTTTTTTTCTCTTTGAATTGTAAGAAGGCAAAATAGAATTTAATAAAATTGCTGCATTTGCAGAGCAGGTAAATCTATATGAGAGAGGTCACATGTTTTCTGCCTTTCAATGTACCAGTCATGAGAAAGAGTATTCTTTAAGCAGAAGAAATATCACAGCAATCATTGAACTATGCACTGATTTTGATCCATTTTTGTACTTGTCTAATGAAAACAGCAAATGTGGCTTGTTTTTTCCAAAAGTTTACATAAATTAATCAAAAATGGGCACACATAGAGTTTAAGTAATGTGAAAATTAAAAAATTAATCAGACACCAAATACTACTTCATTATTATAGATTCCATACCATATGTGAAAACTGCTGATTAATTGATGATTGTTATGCACTGTTGTTCCAACAGAAAAGCCTGTGAGTGATCTTTACCTTTTTCTACAACTGAAAATTACCTAACCTGTGACATTTTACAATAAAAGGAAACAACTTCTGGAACAATTGTAACCTGCATGTGAACAACACTCCTGGTCAGTCACATACCAGCATAGGTATTAGAAAAGATAAGCATTAGAGGCTGCAAGCATTTTATTTTTAATAAATTAGATAAATTTCAATGATAGTACAAAAGTTACCATATACCCCATACCCAGTTTTTACCTATTATTAACATGTTATATTAGTATGGTATGTTTGTTATAGTTACTGAACCAATATTAATTAATTATTATTAATTAATGTCCACACTTTATTCAAATTTCCTTAGTTTTAATCTAATGTTCCTTTTCTGCTCCAGAATCCCTTCTAGGATATCACATTACATTTAGTCATCATATCTCCTTAAGCTCCTCTTGGCTGTGACAGTTTCTCAGTATTTCCTTGTTTTTGATCTTGGGAGTTTTGACAAGTGCATGTTAGGTATTTTGTAGAATATCCTTCAATTGGGATTTGTCTGATGTTTTTCTCATGATTAGATTACGGTTATGGGTTTTAGGAGGAAGACTACAAAGGAAAAGTGCTATTATTTCATCTCATCATATCAAGGGGAGTTGAATTATGTACCCCCGAAACAAACATATTCTTAATCCATTCCTATGGGTGTGGAACCCATTGTAAACAGGACTTTTTGAAGATGTTATTTTCACTTAACATGTGGTCCAATTGAATGAGGCTTTATGAAGAGAGAGCTGCAGAGGAGCAGAAGCTGGAAGTCAATGTAACTCAGAAGAGGAGGGAGATGATATTGCCATGTGCATTGCCATGTGACAGAAAAGCCAAGAACCCAAGGATCGCTGGCAGCCAGGCTTCAGAAAGCCACAATCTTTGGGGAGAAAGAATCACCTTGCTGATGCCTTGGTTTCGCACTTCTCCTTTCCTCAAAATCATGAATAAATAAACTCCCATTGTTTAAGCCAACCCATTGTATGGTATTTGTTTTAGCAGCTGGGAAACTAATTCAGGTATAAGTCAGGTACATAGTATCAACATCCCTTATCAATGATGACTGTTGACCTTGATTATCTGGCTAAGGTGGTGTTTGTCAGTTTTCTTCAAATTACTTTTTGCCCTTTTTCCACTGTGCTCTTTGGAATGAAGTCATCATGTGCAGACCACGCTTAAGAAGTGGGGAGTTCTCTGGCCCCTTGAGAATGGAGCATCCTTATAAAGTATTTGAAATTCTTCTTCTGCACAGGAGATTTGACTCTTCTCCCACATTTATTTATTTATTCAATAATCTATATCAGTAGGATATTTATTTTTTATATGCATTATAACACAATATTACTTTATTTTGTTGTTCAAATTGTTCCAGATTTGGTCATTAGGGGCTCTTCAAGTTGGCTCTTCTGTATTAATTTTACATACTCCCATCATTGGTGTTTTGTTTTGTTTTTAGCACTTTCTTACTTTCTGGCAAAACAGGATTCTACAGTCCATTTTATAAATTTCTTGCCACAGTTATAGAATCAGTTATTGCTCTAAGAAGCCCTGGTTCCTCTTTTTTTTCTTTTTTTTTTTTTTTTTGATAATGGTATTAGAAACCAAAATCTCTGTGCTAAGTATGCTCATTGCTAGTGGGATGTTGTTGCTTCTATGCCCTCTTGGCTAGCAGAGCAAGAAAAAAATGTGTGTGTGTGCCTAACCTGTATATATAAACAAATATATAAATATTTCTATATATAATCATCTCTACCTATATTCACTTAAGCATGAGTTCATAATATCTCCATCTCTAATCCGTCATCACGTGGGCCAGTCTAGCCTCCTCCCTTTGCAGATTTCCCTGTAAATTCTCACTCCAATAGGTAAGAATCTTAGCTCCCACTATCCGCCATCCATGTAATTAATTGTTCAATTATAGAATCATGTAAAGTAGTATCAGAATTGTTAAACAGAAGCCAGTAGAAAAAAACAAAAAAACGATTAGAACACAGTGCTTATATATAGTTTCTTTGCCTTTAGTCTTGCAGACTCCACTCATTTCCAAAATTACTTAGGTCAACACCATCCCTGCTCCCACCTCCCTTCAGTGGGGTTGTTTCATATATATGTAATATAATGAGATTGTTTTTTCACATTTTGCATTTCATCCTAGGATCCGTCAACCTCCTAAACTATTTTTTTTATTTTGTACATTAAGGTTCACTTCATGCTGTAAAGTTCTATAGGTTTTGACAAATGCATAGTGTCACATATCCACTATCACAGTATCATACAGAATAATTTCACCACCCTAAAAAAATCCCATATGCTTCACCTATTTAGTGCCTCCCCTCCTTTTGAACCCCTGGCAACCACTGATGTTTTTACTGTCTCTATAAGGTTTATCTTTTAAAGAATGTCATCTAATTGGAATAATACATCACGTGTCCTTTTCAGACTGGCTTCTTTCATTTAGCAATATGCATTTAAGAGTCATCCAAGTCACTGAGTGGCTTGATAGCTCATTTCTTTTTCATTCTTTTGGATATGGATATCCAACTCTCCCAGCCCCATTTGTTGAAAAGACCATTATGGCTCAGTTCGGTGACTTTGGGGGCCTTATCAAAGATCAGTCGGCCATAGATCTGAGGGTCTATCTCTGAATTCTCAATTCAATTCCATTGATCTATATGTCTATCTTTGTGCCAGTACCATGCTGTTTTGGCAACTGTGGCTTTATAATAAGCTTCAAAGTCAGGGAGTGTAAGTCCTCCCACTTCGTTTTTCTTTTTTAGAGTGTCTTTAGCAATTCGAGGCATCTTCCCTTTCCAAATAAATTTGATAACTAGCTTTTCCAAGTCTGCAAAGTAGGTTGTTGGAATTTTGATTGGGATTGCATTGAATCTGTAGATGAGTTTGGGTAGAATTGACATCTTAATGACATTTAGCCTTCCTATCCATGAACATGGAATATTTTTCCATCTTTTAAGGTCCCCTTCTATTTCTTTTACTAGAGTTATGTAGTTTTCTTTGTATAGGTCTTTTACATCTTTGGTTAAGTTTATTCCTAGGTACTTGATTTTTTTAGTTGCTATTGAAAATGGTATCTTTTTCTTGAGTGTCTCTTCAGTTTGTTCATTTCTAGCATATAGAAACATTACTGACTTATGTGCATTAATCTTGTATCCCGCTACTTTGCTAAATTTGTTTATTAGCTCTAGTAGGTGTATCGTTGATTTCTCAGGGTTTTCTAGATATAAGATCATATCATCTGCAAACAATGACAGTTTTACTTCTTCTTTTCCAATTTGGATGCCTTTTATTTCTTTGTCTTGCCGGATTGCCCTGGCTAGCACTTCCAGCACAATGTTGAATAACAGTGGTGACAGCGGGCATCCTTGTCTTGTTCCTGATCTTAGAGGGAAGGCTTTCAGTCTCTCACCATTGAGTACTATGCTGGCTGTGGGTTTTTCATATATGCTCTTTATCATGTTGAGGAAGTTTCCTTCAATTCCTACCTTTTGAAGTGTTTTTATCAAAAAGGGATGTTGGATTTTGTCAAATGCTTTTTCAGCATCTATTGAGATGATCAATTGATTTTTCCCTTTTGAGTTTTTAATGTGTTGTAATACATTGATTGTTTTTCTTATGTTGAACCATCCTTGCATGCCTGGAATGAACCCCACTTGGTCATGGTGTATGATTTTTTAATGTGTCTTTGGATTCGATTTGCAAGTATTTTGTTGAGGATTTTGCATCTATATTCATTAGGGAGATTGGCCGGTAGTTTTCCTTTTTGTAGCATCTTTGCCTGGTTTTGGTATTAGATTGATGTTAGCTTCATAAAATGAGTTAGGTAGTGTTCCATTTTTTTCAATGTTTTGAAAGAGTTTGAGTAAGATTGGTGTCAGTTCTTTCTGGAAAGTTTGGTAGAATTCCCCTGTGAAGCCATCTGGCCCTGGGCATTTATTTGTGGGAAGATTTTTGATGACTGATTGGATCTCTTTGCTTGTGATGGGTTGGTTGAGGTCTTCTATTTCTTCTCTGGTCAGTCTAGGTTGTTCATATGTTTCCAGGAAATTGTCCATTTCTTCTACATTATCCAGTTTGTTGCCATACAGTTGTTCATAATATCCTCTTATAATTTTTTTAATTTCTTCAGGATCTGCAGTTATGTCACCTTTTTCATTCATTATTTTGTTTATATGGGTCTTCTCTCTTTTTGATTTTGTCAGTCTAGCTAGGGGCTTGTCAATCTTGTTGATCTTCTCAAAGAACCAACTTTTGGTGATATTTATCCTTTCTATTGTTTTTTTTGTTCTCTATGTCATTTATTTCTGCTTTAATCCTTGTTATTTCTTTTCTTGTACTTGGTTTAGGATTGGTTTGCTGTTCATTTTCTAGCTTCTTCAGTTGATCCATTAGTTCTTTGATTTTGGCTCTTTCTTCCTTTTTAATATATGCGTTAAGTGCTATAAATTTCCCCCTTAGCACTGCTTTTGCTGCATCCCATAGGTTTTGGTATGTTGTGTTCTCATTTTCATTCGTCTCTATATATTTAGCAATTTCTCTTGCTATTTCTTCTTTAACCCACTGATTGTTTAGGAGTGTGTTGTTTAACCTCCAGGTATTTGTGAATTTTCTAAGTCTCTGATGGTTATTGACTTCTAATTGTATTCCATTGTGGTCAGAGAATGTGCTTTGAATAATTTCAATCTTTTTAATTTATTGAGGCTTGTTTTATGTCCCAGCATATGATCTATTCTGGAGAAAGTTCCGTGAGCACTAGAAAAGTATGTGTATCCTGGTGATTTGGGATGTAATGTCCTGTAGATGTCTGTTAAATCTAATTCATTTATCAGATTGTTTAGGTTTTCAGTTTCCTTATTGGTCTTCTGTCTGGTTGATCTATCTATAGGAGAGAGTGATGTGTTGAAGTCTCCCACAATTATTGTGGAAACATCAATTGCTTCCTTTAGTTTTGCCAATGTTTCTCTCATGTATTTTGTGGCACCTTGATTGGGTGCATAGACATTTACGATTGTTATTTCTTCTTGCTGAATTGCCCCTTTTATTAGTATGTAGTGGCCTTCTTTGTCTCTCAAAACATCCCTGCATTTGAAGTCTATTTTATCTGAGATTAATATTGCTACAACCTGCTTTCTTTTGGCTGTAGCTTGCATGAAATATTTTTTTCCATCCTTTCACTTTCAGTTTCTTTGTGTCCTGTGTCTAAGATGAGTCTCTTGTATGCAACATATTGATGGTTCATTTTTTTTGATCCATTCTGCGAATCTATATCTTTTAATTGGGGAGTTTAATCCATTTACATTCAACGTTAAAACCGTGAAGGCATTTCTTGAATCGGCCATCTTATCCTTTGGATTATGTTTGCCATATTTTTCCCTCTCTCTATTAATATCCTTTATTGTACCCATACCGAATCTCTTTAGTACTGAACCTTTCTCCAAGTCTCTCTGTCCTGTCTTTGTTTCTCTGTCTGTAGGGCTCCCTTAGTATCTCCAGTAGGGCAGGTCTCTTGTTAGCAAATTCTCTCAGCATTTGTTTGTCTGTGAAAAATTTAAGCTCTCCCTCAAATTTGAAGGAGAGCTTTGCTGGATAAAGTATTCTTGACTGGAAATTCCTCTCACTCAGAATTTAAATATATCGTGGCACTGCCTTCTCGCCTCCATGGTGGCTGCTGAGTAGTCACTACTTAGTCTTATGCTGTTTCCTTTGTATGTGGTGAATTGCTTTTCTCTTGCTGCTTTCAGAACTTGCTCCTTCTCTTCTATGTTTGACAGTGTGATCAGTATATGTCTCGGAGTGGGTTTTTTTGGATTTATTCTATTTGGAGTTCGCTGAGCATTTATGATTTGTGTATTTATGTTGTTTAGAAGATTTGGGAAGTTTTCCCCAACAATTTC